>NC_025999.2:22168843-22357759 GCF_000442705.2 Elaeis guineensis
TAAAAATAAAATACATCAAAAATCTTCTAAATCAAAATCCTCCACTCTAAGCATCTCATCATCACTAGGAGGGGTTGGAGCAGGAGCTGGAGAGACTGGAGCAGGAGCTGGAGAGACTGGAGTAGGAGTTAGAGCTGGAGCTAGAAGTGTTGGAGCTGAAAAGATAGCCAACATATCCTGAATGCTCAAAAAATCAGCTCCAAAATGAGTGGAGAGCTGACTCACCATAGCGGACATGATGCTCTATAGCTAAGATGCGTGCTTCTGAGCTTGAGATGCACACTTTTGAGCCTGAAATATGTGCTTTTGAGCCTGAGCTGCCTACACCAAGGCCTCATCAAGCTACTCCCGACTGACGATCCTAGAAGCATATGAGAAGATGCTCGAAGTAGACTAGTAGCTCATTAGCGTATATCCAGGCCTGTAATAAATCCTCCCAGAGTGCTCTGATTTGAAGATCTAAGACAGATGGTCATAAAGGCCAGAGGTGTCTAGGCCCTCACTCTCAAGCATGTCTAACTGCTCCTATAATTTTAAATTCAAATAAAATATCATAAGAAATGCTATAATACTAATGATACTAATCATACTCTGGTTATATATTACTTACAAAAATCCTTCGGATCGTGGCATTCATCGGCCTGTCCTTCTTATCCATACAACTCAATCGAAAGATGGTGCTATGGATGGGCATCACCCTCTCTCTTATCAGCTATAACAATTAATCAGCTTGTTAGAAACATGCAAGAAAATAACAACTCAATAACTTATAAACTAAAGGGTCAGAATTCATTACCTCTCTATGTACACGACTGGCCATAGATTCATGGCCGAGAGTGTGCATGTACTCCTAAGCAGTTTGATTCTTTCGATTCTGACAAGATGTAGCCTAAAAAGTATTTAAATCACATAAGTTAAAATTAAATATAATTGTCAGCATAATAAAAAATTCACAAGTGACAAATTAAACTTGAAAGTTCTGGATCCTCCAATGCATGACCATACCCTCCCATTGACTCGGGGGATAGTCCTGGATCCAAGAAACAAGCTCCTCCTCAGTGTCCCTGTGGTGCTCTAGTCATCCTTTATAGAGCTTGACCTTATAGTTCTGGTACAACTCCTCAATCTTTTACAGTCGGGCATCTTGAGTCCTCTCATGATCTGGAAAGTCATACCTCCTCAGTACAAAGTGATCAGAAAAGTTAGTTACGAAATTATTCTAATCAAACATAGTGTAAACATATCATATGAATATATATAATTAAGATATACTTACCCAAATCTCCTCCCTCACCCAATCTTTGACCCAAGGGTCCATTAATCGTCAGTCTGTGGACAATATGGGAATGACATCAGGCTGCCTCACAAGCACTCCAAAAAAGGAATGCATCTCCCGTGTGATCTCCTCTACTAGCCTCCCCTCCTAATCATACTCCACCGTGACTTGATGCTGGCAATTCCACACATACGGTATGCATGTGGGATCATGAAATATCCGACTAGATGATGCATCTACAATGAAAATATATTATGAATATATAAGAGTATGCAATAACTATACAAAAAAAAAATAAATAAATAATTGATACAATAAAAACCTACTCTCACTGGGATCATGCGATATGGATGCCGATGGAGCTAGATCGATGGGTGGAGTATGTGTTGGAGATGTGACTGCCGGTGGAGGCTCAGATGTACCGATGGGAGGAAGATGTGCTTGCGAAGCCAAAGTCGAGGCCGATGCAGTGGGAGGAGTATGTGCCTCCGAAGCCAAGGCCTACCCATACACTTCTTACAAGGACATTGGATTAGTCCATGGTCTCCAAATTTCTCTATAGCAAAATCAAAAAAATTTTAAAGTCCAACCTCATATTTTGACGAGAGCCTACTCAACTTCATCCACCCCTTATCCATTATAAAAATAGTGATACTGTAACTAAATCATATGTGAAATGAGACACAACACAATAATAGCAAGATAATTTGATAGTCATTACTCATAATTTACGCACGCATACCAATACTTAGAGTTCATAACATCATTATATAGGCAAACAAAATAATGCTTAATGAATCCTAACTCCATCAACTCCTTCCTAATAGGTATGGTCCTATCTCTTTCAAAAATGCATCACTTTTATTGTTGCCACAGCTTTGTTCTTTGTTCCATATCCAGAGAAAATCCGACAGTATCTTCCTACAGTTCTCCAAGTATATGATATAGATGAATTATATTTTAACCATATCTAATATATACCCAGAGAACGAATGAGATAACTGTGATGAAATTTTTCACAATAGGATAAAGAATGCCATGATACAATAAAAAATTGATATTTTTTTGAACTGCCCAAATGGGATGTTCAAGAGCTATTCACAGAATCTATTTTGGGAACCCTATGACCGCCTTTTGAATAGAAGTCTAAGGTGACATCAGTGCATGCATTAAATCATGACCCGAATTGTAATCCAGATTCTGATCGAATCCTAACCAAGATCCCGACCCAGATCCAGCCCAGAATTTGATGGCCCAAAATCCACCAACACGGCTCAAAACCCACCGGCACGGCCCAGAACCCAACGATGGAGATTTTTTTTAAATATTATTAATTATAAAATTATTATAAATATTATTATAAATATTATAAATGATTATAAATATTATTACAAAATAAAATTTTAAAAAAATTCATACTTGTGCTGCAGGGAGGGGATCGCGTAGAGCTACTGGATCGTCGAGGCTGGGGCCAAAGGGGGTCGGAGCCGAGGGAGGTGGGGCCGAGGGGGCTGGGGCTGAGAGAGGCGGGGCCAAAGGGGGATGAGGGAGGTGGGGCCAAAGGGGGCCGAGGGAGGTGAGGCCAAAGGGGGCAGAGGGAGGCAGAGCCGAGGGAGGCAGGGCCGAGGGGGCCGGGGCCGAGGGAGGTGGAGCCTAAGGGGGCTGAGGGAGGTGGGGGCCAAGGGGGCAGAGGGAGGTGGGGCAGGGCCAAGGGGGCCGGGGCTGGTGGCGGCACTAGAGGGAGGGGGCAACAGCAGGCCGACCTGACTGTGGGGGTGGGTAAGGTTTTGAGTAGAGAGGAGAGAGAGGATTTTGAGAGAGGAGGCATACACAATGATGAAGAGAGGGTGCGATCTGAAAAAATTTTCAGACCTATGGCAGTGGTTTTTGAAAATCACTGCTATAGGTCTATAGCAGCGGTTGTCAACGACTGCTATAGTCGATTGCAATGGTTTTAAAAATCACTGCAATAGACCTATAGCAGTGGTTACAATGCAACCGCTGCTATAGAGCCTAAATATAAATTTTTTTTATATTTTTCTCTGAATATGGTATAAATTTAAAATTTAAAATCTATCTTCACTATTCATTATCTAAATAATTATCGTTAGAATATCATGATAAAAGACTATCTCGATCCGATAGCCCTAGCTATGTCGATCAATAAAATTTGATTTCGATAGCCATGAATGATCACATAATATTTTAATAAATAAAGACCATCGATGGATTTGAAAACCTACAACGATGATCTCAATGATATTTATAGTATACTATCAAAATTTTACTTCAATCGAATATCATTGTGATGGTCAATTTAGCATACAATTTTTTAGATAAATGATCTTTGCTATCACTTTAATTATTTGAATGATGATGATCATAAAATTCAAACCATGTATATATGAACCATTGAAGAATGGATTTGAAGTTGCGAGAGAAGGAGGTAGTATTTATTTTGATCGAGGAACGGATACTGAAGTTGCAAAAAATATGAATCAGAATCTAAAAGGTGCCACTTTAATTATTAGTTAAGAATCAAATAAATCTTACTCTTCAAATATAAGCTCATTCTTCTCTTACAACTTCAGTATCCGTTCTTCGATCGAAATAAATACGAGCTAGATCTTTCTTCTCTTACAACTTCAATATTCATTCTTCGATGATTCATATATACATAGTTTAGATTTTATGATCACCACTATTCAAATGATTAAAGTAATAGTAAAGATCATTTATCTCAAAAATCACCTTAATCGGATACAGTTTGGCCTTTTGATCGTTCATTTTTTATTTAATGATCGAAATCATCGCATACTAAATTGATTATGATAATGATGTCTGATTGAAGCAAAATTTTGATAGTTTACTATAAATATCATCAAGATCATCATTGTAAATTTTAGGATCCATCAGTAGTCTCTATCTATCAGATCATCATATAGTCATTCGTGGCTGTCGAAATTAAATTTTATTGATCGACATAATTAGGGCTATCGGATCGAGGTGATCTTTTATCATAATACTATAATAAAAATTATTTAGATAATGAATGATGAAGATAGATTTTAAATTTTAAATTTATACTATATTTAGAAAAAAATATGAAAAAAATTTATGTTCTATCTATATAGTAGCGGTTAAACAAAACTACTGCTATAGACGATGTATCATAGCGGTTATGTATAACCGCTATCATAGGTTTGAGATATGGCAGCACTTATCAATAACCACTGTAATTGATTTATGCTATAGCAGTGGTTACACATAACAACTGCAATAGATTGACCTATAACAGTGGTTATACATAACCACTGTCATAGGTGAAATCTATGGTAGTGGTTATACATAACTGCTGCCACAGGTGAAATCTATGACAGTGGTTATATATAACCGCTATCATATCTCAAACTTATGACAGTGGTTATTCATCACCACTGCTACAGATCTAACCTATAGCTACGGTTGATTAATAATTGCTATATATCAGATGTATGGCAGTGGTTATATATAACCACTGCCATAAGTTAGACTTATGCCATCGCTATTTATGTTCTATGGTAGCAATTATAGATAACTGCTACTATAGCTCAAAACTATGGCCGCAATTATGAATAGCCACTATCGTAGCCTCTATGGCAGAGGTTTTCAAACCATTGCCATAGTAAATGCTACCATTGGCCCCTTTTGTAGTAGTGGATCTAGTCTAATTAGTTTTATTTTTTTTTATCAATGAATTAGATCTGATCAAAGATTTTGATCTAGATTGAGAAAAGCATGAATCTGAGAATCAGGCAACATGCTAAAAATCATGATTTTTGGATTCGACCGACTATAAATTTTCTATTATCTCTAAATTTATTTATATATATATATTCATGCATATAAAAATTATTAAAATATTTAAAAATCATTAAAGTTTGAAAGTATGTATGTATGCATGAAAAATAATTTAAAAATATTGGATTAAGCATGGTGCCATCTTTGCATGATACAAAATTTGAAAAGAAATGATTTTCTTGTTTCAATATTGCATGATTTCTGGAAAGAAAATTGTATATGTTCACATCTACATGAGTTTTTGAATAAAAAATATTTTGTTGTATTTTAGAAATAAGATGTGGTAGTTTGAATTACTATTGTTATAAAAAATTATGTGATCATGCTATGAAAACTAGTCATTATGAAAATAATGACAAAAACTTTTTAGTTAGACTATAATTTGGGCCTAGCTAATGGGACTGATCATTGGCCACATGTTAGAAATATGTTTCTTTTGGACTTAGTCAATTGGGGCTTATCGTTGACAGAGTTAGTCCTTCTGGGCCTAACCTATCGGGGCTAATCACTGCATACGTTGATGCATTCACATGTTTATTTTCAAGACTAATCTCTTTGCCTTGTCACGGGATAAATTATGACCATGTGCATCAAAGCTAGTTTTCTTTTAGACCTAACCAGTGGGGCTAATCATTGGTACATACCAATGGATTGGATGTTCTGTATTCAAGGGCTAATCTCTTCTAAGCCTTATCACGGGGCTGATCATGGCCGTAGTGAACGAAGACTGAGAGAGATTTTTAAATCTTACTATTTTACATGGCATATTTTGAAAATTTAAATTATATTGATATTCACATCTATTATTATATGTTTGAAAAAGAATTTTAATTATGCTTGATTCTTTAGAAATATTGATAACTTATTCAGCCCATAAAGCTCACCCCTTTTTTCTTTTTTTTTAGATCCAAAAAATTCTATTGGGCTTAGGATCGAGCAGTGAGGAGCATCGAATCTTAGAAGATCTCACTTAGTTTGTTTTTGAATAAATATTTGATCTTGATTATGATGAGATATTAATGAACTATATTTTATTTAAATAAAAATTATTAGATTTGCTTTCACTACTGCTTGAGAAAAAGATAGGCCTTGCATATTCTTTAGAGCATTGTCCTAAGGAGTGTGCAGCCATTACGTTCCCAATCTGAAAACTAGATTCAGGGTGTGACAACCCTTTTTCTGAATATTTCCCAGTTAGTATAAAGCTGGAGTGAGAACTTGATTTGCATGAAGGCGGCAAGGCTTGCCAACTTCAACGTAACTTTTCAAAAAAAAAAAGAAAAGAGAGGAAGACGAGATCAGAATAGGAGAAGCTTATCCCCTGGCCAATCTCATGCCGTAGATGGTGACAAGGCAAGAAAACAACCAAAGAGGAGTTGTGTGTTAGTGGGGGAACTATCGAGGGCCATTCAGATTGATTACGTCGATGAAGTCCATCGTTATCCAAGAAAGATCGAGCTTATCCCCTTTTCCACCTCTTCTTCTTAAATGCCCACCCGTCTCGATTGATCCACCACTGAAGCCTCCCTCTCCCTTCTCCCTCACCTCTAGTCATCGTCGGATTGTCGCATTCAAGCTGCCATCACTAAAAACCCTCCTTTTTCCCTCTCTAATTCCACTATTTTCACTTGCTTTGTTGGGAATTGACAGCACCAGCTAAGCCACCATCACCGTCAACCTCATCGACTGCACCTTATAATTGTCACCACCGTCGATGAGCCTCCTCCCCTCCGCTCTCCCCCTTAGTGAAACCCTTGTTGGCCACGAGAAAGAGAGAGATTGAGAGAAAGAAAGAAAAGAGATGAAGAGAGAGAGAGAGAGAAAGAGAAGAGGAAAAAAAGAAGAGAAAAAAGAGAGAGAAAAAATAAAATAAAAAAAATCAAGGGAAAGCCTACCTTTTCGAAATCATTCCATTGATCGAACCCCAATTTGATTGGATCTAGATCTATCTGAAACATCTAGAGTCGCCTCATGATCTGACCTAAATCATGATCTAGATCGAACATTTCTCTCCTTTTTAGGTCTGATCTAGGATTTTGATCTAGATCAAGAGGAGTACAGATCTGAGGATCAGGCCACGTATCAAAGATCGTGATTTTTAAATTCGACTGACAATAAGTTTTCTCTTATCTTTGGGTTTATTTTTGTACATATTTGTATCTTTAAAAATAAATTTTATGCATAAAGCATTAAGAAATTATTAAAGTTTGAAAGTATGTATTTATGCATAAAAATAATTTAAAAAGTTTGATCAAGTATGATGTCACCCTTACATTATACAAATTTTTGGAAAGAGATGATTTTCTTGTATTAATATTGCATAATTTTTGAAAAAAAAATATATATATTCATCTATGCATGAAATTTTGAATAAAAATTATTTTATTGCTCTTCTAAAAGATATGAGAATTTGAATTGATACTGTTATAAAAATAAATATGATTATTTATCAGAAATTGATGAAGATAAAATCATGAGAAAAATTTTTTAATTAGACTATGATCTGGATCTAGCCAATGAGACTGATCATTGGTCATATATTAGAAATGCGTTTCTCCTAGGTCTAGCCAGTCGGGACTGATCACTAGCAGAGGTAGTCCTCCTAGATCTAGCCAGTTGAGACTGATCGCTAGCACACACTGATGCATCATTTATTTTTTATTTTAGGACTAATCTCTTTACCTTGTCATAAGGTAAATCGTGACTGTGTGAATTAGAGCTAGTTTTGTTCTGGGCCTAGTCAATGGTGTCGATCACTGGTACACACTGATGGATCAGATATTCTGTATTTAGGGGTTAGTCTCTCCTAGGTCTTATCACAAGATTGATTGTGGCCGTAGTCAATGAAAATTAAGAGAGTTTTTTTAAAATATTACTGTTACACATGGTATATTTTGAAAATTCAAATTATACTGATATTTACATCTATTATTGTATGTTTGAAAAAAATATTTTAATTATATTTGATCCCTCAAAGATATTGATAACTTACAGAGTTTGTAAAGCTCACTCCCTCTTTTTATTTTTTTTAGATCCAAGGGATTCTATGGGGCTTGGAACCAAGCAGTGAGGAGTATAGGATCTTAGAGGATATTTGCTTAGTTTATTTTTGAATAAATATTAATCTTGATTATGATGAGAAATTGGTGACATGTATTTTATTTGAATCAATAAAATTTAGAGGTTTACTTTTTTTTACCACTTCCTGAGTATGATTTTATGTAATATTTTTAAATATAAAGGTAGGTCTTGCATATTCTTTAGGGCCTTATCCTAAAAAATATATGGTCATCATGTACTCGATCCGAATGATAGACTCGGATCATGACAGAGTGCTATCAGAGCTTAGGTTTAAGATCACTAGAGATTATGAAGTGATATCAAAACTTTATGTATGATCAATAGGATGTGACAGAGTGGTATTAGAGCTTAGGGTAAAGATCATAAGAACTTAGATTAGTGAGAGTGGAGTAGAATTAGAACTTTGATCATTAATTGTATTTGGTCTATTTATCAAATATCTAGATAAATCCAATGTGATTCATTGTCTCCTTATGATCTCAACTCTGATATAAGAATCATAATATCAATACTTCATCTTCTCAGATTTAATTTTTATCATTCAATTTTGAGATCATTTACATAATTATGATGGATCATTATTACCTAAAGTATTACTACATAATCATGATCACTTTTATAGTCATCTGATGATTTAATTTTAATCAAGATGGGTCATTATCTTATATGGAATCAAACTTTCATCATAGTCGTTGTGCCAAAGTCATCTCAAGCTCTATTTCAAATCAAATTGATTTTAATAATCGATCTTGCTATAAGATTTTTACATCCAATTGATCCCAACTCAATCTTAAAAAAATATGTATCTATCTCAATCTCAGAGTCCTGATCACTTAATTAGTGTCGATCTTATTTGGTCTATATCTTTAACCTAAATGCAATTAAAAGTTTTTGATTTGGTAATCATACTGATTTTGATCGAGGAGCGATGAGATCTTTGATTATCTTTTAAAGGGGCAAAATTCCAAAATTGATGTGGAGGTATTGAATTATAATGTATTCTTAAAAGAGTCCATGCTTAGATGTAGATATGTACTTGAGCATTGTTGTTGATATGAGGGATCGGTTTGCTTGCAGGCATGATCATATGCTCAAAAAATGCCAAGCCAGGATTAGTTAGTGCATGTAAAGTTTTGGGTTGAATACCTTTAACTTCAAAAGATCGAGATTTTTTAAATTTCAAGGATGAAATTTTTTAAGACAGGAGAATGTGAGAACCCGATTTGCATGATGTCAGCTAGGCTTGCTGACTTCAATGCAACTTTTCAAAAAAAAAAAGAAAAGAGAGAAACGATTAGACCAAAATAGGAGAAGCTTATCCCTGCCCAATCTTATGCCATAGATGGAGATAATGAAAGAACCAGATCTAAGGTTTCAGGGTTAGATCTTGAAACTTTTTCAAGATTAGGCAGCGGAAGACTAAAATAAATCAAAATTTATCTTATAAAATCAGAGAATCTCTAGATCTAAGATTCTATTACATGATTATTATATAGTATTAAATCAAAAATTAAAAATAAAGAGCAAGAACTACATATTGATCATATCAACATGTTTCTATACTACATCTAATGTATATAAAATATAATAGATCAGATCTATTACCTTGCAAGTTAGATGTTCTAACTTTACTGATCCAGGTTTGAGGATGATGTTGCAAGCCACACATGTGTCTGACCTCTAGAAGTCATCCATACAAGCCCACGAATCACAATCAGAAGTTCTGGTCCAGAAAATCAGCACAGTATACTAGTACTGTGTTGATCCTTCTTCGATGGTCGATCAAATGCCTCCTTCTTCTTGATTTGGACTCTTCCAAAGATGAAAAGTCGGAGAAGAAATTTTAGATGTGAGACACTCTTAGAAAACTCACAGAAGGAGGAAGGGGAGAGGTGAACTCAGCAACCCTAGAAGAAGACCCTCTTCTTCTTCTCTTTGCTCTAACCCAGATACTTAGTTTTGTGTCTATTATATCTCCATGCCCCAACACTCTTTCTCTTTGATTTTCACATACCCCAAAGGTCTCTCAATGCTCTATAATCTAAAAAAATTTAAAGAAGAAATTCATCTTAAATCAAGAGATATAAAGAATTATTATCTAAATACCTAGTTAAGAAAAATCCAAACAGGGCAAGACAAGGGGTGCCCAACTCTTGGGTGCCCCCTCCTTCTTTTTCTACCATGGACTACCAGAAAAGGGTACACAATATGTGCCATAAAACCCATGAAAATCTTAAAAAAAATCTGGGTAAAATCAGTGCCATAAGAAAAGAGTTTTGGTTTCCTAAAATTCTATCTCATAGAATTTGAAATCTAAATTAATTCCTACTTTGACTTGGTCCACAACCACATTCCATGTAAGAGAGAAAGAGTGGAAAGCTTTAGGCATGCATGAAGGCCTGGGAGAGAAGGTTTTGTCACACAAAATAAGAGAGAGTGGGCGTGGGGGGCTAAGGTGGTGCAAGGTGGAATCCTAGTCTTACTAGGGTTCAATCTATGACTTGTTCAAATTTGGTTTCTCAAACCAAATCAAATTAAAATCAAATCAACCCAATTAAAATAAGTCTTAATCCAATTAAGAACCTAACTTAATCAGATTAAATTAGATTTAAATCTGATTTAATTTTTTAATCTAATTAGAAATTAGATTGACCCAAGTCCTAATTGAACTAGGACTAGTTTTTTCTTGTACTTGGCTTATCCAATAAATCAATTGGACTTGATCCAATCAAGTCCAAACTAAATTTAATTAAATCATATTCAATTAAACTTAATCTCAACCCATTGGCTTAATCAAATTAAGCCAATTAGCAATCAAATTGCTAATCGATCCTCCTACAACACTTGCACTAGGTTAAATGTCAATCGTATTGATCGTTTAATCCTAGAACGATTCTTAATCGTTGATCAACCATCCGATCGGATCATGAACTCTAATGTGTGTAACCTCATAGGTCCAAACCTAAGTCGATAGCACAGGAATAAATCTCTATACCAATCGAAGTGACCATCTAGCAATGGTACCTGACGATCAGATAGGTCGAATGTGTAGAACAACATCTTTAGAACCCATGCGGATATAGTTTTCATATAATTCATACCCTTGACCAAAATGCTCATAGGACACCTCAGAGTTCAACTGTCAACTCTGATCAGGTTGTCCACATTATATTTCAAAATATCAAATCCATCTGATAGATTATCCTAGCCAAAATTTTATTAAATTGAAATACAGCGACTCATTCTTCTCCAACTCTTGGAGTGGTCAATCCCATCTTGATCACACTTCGATTTTGTAAGTACTTGACTGTGCCCAGAAGTCTTCCATCACTGAATTAGAAATTCAGTTAGTCTAGTACTAAAGCACAATGAGTTGCTTGCAAGTCACTGAGGCGATCTCAGGTCTAAGGGACACTTATACCTATATCGCATCAGAGACATTCTCGACAGCAGAATACTCTGGAGTTGGTCACGTTCAATGATGATGTACCCTTACATCTCATCTGTATGCCATACCAATATCTTCACACTCCTTGGTTAAGAGAATAACCAACCCATATGGCCTACAGTGACCTATGCTCGATAGAAGCTGTCATCCTTATTAACAATCTATCATTTGGTCGTGAACAGTTTTAAGGACTAATCGATAAATTCTCTCTTTATCGAACCTAAATAGTCTTAAAGAATTTCATTACAACAATGAAGTTCATTAGAAGATGAAAACTTATGATGAAAATATCAAAAATATATTTTATTTATTAACAAATCAATTACAATACAAGGTTGCTCAACCGTCAACAGGCTGACAATTGATTTTTGAGACAATTTTTCAACAACTCCCACTTGTCTTAAAGCCACTCGGCATAGTATCTAATACCCATCTTCGACTTGTGGTTGTCGAACTCCTTTATCGCCAGGGCTTTAGTGAAGGGGTCGGCCAGGTTCTCCTTTCTGTCGATCTTCTAAAGGTCGACGTCACCTCGATCCATGATCTCTCGGATCAGGTGGAAGCGGCGCAAAATATGCTTCGTCTACTGGTGTGCTTTGGGTTCCTTTGCCTGAGCAATGGCACCAGTGCTGTCGCAGTAGAGCAAGACCAAACCATAGAGGGAGGGTGCTACTCTGAACTCGATGATGAATTTTCTCATCCACACAGCTTTCTTCGCGACATCCGATGCAACAATACACTCCACCTCACAAATAGAGTCTGCCACAGTATGTTGCTTGAAACACTTCCAGCAAATGGCTCCATCATTCAGAGTAAAGATATAACCCGATACGCTTCAGCTGTCATCATGGTCAGATTGAAAGCTGGAGTCTGTGAACCTCACAAGTTTTAGATCTGACCCGTCATAAACCAACCATTGGTCCTCAGTATTTCTCAAATACTTAAGGATGACTTTAACCACTTTCCAGTGATTTTCTCTAGGATCAAATTGGTATCTAGTCACTACTCCTAGTGAGTATGCCACATCTGACCTTGTACATGTTATGGCGTACATGATAGATCCCACGGCTGAAGCATATGGGACTCTACTCATACGCTCTCTCTCTTCAGGAGTTGTTGGACAATCCTTCTTAGAGAGAGAAATTCCTTGGCCTATCGGTAGATAGCCCTTCTTGAAATTCTCTATGCTGAACCTCTTCAGCACAGTGTCTATGTACATGGACTGGGATAACCCAAGCATCCTTTTAGATCTATCCCTATAGATCTTCATCCCTAGGATGTAGGATGCTTCACCCAAGTCCTTCATGGAGAACTGTGATGACAACCAAACTTTTATTCCCTATAGTGCGGGGATGTCATTCCCGATTAAGAGAATGTCATCTACGTACAAGACAAGGAATACCACAACTGGACCATTTGCCCATTTATAGATGCAGGGCTCTTCTCCATTCTTAATGAAACCATATGTTTTGATCACCTTATCAAAATGTATGTTCTAACTCTGAAAAGCTTGCTTCAATTCATAAATGGATCTCTAAAGCTTGCACACCTTAGACTCATCTGTGGATGTAAACCTCTCAGGTTGTATTATATACACCTCTTCAATCAGCTCTCCATTTAGAAAAGCTGTCTTTACATCCATTTGTCAGATCTCATAATCCAAATGGGCAGCTATTGCAAGCATTATCCGAATGGTTTTGAGTATTGTCACAGGAAAAAATATCTCATCATAGTCAATACCATAACGTTGACGATACCCCTTGGCAACCAGACAGGCTTTATAGGTCTCCACCTTTCCGTCTGCGCCCCTTTTCCTTTTGAACACCCATTTACACCCAATGGGTTTAATCCCTTCAGGTGGGTCAACTAATGTCCATACATCATTGACCTTCATGGACTCCATTTCGAATTTCATGGCTTCAAGCCATTTCTCAGAATCAGGTCTCTGTATTGCATCCATATAGGTGATCGGATCCTCATCATTCTCATCGAGTTCGATGGGATCACCATCCTGGATCAAGAAACCGTAGTATCTGTCCGGCTGATGCGGTACTCTACCAGATCACCTTAATAGTGCAGGTACATTGGGCTCCTGATCTGATCTAATCAAATCTGACTCAGACTCAGCTATTGGTGTTGGTCCTTCTACCTGTTGAACTTCATCAAGTTCAACCTTAGATGCAACGGTTCCTACACCAAGGAACTCCTTTTCTAAAAAGATTATCTTAAGGCAGACGAACATCTTTTGTTCATTAGCATGGTAGAAAAAATATCTTTTGGTCTCTTTGGGGTACCCTATAAATATGTATTTGTCAGACTTAGGTCCAAGTTTATCTGTAACTAACCGTTTGACATAGGCCGGGCACCCCAAGACCCTAAGGTGTGAAAGTACTGGCTTACACCCTGTCCATATCTCATATGAAGTCTTAATTACAGACTTAGTTGGAATCCTATTTAATAGATAACAGGTCGATTCGAGTGCATATCCCCAGAAGGATATCGACAAACTGGCAAAACCATCATGGATCGGACCATGTCTAACAGAGTTCGATTTCTCCTTTCAGACACACCATTATGCTGTGGTGTTCCTGGAGGAGTCTATTGGGAGAGAATCCCATTCTCTCCTAGATATGTGAGAAACTCACTAGAAAAGTATTCCCCTCGATCAGATCGAAGAGTTTTAATACTCTTCCCAGTTTATTTTTCTACTTTATTTTGGAATCGTTAGAACATTTCAAATGAATCCGACTTATGTTTCATCAGATAGACATCCATATCTGGATAGATCATCCGTGAAAGTGATGAAATAGAAATATCCACCTCTAGCACTTGTGCTCATGGGCATGCATACATCAGTATGTACTAGGCCCAAGAGCTCAGTAGCTCTCTCACCTTTTTCAGTAAAAGGTGACTTGGTCATTTTACTAAGAAGACAGGACTCACAGGTTGGAAGTGATTCACAATCACTGACTTCAAAGATTCTCTCTTAAGTTAACATGTTTATCCTGTTCTTGTTTATATGACCTAGCCTATAGTGCCATAAGTAGATATCTGATACACTATCTAATCTAAGATGCTTACCAGTAGAATAGACTACGTTAACAGATTGTGATAACATATACACACCATTGTTCAAATATCCACAAAATAGTAACATCATTCATAATGATATTACAAACTTGTTTCTTTATTGAAATTTCATAATCATTTTTGGCCAGAAGGCCTACAGAAATAACATTTAAAAAGAAACTAGGATAGAAATGACAACCATTAAAAATAACGGTATGGGACTCAAATACAAGTTTCAAGATCTCTAATGCTAGAACTAGAACTGATCTTCCATCTCCAATGTTCAGGAACCTCTCATCTTGCTCGAATCTCCTACTGACCTGCAACCTCTGCAATGAATTACAAATATGATAAGGGCTACCGATATCCAATACCCAGTCAGTTATATCATAAATAGAGAAATTGCAAGGAGTTATCATATAAATACTTTGCCCAGCAACAGCTTGCTTCTTTCTCTGCCTATTCGGATCTAGGAAGGCAATATACTGAGGACAGTTCCTCTTCCAATGCCCCCGCTTCTTGCAAAAGAAGTATTCAGTTTGACTCTTATCGGGCTTGATCTTTCTGGTCTGGCCCTACACTGATGTCCCAGCCTGAATTTGCACCTTCTTCACTTTCTTCTTCTCGATCTTCTTTTCTTTCTTAAAGGGTCGAGAACCAGAAGACGAACCTCCCACTAAGTTCACCGACTCCTTATGGAGTTGGTGATCCTTCTCAAAGTTCTGAAGCAACCCCAGTAACCCATGGTAGTTTACTTCAGGCTTTGTCATTCTATAATGAGTGAGGAATGGGAGATAAGACTTAGGCAGCGAGTTCAGTATTGCATCTTTTCCAAGCTGCTCATGTAAGGAAAAGCCGAGCTTGCTTAAACACTCCATCAGCTCGATCATGTACAATACATGATCAGTGACAGAGACACCATCCCGCATTTTGGCGTTGAAGATGGCACAACTAGTCTTGTGCCTCTCCACATCATCGGGTGTGCCAAAGGCATCCTCCAACACTTGAAGTATGTCCTTTGGTTGAGCCATCTCAAATCTATGATTGAACTCATTGTTCATGACAGCAGCATGATGCAGCGCACCATGATCCGATCACTGAGCCAGTTCTGGTAAGTGTCTCTGACTGTTCCATATGTATTGGCAGCTAGCTCCTCAGGTGTAGGATCTGTTATCACATATAGGATCCGTTCATGCTCCAGGACTATCTTCAACTTTCGGTACCAGCTACCAAAGTTGGATCCCACCAACTTATCATTGTCTAACAATGATTGGAGCGATAGGGGAGTGGCCATATCTGTACAAAAAAAAATCATAACCTAATTACTAATTGATTCATTAAACCTAAAGATTTGGATTTTTATCAAAAGATTTCTCTCACTATTTTATTCGAATTGGTAGCCTCTACCTCCAATTCGAGGAATTATCCTAATTCCTTAGTGGGTACTAGAATCCACTTAGACTGCATATAAGCCCAACTTTGGTTAACCAACCCATGTATATCTAAGGGTAGGTTCATAACCAATTATTTCTCTAAATAATTTCTAGTAATTTTAGTTTGGCCCCAGTCCCTAATCAGTAGGCTTTGGCCTCCACTGAAAAGGTCGGTTAGGTCCAACCATTAAGATGACCATACTTGGCCTATCTAGCCAATGAATGATTAGGTCTAACTTTAGTTGGCTAACCTAACCATCATTTAGAAAGATGCAGTCAAGAAATCATATTATGAATGATAATTCCATCAGCCGATAAGCACCAGACCTTTGGGCCTCCAATGATTATCCAACTGATGGACCCATTATCATCCACTTAATGGAAGGCTATGATCTAGTTATCACCATAACTATTTTATTTTAAGGACCTAATAATTTTAGAGAATTTAATTGATTTAGAGGAGGAGGTCAGATGAACCAGCTTATCATGATCCTCCCACTGGCTTCACCAAGTCAGCTTAAGAGAAACCATTAAAAGGGCTGGTCTATGAGCACCTAAATCAGTCACACTGATTTACGTAGCTGACATGGGTCAGCTCGAATAGTCAAGTAATCCGATCAAAATATAATTTCACCAAGAGGCCAGGTAAGTTCGATCGATGGGAGGGTCTGCCAAAGCTTGCCTTAGACACCATCAGAAATGATCAGATAAACGGGCTGTCAATTAAAAATCATCGATCTGGTTTACCTTAGACACCAACTGATTTAATTAGTTTCAATTAGATCAACCTAATAGTTCATGCTAGATCGCTTAACCAAGAATCAAGTCCATTTGATTCTCGTTAAAGACATGAACTTGACCAACTACAACTATTGTAATTGATCTAGAAAATTCTTGACCTAGTCTAAGACAACAATTGATTAGATTTAGTCAATTCTCTAATTAAGTCCATCTTTAATCTAACCTTAGGTCTAACCCAATTAATGGACCTAATTCTCACTAACCCATTAACCCAATGTGTTATGGTTTGTGTCTTAGGTTCTTCAATTTATAATCTCAGAACCTAATCAAACAACTTCTTAATTCTCAATTAAGTTTTGGACTGAAAGTTAGGGTTTAGCTTTTCGAAAAAAAATTTCATGTTTGTAAAATATTTTTATAACATGGTTCTACCAACCAGGTTGCATGTTTGATTCATAATCAAAATGCAAGTGAAATAAGCATGAAACTACTATAGATCTAATCTAAACAGGTTCATGTAATTAAAATAATTTTAACTCTAAACTATGCAAATTTTTCAGACAAATATATGATGGTCGAGCTGGCTCTTCATTGAAGTCGAATTGGCTCGACGATGTTTCACCCGAGCATCAGTTCTGTCTGCCTGAGAAAGCCGGCTCGAATCAGCATCGAGCCGACTCGATTAATCCCTGAGCCAGCTCAGCTGTGTGCCCGAGCTAGCCCGACTGGTTTCAGCAGAACTGTCAATGGTTCTTTGCACGGAAATTATTAACAAAGAGATTTTATTTTAGATTTAAATATCTTTTAAATATAATAAATCATAAATTTAATCTAGATCATATCTAACAAATTTATGATTAAAGATAGATCTATACGAACTAGGACAACCTTTGCACTGTGAGGGATAAACCTTATAGCAGGACAACCTACAGTTCGTGATTGATCTAAAAATTTTAATTTTAGATTTAACAATTAGATTATAAATTAAATTTAATATAAAAAATAATCTAAGCATGTATAAATAATTATGTAATAAATAATCTAGGCTCTGATACCAATTGAAGGAACCAGATCTAGGGTTTCAGGGTTAGATCTTGAAACTTTTTCAAGATCAGACAGTAAAAGACTAAAATAAATCATAATTTATATTATAAAATTAGAAAATTCTTAGATCTAAGATTCTATTACATAATTATTACATGATATTAAATCATAAATTAAAATATAAAGAGCAAGAACTACATGTTGATCATATCAACATGTTTCTATACTATATCTAATGTATGTAAAATATAATATATCAGATTTATTACTTTGCAAGTTAGACGTTCTAACTTTGCTAATATGGACTTGAAGATGATGTTATGAGCCACACATACGTCCGACCTCTAGGAGTCATCCACATGAGCCCACGAATCATAATCAGAAGTCCTGATCCAGAAAATCAGCACAGTATGCTAGTACTATGCTGATCCTTCTTCGATGGTTGATCAGATACCTCCTTCTTGATTTGGACTCTTTCAAAGATGAAAAGTAAGAGAAGAAGTTTTAGATGTGAGACACTCTCAGAAAACTCACAGATGGAGGAAGGGAAGAGGTGAACTCAGCAACTCTAGAAGAAGACCCTCTTCTTCTTCTCTTTGCTCTAATCCAAATACTTAGTTTTGTGTCTATTATATCTCCACACCTCAATACTCTTTGTCCTTAATTTTCACATGCTCCAAAGGTCTCTCAATGCTCTATAATCTATAAAAATTCAAAAAGAAATTCATCTTAAATCAAGAGATATAAAGAATCATTGTCTAGGTCAAATACCCCGTCAAGAAAAATTCAAACAGGGCAAGACAAGGGGTGCCTAACTCTTGGGTGCCCCCTCCTTTTTCTACCATGGACCACCAGAAAAGGGCACACAATATATGCCATAAAACTCACAAAAATTTCAAAAAAAATCTGGATAAAATCAGTGCCATAAGGAAAGAGTTTTGGTTTCCTAAAATTCTATCTCATAAAATTTGAAATCTAAACTAATTCCTACTTTGACTTGGTCCACAACCACATTCCATGTAAGAGAGAAAGAGTAAAAAATTTTGGATGTGTGTGAAGGCCTGGGAGAGAAGGTTTTGTCACATAAAAAAGAGAGGGTGGGCGTGGGGGGCTAAGGTGGTGCAAGGTGGAATCCTAGTCTTATTAGGGTTCAATCTATGACTTGTTCAAATTTGGTTTCTCAAACCAAATCAAACCAAAACCAAATCAACCCAATTAAAATAGATCTTAACTCAATTAAAAATCTAATTTAATCAAATTAAATTAGATTTAAATCTGATTTAATTTTTTAATCGAATTAGAAATTAGGTTGACCCAAGTCCTAATTGAACTAGGACTAGTTTTTTCTTGCACTTGGCTTATCCAATAAACCAATTTGACTTGATCCAATCAAGCCCAAACCAAATCTAATTAAATCATATTCAATTAGACTTAATTTTAGCCCATTGTCTTAATCAAATTAAGCTATAATAATTGAATTGCTAATCGATACTCCTACAACACTTGCACTAGGTTAAATGTCAATCGTATTGATCGTTTAATCCTAGAATGATTCTTAATCGTTGATCAACCATCCGATCAGATCATGAACTCTAATTTATGTAACCTCATAAGTTCGAACCTAAGTCAGTAATGTAGAAATAAATTTCTGTACCAATCAAAGTGACCATCTAGCAATTGTACCCAATGATCGGATAGGTCGAATGTGTAGAACAACATCCTTAGAATCCATGCAGATATAGTTTCCATATAATTCATCCCCTTGACAAAAATGCTCATAGGATACCTCAGAGTTCAATTGTCAACTCTGATCAGGTTGTCCACATTGTATTTTAATATATCAAATCCATCTGATGGATTATCCTGATCAAGATTTTGCTAAATTGAAATACAGCGGCTCATTCTTCTCCAACTCTTAGAGTGATCAATCCCATCTTGATCACACTCTGACTTTACAAGTACTTGACTGTGCCCAGAAGTCTTCCATCACTAAATTAGAAATTTAGTTAGTCCAGTACCAAAGCACAGTGAGTTGTTTGCAAGTCACTAAGACGATCTCAGGTCTAAGGGATACTTATACCTATATCCCATCAGAGACATTCTCGACAGCAGAATACTCTGAAGTTGGTCACGTTCAATGATGATGTTCTCTTATATTTCACCTATATGCGATACAAGTATCTCCACACTTCTTGATTAAAAGGACAACCAACTCATATGGCCTACAGCGACCTATGCTCGATAGAAGCTGTCATCCTTATTAACAGCCTATTATTTGATCATGAATAATTTTAAGGACTAATCGATAAATCCTCTCTTTATCGAACCTAAATAGTCCTAAGAAATTTTATCACAACAACAGAGTTCATTAGAAGATGAAAACTTATGATGAAAATATCAAAATTATATTTTATTTATTAACAAATCAATTAGAACACAAGGTTGCTCAACCGTCAACAGACTGACGATTGGCTTTTGGGACATATTTTTCAATAGATAAGACAGTCGAACAACCAGAGAGAAGTCATGTGTCAGTGGGGGAACTGTCGAGGGCCATTCGAATTGATTACATTGGTGAAGTCCAGCTTTATCCAAGAAAGATCGAGCTTATCCTCTTTTTCACCTCTTCTTCTTAAACCCCCATCCGTCTCAATTGATCCACCACCGAAGCCTCCCTCTCCCTTCTCCCTCACCTCTGGCCATTGCCAGATTGCTACATTCAAGCTGCCATCACCGACAACCCTCCTTTTTGCCCCTCTAATTCCACTATTTTCATTTGCTCTGTTGGGAATCGACAGCACCGGCCAAGCCACCATCACTGTCAACCTCGTCAGCCGCACCCTATCATCATCACCACCATCGATCAGCCTCCTCCCCTTTGCTCTCCCCCTTAGTGACACCCTTGTTGGCCATGAGAAAGAGAGAGATCGTGAGAAAGAAAGAAAAGAGATGAAAAGAGAGAGAGAAAGAGAAAGAGAAGAGGAAAAAAAAAGAAAAAAAGAAAGAAAAAAATAAAATAAAAAAAATCAAAGGGAAAGCCTACCTTTTCGAAATCGTTCCATTGATCAGACCTCAATCTGATTGGATCAAGATCTATCCGAGATATCTGGATTCGCCTCATGATCTGACCTAAATCGCAATCTAGATCGAGCATCTCTCTCCTTTTTAGATCTGATCTAAGGTTTTGATCTAGATCAAGAGGAGCATGGATCTGAAGATTAGGCCACGTATCAAAGATCATGATTTTTAAATTTAACTGACAGTAAATTTTCTCTTATCTCTGGATTTATTTTTGTACATATTCATATCTTTAAAAATAAATTTTGTGCATAAAATATTAAAAATTTATTAAAATTTGAAAGTATATTTTTATGCATGAAAATAATTTAAAAAGTTAGATCAAGTATGATGTCACCTTTGCATGGTACAAATTTTTGGAAAGAGATGATTTTTTTGTATTAATATTGCATGATTTTTGAAAAAAAGATTATATACGTTCATCTATGCATGAAATTTCAAATAAAAATTATTTTATTGCTCTTCTGAAATATATGAGAATTTGAGTTGATACTATTATAAAAATAAATATGATTATTTATGAGAAATTGATTAAGATAAAATCATGAGAAAAACTCTTTAATTAGACTATGATCTGAGTCTAGCCAATGAGACTGATCATTGATCACTGTCAGAAATGCATTTCTCCTAGGCCTAACCAATTGAGGCTAATCACTGGTAGAGTTAATCCTCCTAAGTCTAGCTAGTCGAGGCTAATCGCTGGTACATGCTGATGCGTAGCGTATTTTTTATTTTAAGACTAATCTCTTTGCCTTGTCATAGGATAATTATGGCCATATGAATTAGAACTAGTTTCCTTCTAAGCCTAGCTAATGGGACTGATTATTGGTACACACCGATGGATCGGATGTTCTATATTTAGGGGCTAGTCTCTTTTGGGCCTTGTCACGAGACTGATCATGGCCATAGTCAACAAAAATTGAGAGAATTTTTTTAAATCTTGCTGTTACACATGGTATATTTTGAAAATTCAAATTATACTGATATTTGCATCAATTATTTTATGTTTGAAAAAATTTTTGATTATACTTAATCCCTCAAAGATATTGATAACATACTGAGCCCGTAAAGCTCACTCCCTCTTTTTATTTTTTTTTTTTAAATCCAAAGGATTCTATGGGGCTTAGGATCGAGTAGTGAGGAGATATTTGCTTAGTTTGTTTTTGAATAAATATTAATTTTGATTATGATGAGAAATTGGTGACATATATTTTATTTGAATCAATAAAATTTAGAGGTTTACTTTTTTTATCACTGTCTGAGTATGATTTGATATAATATTTTTTAAATATGAAGACAGACCTTATATATTCTTTAGGACATTACTCTAAGGAGTGTGCAGCCATCATATGCCCGATTTGGATGATGGACTCAGATCGTGATAGCTGAACTTCGGTTGTAGAAGGGAAACCCAAACATCCAAGCACTCAAGCTTCCATAGGCTGATAGGTGGCTATAGAAGAATCACAAGTTTGATATTCAATCAAAACCAGTGGTTTGGGTTGAATTGGAAATAGGGGAGTCCTCTATTTTTTTCGATGGAGAAAGAAGACTCCCCCTCCAACTTAACCTCATTGGAGGCTAGGAAACCCTAGCCTCCATTACTATAAAATGCTCCCCAAGTCCTTGATCTCCCCTATCAAAGACCACTGTAGCCATAGTCCTTTTTTCTTTAATTTTTTTCTCTAGATTTTCGATGATTAAACTCGCTATGGCTGTTGGAATCGAGCCACTTCAGCCAAGGCCTATCATCTTTTTCATCTTCGATGATTTTCATTTTCTCCTTTTTGTTTATTTTTGGTCTTAGAGCTACCAAGAAGGCAGCTGGGGGCAATGCCCCTTTCCCTCTTCTCTCGCCCATTTTTGGTCGACTGCCACTACTAGCCATGACCGCTTTAGCCATGCCACCATCCCCCATGCAACCACCTTGGCCACCATTGGATCATCCATCTTTTGCCCCCTTCTCTGCCCCCTTATCTTGATTTCTTTTGGGTGATGAGAAGCTCTAGGTACTTTTGAGGAGAGAATGAGAGAGCGAGAGAGAGAGAGAGAGAGAGAAGAGAAGAAAATAAAAAATAAGAAAATGTAAAAGAAAAGAAGGAAAAAAGAAAGAAAAGAAAAGAAGAAGAAGAAGAAGTGTAGAGGAAAAGTTCTTTTGTGAAACTGCCCTATTGATCGAACCCCAATCTAATTGGATCTAGATTAATCCAAAATATTTAGATTCACCTCATGATCCAACCTAAACCATGACTTAGATCGGAATTCTCTCTCCTTATTCTAAATCTCTCCTCGATTGAAGGCTAACAATATTTTTAAATTATCTGATTAGAGCCTTCAATACTAGAGGAGCATCGATCTAGAGATCGAGCCATGAGTTGAAGGTCATGATTTTTGGATCTGACTAACTATAAGTTATCTTTTATCTTTAGATTTTTAGTACATATCATGTGTTTAAAAATTATATTTTGTATATAAAAATTATTAAAATATCTAAAAATCAGAAGATTTAGAGAGCATGTATCTTATGCATGAAAAGCAATTCAAAATTTTGGATCAAGCATAGAGTTACCTTAGCATGATTACAATATAAGATGATTTCTTCATTTCAATGTTGTATGATCTTTAGATACAAGATTATAAATATTTGTCCTTGCATGAATTTTGAATAAAAATTATCCTCTTGCTTCAGAAAATGAGATGTGAAAAATTTAATTTGATATTATAATGAAAATAAGTATAATTATATCATTATGGTGAAATTATGAAAAAAATTATCTCGTTAGACTATGATCTGGATCTAGCTAATGGGACTGATTGTTAGCCATATGCCATAAATTAGTTTTTCCTGAGCCTAATATGTGGGGCTGATCACTGACAATGTTAGTCCTATATCTAGCCGGTCGAGATTGATCGTTGGTATATGCTGACGCATCACATATTTATTTTCAGAACTAATCTTTTTATCTTGTTATGGGGCTAATTATGATTATGTGAATCAGAGCTAGTTCGTTTCTGGGCCTAACTAGTGGAGCTTATCAATAGTATATGCTGATGGACTGCATGTTCTGTATTTGGAGGCTAGTCTTTTCAAAATCTTGTCCTGAGGCTAATCATGGCTATAGTCACTGAAGACTGAGCAAGGATTTCAAGTTTTATTACTATGCATGGTATGTTTTAAAAACTAAAGTTATATTGCTTTATACGTATATTATTGCCAATTGCTATATTTGGAAAAAAATTTAAATATACTTGATCCTTTGGATATATTGATTACTTACTGTGCCTATAAAGCTCATTCTATTTTTTTTTCTTTTTTTAGATCCAAAAAAGCATATGAGGGCTAAGGCCAAACAGTAAGGAGCATAGGAACTTAGAGGATATTTGCTTAGTTTATTTTTGAATGAATATTGATTTTAATTTATATTGTTAATTCATCTTATGAGTCATTGGTAAACTATATTTTATTTGAGTCAATAAAATTAGAAGTATATTTTCATTATCATTGCCTGTGTATGGATTGATATGATATATTGAATGTGAAGTCAGGTCTTGCATGTCTCAAGGGATTAAACCCTAGGGATGTGCGGCCGTCCGTCATGTGCTCAGCTTGACCTTCGGATTGGAGTGTGATAAAACCACCTAGTAAGCTCACCATTAAGTACAATGGAGAAAGAGGAAGATGAGGTGTATGAGTGGATCCAGATCACCCATCTATTAGGAAATCCAATTCTTCACAAAATGGCTTCCAACTGAGGCTATCATAGACCTTTTTCAAATAAAGTTGGATCGTTGTGAGCTGATTAGGTTCTGTTTATCTTTAATTGTGTGGGCAGTTTCTTGAGCTAAGAGAATTTTGTCACTAATGTCCTTATTAGCTACAAAAAGCTGCTTGCTCGATCCCAATGAGAGCATTCCGGAAGGCTTAAGCCAATTTACAAGAATCTTGGCTGACAATCCATAGCAAACATTTCAAAGGGGATATGGCTCTAATCTTTCACTTTGGTTGGTCTATCACTTTTAGGAACAAGAACAATGGACATGATACCCAAAGACCACAGGTAGGATCCCATACTCATAAAAGCTATAAATGGCTTTACAAATGTTGGGCCCAACAATATCCTAATAGGTTTTATAGAATCCATCATTAAAACAATCATGGCCGGGAGCCTTCAAGTGAGGCATGGACTATAAAGTATCTCTAATTAAGAAATTCTTTGTCCAGCACCCTCAGTGGAGAAAAATTGAGGTAGAGCACATCGCTTCATTAGATTGGGCCATGTAGGTTCGACTTTCGGAGGAAATGCTCCTCCTTTTACATTTTCTCAGCCGTTTGACATCACAATTAATAATGGGACTGCACCAGTTGGTTTAATGCAGTAGGGATGAAAATATCCTTTCCCTCCAAGATATAGAAAATAATATTATCGATATAAAAAGTCATAACAAGCAATATGATATCATAACAATTATCAGAAAGTTATATAAGACATCAAAAAGTAATGTTGAAGTCTTCTTTTTACATCTTATGATATCTGATCAAAAAATATGATCTCTTATTTCTTGGTATGATATCATATAGCATTGTATGACTTCCTATTTCATCATATGTTACTTTTAGAGGTATATATCATTTCATATGACTTAATATGAATTTTTATGAACATCAATGGCTTTCTGTTGCTTAATATAACTGCATGAATAATCACCTTTTCTTGTTAATGGTAGGACATACTATTGGATGGTATGACATCTTGTTGACTATCGTGACTTTTTATGATGTCCAACAGTATATCATAATATTACAATAGGAAATCATATTTCTTCAATGAAAAGTCGTAAGAGGCTACAAGTTATCATAACAAGCAACAGGATATCATATCATTATCTGAGATATCATAAGATTTATCAGAAAGAATTTATCTTAAAGGGAAAGGGTATTTTTCACCAAAAAAATTGAGAAAAAAAAAAAGCTAAGCTGCATTAAATATTTACGACGTTGGAAATCAGTGCGATGTAGTCCCTGTTATTTATCACGATATCAGACAGCTATGTGGCACAATCTAGTGAAGCGATGTACTCCATCGGGGATGGTGAACACTTCAATTAGATTAAATTAAATAATAATATAAACAATCATTTACAAAAAAATAAATATGTAGAATTCATCAGCTCGAAATCAATTTTTATTATGCAGCATTATCAAAATATTATTCATGCTAAATTCAATCTTTTTAAAATTTAATTTTTATTCATATATTCAATTTCTTTCAAGATATTAAATTTTTGTCAATTATGAGCTATGACCATATTTTTTCTATGATAGAATTATAATATCGTGTATCATCTTGCGGTGAGCTACATGTCATCGTATAGCATAATGTATTTCATCTGACAGCAAGGTTCTTTGGAACCACGAATTTGCTGGTAGTTGGCTGCATATTTGCTTGCAATGTAAATCCTCATGACTTAATCAAATGCCAACATTTTCGCTCCTATTGGAGGTGTCCTTTACATAGTCAAGCTTTGGGTTGAAGTTATCTCGAATCAATTTTTTTTTATAAATTATACTTCATATTTCAATTTGATAATAATACACATAGTTATATAGTATTGAAATCAATCTAGTGTAATACATAACAAAATCAATACTTTTAATCATGCTTCATCATAATATTTCAAAGTAAGATATTTAATAATAAAATATCATTCATCAGATAGATGCATTATGAACGGTATGATTCAAAAGTTATTGATATAACAATCTTATAATTTATCAATAATTTCAAAAAAGTGAAGCATTACTTATCTCATATATATTCTAACAAATTCCAACAATTCTATGAATTTTTTTTTCAAAACCTTCAATTAATAGGTTGTCATAGTATTTCATTATTGGACATCGTCTTATCAGGATAATTATATCCCTATATATAATCGAATCCAATATTAGAATGAGTACAAATAATTATGGAAAGACATGATTGATAAGTAGTGACATCCAACGGTCTGGGTCGGTCCAATCATCTTTGTTTTAATAAAGAGATAGATGGTTCAATAAAGATCGAGGGTGGTCAAATCAATAGTATTGGATAAGAACTAAGAGGGAGGTTAATATATATGTTCTTCAACAATTAGGGGTCAATTCAATTAAACAACTTCATTTAATCAAAATCAATTAAGATACAAGAACTCTATAAAGATCAATAAAGATTGGATTGTGTGATGTTTGATGAAGACTCGATAATGTAGATATGTTGTCTAATTGATAAAGCGGTTCAAAGTCTATCGACCAGGTCAACTCGGATTCAAAGCAACAAGACTGAGGATCCTTCATTGGTTTCAAAAATTAAATAGAGAGAGAATAATAGGCGAGAAAAAAATTAACAAAATGGATTAAGACTGATCGGATGATACTATCCGGCATCCCAATCAATCCAATCAAGATGATTAATCAAATCATGATTAAACTAATGTACATATAGTTGAACAAAAATCATGGATAATCAAGTCTAATAAAATCCAATTTGGTCAAGATCGATATCAGCATGCTGCTCGGCGATCATGGTTCAGGACCTGTTCATTAGGGTCAATGTTCAAACTCATCGAGATAATCTTTTTGAAGATCTAAAAAATCCTAGGATAGAGAAATAATCTTGAGAGAAAATTATAGATAGAAGAACTATAGAGAGAAAATAGAGAGAAAGAGAAGGGAGAAAGGGAGAGAAAAGAAAGAAGAGGAGAGAGAACTTTCTTCTCTTTCTTTTCTTTTTTTTTTCCTTCCTTTCTCTTTTTTTTTTCCTTCATTCTTCTTCATCAAATTTTGGGTTGAAACAGGGGATTCAATGGAATCCCCCTTTTCCCTGAAACAAGGGATCCTTGCACCAGAAAGACGATGGCATGGGATGTGACCATGGTGGCATAGTTGAGGGTCCTTGGTCTGACGACCAATGGTGACGAGCAACATTGACAAATCAAGGAAAAGCAGGGGGAAAACATGGGAAAATAGGGCTTGATTTTTTCGAGAAAAATTTGACAATAAACTGGCTGGAATCCCGACACCCATGAGCTATGGAGATGTGGAGAAGGATTAAAGATATTCTTACCTTATTTTCGATGAGCTATGGCTATGATTCCATTGGGCACAATGAAGGTCATCTGGTGTCAAGAAAGGAAAAAAATAGAGGGAGAAAGAAAGTGGGAGAGAGAGAGGTGCTCGACAGTGGGTGATCATAGAGGGGAGAGGCATCTCCTGTTATAGGGAGGAGCCCTAGAGTTCTGCTACAGTCCGATTTCTATCGAAGAAGACTTTCATCAAGAGTCTTCTTCTTTTCTTTCCATTTTTTTTCTATTTCTTTTTTTGGTGCTTTAAGATTTATATGCAGGTTTTTTTGGACTATATTTTTCTTGGTGGCTGGACCCGTATGTGCTAGGGTATTACAATATTACCAGTCGAATACAAGATATGTTACGGCGATGAAGAAGAGTTATCTGTCTTCGAAATTGATAACATACTGCAGTGCAAAAATCACATCATGGATGATGTTATTTCATTACCACATAGGAGCAAGAAATTGAGAGGGTGATTGAGCAAGCTCCTAGTTCTAAGTAGAATAGAAGTGGTCATGCTCAACCTTAAATTTTCAAAACCTTAAAAAATAAAAGAAAAAACTATAGCCCAATATTTCAATCCAACCAAATCGGCAGTTTCAGACCGCTCAAGCTTGGCCCATTTCACATTTGCATTCCTGGATGAGTCGAGATGCGCTAGCCACCATGAAGTATAGACTGGGTTCCTATAAAATAATTGGAAGCCAAGAAAGCAAGGGATTAAAGCTGATCATGAGCTGAGCCTCCTGTCTAAATTATATTTACTTTTACGAAAGCTTCACATCAGACTTATGTAAAATTTAACATAAGAAAGCCTTTGTGCACCGTATGCAATATAATAAAATTAATGTGAAGCATACTACTAAACTATATTAGAGCACATAGCCACTGCTTTCTAACACGTATTTAATATCTATAATTTTATATTTTTATTTAAAATTTGAATGATAAAAATATTTTTTATATTCTGAAAAAATTATGACATCCTGTGACTATATTATGATATTCTGCTATCAAATTAGGATTTTTTGTATACAAAAAGTTATATTTTTTTTAAAAATCATAAAAAAAAAATATTTTTATCATTAAAAAATTATAAAATTTTTAAATAACAAAAATATCCTACTCTTCTTTATGACATCCTATCGTCAAATAAATAGAAAGTCGTAATTTAACTATAATATGCCATAATATGATCATAAGATATCATAATTTTTTTAAAAGATGAGAGATATTTTTGTTATTCAAAATTTTAAATAAAAAAATAAAATTATAAATGTTAAATATATATTGAAAAGTGATAGCTATGTAACCCAATTAAATAGGATGATATTTTTTTTTTCTGCATCACATATCACATATCATGTACAAAGAATTACTTAATACAACATTTTCTACTTCTAAACCCAGCCCATCATCAGCATTAAGACACGACCAGAGGAATATATTAAAGAACAACCTAAATTACTGTATAATAATCGCTACCTTCCATGGAAAGAATATCATGAAAGAAAAAAAAAAAAAAAAGATTATAACGATCACTACCTTACCAAATTCGACCAACCTTCCTCAGGATCGGACGGCCCAGATTACCCGGAGACCCCTCCTAAGCCGTTCATTTATTTCCATTTTTTGTCTTCAATCACTTTGAGACCCTCTCCACCTCTCCCCTCCCCGTTCTGCTTCCATCCTCGCCTACCCCCATCTTCCTGATGGCAGAGCCGGCTATGGCGCCCGCCGGAAGACTCTCCTTCCGGCGGAGCATAGCCTTGATCTCCGCACTGCTGGACCTCCGCCACGCTGCCGCCGCTAACGGATGCGGCGGCGGCGGCGTCTTCGAACTTCGGGAGCAGCCGGGTTACACCAGCATCCGGGACCTTATCGTGACGATGCCTCCGGCGGCGGCGATCCACTCTGCAGCCATCGCGCATGTCAGCGGTGGGTGGCGGTGCTGCGAGATCCCGATCAGGAACCGGCTAGTGAAGCAGGCGGCGCGGGCGTACCTCCAGCCGATGGCGGTGACGGTGAGGGCGTCGGGGTCGTCTGGCCGGTGGGAGGCATTCCGACGTTTCTGGGCCGCGATCTCCTGCGGCCTAACGCTGGGGTCCTGCTTCGACTTCGTCCGCCGTCTGATCGGCGCCATCTGAATCGGGAAGGAATTGGGATGATCTGCACGGCGGCGGCGACGGTGCGAGATGACGTCCGGCTGCCGTGACGGATTCCGTTGAAGCAAGTTTCTGTCGTTTTCTTCTATCGGGTTTCTCTATTTGTTGCGGTGTACATCGATAAAACTAAAAAGATCAGAAGGAATGCTAACGGCAAAAGGATGCTTTTTTTTCTTTTTTTTTTTAATGAAAAGAAAACAATGATGGATTCTCGAAATAATTTAATGGCATGGGGAGTGGATGGATTGATTGATGGCTTCCGTGTCTACCGCGTTTGATTGGGGAATCTGCAGTTTGGTAAAGGGCAAAACGCCTTCCTTTTGGACTTGCTGGTGCCACTTGTGCAATGATACGTCATGCACGTCTAGCGTCAAAGAATGGACAGAAGTGCGAAAGAAGCATAGACAGAGTGGAGAAAAAGGTAGAAAAAAACGTAGGATGCCGTTTATTTTAGCATGCTGGTTCTTGCGTGCTTCCCCAACCAAAAGAACATCATAAATAAATAAATAAATAAATAAAAGATTTTGATTTTTTTTTTTTTTTGGATACTTCTAAGAGCATTTTTAAGTTCTTTTATTGTTGTGAATCCTTGGTGGCCTGATCTAATATGGATGTCTTTGATTTATCCACTAGCAAATGATTGTAGCAAGCTATTTGCATGGCTGATGCAGTGGTAAAATTTTCGAACTTTAGGAATGTTTTGGTAGCTGCTTCTCTCCCTCAGTCCCGATAGCCTGTCCTGGCAGTGGCAGTGGTGAGCTGTGTGAGAGAGGGAGGGGTGGTAGCGGAGGAAGAGGTGGGTGAGGACCTGAGATGACCTCCTTGAGTGAACCCGGATTGTAGCCCTTCGCCAGCTGCATCACCACCAGCAGCACCACCCACTAGTTTCTCCACTACGTTCAACAGCTCCACCAAAGACTGCCAGATAAGCACCGAGAACCCGAAAAAGTGGAACAGCGGCACCACGCACACATACACCTCCTCCCTCCCCCACACGTGCTGCAACGTGCTCACCATCGCCACCAAATTCTCGTAAGAGCTGACCAGCACCCCCTTGCTCCTCCCCATCATCCCCAATGAGTACATTAGTGTCGACGGATCAGCAAGGCCCATATTGGTAAACTCAATCGGGGTCATCCAATCCATATGGAGTGGAATTTGAGGAACCGCGACCTGTGGAGGAGGCCGTCAGTGGTGATCAAGATGAGAATTTTGTTGCTATATATCTTGGACTTGGGATTGGATCTTGCGACGGGTGTAGAAGAAGCTGGCGGAAGAGAGGACATAACGGTGAGGGCGAGCATGGGGACATTAATGTGAAAGTTGTGCGAGAGAGAAGAAGGACGATGTCACCACGGTGAACACCAGGATCAGCGAAGGCACGGGCGGATATCAGGAGGTTGGTGTAGGTGAGGGTGGCTACGGTCACCGCATCAATGAGGATGAAGAAGACGCAGAGTGGGAGAGGTGGAATTCAAGAAGAGAGAGAGGTGGGATTGGAGGTGGATATGATCTCCATTGACTGCTGGAGATCCGGGTAGAGGGGCACTGTCGGAGGAGCTTCATGCTGATGGACTGGGTGTGGAAATAGTGGTGCTCTAGGCAGTGGACCAACATTGTGCGAAGTCCTCCGCCGGGGACGATGGTTTTTCTTTTCTAGAAACAATAGGGAGCGTGGTAATTTGCGGCTAACCTGCTACTAACTTGTTATTGAAAAAAAAAAAAAGAAGAAGATCTAAATACCTTAATATATTGAATGGTCCAGATATCTTTTGATATTTTATAAAATATTACAAAGAAATACTATAGTAAAACCTCCGAGAAAATTATGTTAGTACCTCATGATATGTGTATGTGCATGAGTTTATGGGAGCTGTCGGATGCCCCATCCAGATGTTCCATTTAGTTTTGAATGCTAAACGATGTCTGGAGAAACGATCACTGGAACCGCTAAAGATTGGATTGAGGTTGGTGGGAGTTCAAAGGTGACGGCAAGCATTCGGCTTAGATCTTTCGCGTGAAAGGCCAGTTGACCTGCTTCCCACCCAAAAATAAAAAAATAAAGAGGAGGGACTTTCATGCGCGCATCACCATCCAATCACATTTTCAAATAGATGGTTAGATATTTGCTACAAGATTACTTACTAATTAATATAAAATTTGAAATAATAATAAACAGTCCCATACAAAAAAAAAAAAAAAGAGGATGCAGGTATTTACGTAGTTGTAGTTCGGCGTTTAGCCTATGCCCCCAAATCAAAATGGAGAAAGATTTCACTATTTCCAATAAGATAGAGTACAAAGAATATATGGTCACTCAAATAATAAAAAACAGCACCTCTTAATAACAAAAGGTATAATTACAATCTACATATATACAACCACTAAACCTCATAACGAAGAAAAAAGATTAAAATACTCAAATGACCCAACAAAATTCAAAATTGATCAGATTCGTACTGTGGATCACATCAAATTCAAACCATACTTAATAAATCTTCATCTTGATTTGAATTCCATCAAATTACAACATGAAATAATGAACTCCTCTCTATCTCTTACAACAAGGCCCCTAAGGGTCTAGCTCAGCATATCAAAACATGAATCAAATACAAGCAGTGCTTGAACCTAAGAGTAGTAAGTGATTTAGCTATCCTATCTATTGGATTATTTACCATACGAATCTTCTTTAGTGCAATAATTGTAATACAACATTTTGATTGAAGTGATATTTGACATCAATATGCTTAGTCTTCTCATAATACATTTAATTTTTAGTTAGATGTAAGATGCTCTGACTGTCACAATAAATAGAAGTGACATCCTGCTTTAAACTAAGATCACCAATCAAATAGCCTCCTTTACTATCTTTGCCACTGCCATGTACTTTACCTTTACAGTAGATAAAGCAATAAGAGACTATAAAATCACTTTCCAATAAGTGGCACAATTTGAGAGAGTGAAGATATAGTCTGTTAGAGACCTCCTCCCTTCCAAGTCATCTATATAATTAGAGTCCATATAATCAATAACACTATTGTAAGTGTCTGAATCCCAATCATATACCAAATCAACAATTATAGTTTCTCTCAAATAGCAAAAGATACATTTTAAAATCTACCGATGGACCTTTCATGGATGCCCTATATACCTATTAATGATATTAACAGCTTGTGAGATATCTAGATGTGCACAAACTATAACATACATGATACTTCCAACTGTACTAATATATGAAACACGTGATATATATTTCTTCCTTTTATTTGACTATAGAGATAAAGCTGCTAAAAGTCCGAAGTGTACTATAAGTGAAGTACTCACTGGCTTATAGTCCTGCATACCAAAATGCTCAAGCACATTTATAATAATTTTTTTGTAACAAGAACAATCTATCCATGCATCAATCCCTATAAATTTTTATTTTCAAAATCTTCTTTGCTACACCTTAGTTCTTCATCTCAAATTTACTGCTAAGTAGAGCCTTTAACTTCTTAATCTTAGATATATCTTTTGCTATAATGAGCATATCATCAATATAGAATAATAAATAAATAAAAGAACCATCTAAAAGTCTCCTATGATAAATACAACTGTCATAGTCACTCCGACAGTAACCATGTTTCAGTATAAATGTATCAAATCACTGATACCACTATCTCGGAGCACTACAACAAAACAGGTTATTAGCGACAAAAATTTTTCATCGCTAATAACCGATTTTCATCGCTAATAATATTAGCGATGAAAGTTTGATCGCTAATATTTCATCATAAATAATTCTGTCATTCATAATATTTTACAATGAAAAAATAATTTATCGCTAATAAAAGATATTTACGACGAATAGATTTCATCATTAAAAAAAGAATAAAAAAATTTAATTATAAAAAAAAGATATTTATGATGAAAAATACTGTCGGTGATAAATTAAAAAATTAATAGTGACGAAAAAATTTTCATCGCTATTATTTTCAAAATTTTTAGCGATGAAAAATTATGTCACAAAAAATAGTTTTTACAATGAAAAAAATTCATCGCTATTAATTTAATAAAAAAAATTTTAGTAAATAAATTTGAATAATATTATCGATGAAAATTTTATGTCGTAAATAAGATAATTTCCAATGAAAGTTACGTCGCTAATAATTATTTACGATGAATAAGTTTCATCGCTGTTAATTATATATTTATTAAAAAATTAAATTATGTTAGAAAAATATTTTTGACAATAAAAATTTTATCAAAAATAATTACGTCGCTAATAATTCGATCATATTTTTTTAAAAAAAATTATGAATATATATTTTAAATTTATATGTATAATATTTTTTAAAAGTTAAAAAAATTAAAATAAAAAATTTACATAATAAACTGATAAATAAATTTTATTATTTTTTTATATTAAATTTTATTTATAAGAGATTTGAAATAAAAAAAGTACATCAATATGTTGTCAAATATCGGCATCTAGAGAACGAGCTGGGGATGGAGAGCGCTCGACGAAGCTCGGACCAACGATGGAGCTCGAATCGGCCTACGGCTGCCTCATCAACTATATCATCTGCTCCATCTACGCCATCCGCTCTATCATCTAGATTTGGAGCAGCTGATAGTTGTCGATGCGTGCAGCCAACTCCTGAGCTCACTGCTCAGCCTGCTGTCGATTCACGGTAGCCAGCTGTCGATCCTCGATAGTCTGCCTCTGCACCTCCATCAGTCGAGCCTCGCATGCAGAATGGATGTCAGCCCTAGATGAGTATGAAGATGAGGGAGCAGTGATCCCATACCCTAGACCCGTAACATAACAGGGTCTCATACTGAGCACCTGATCACAGATCTCATCATCTGTGGATGCGATCGAGCTCTCAGAAGTAGACTAGGATCTCATGTCTGTTATACAATCTTGAAAATTAAAATTAAAGTTATTTTAATTTTTTAACAAAAATCAGATTGTGAATGAAAAAATAATTGAAAAAACTTACAAAGAGCTCCTGGCTCCCCATCATCCACTCCCCTGACCGTCACTGGTAGGTCTGCTGATAGACATCGATCCTACCAGGAAGCTCGCCACTCTCAGCATCTCTCTGTAATTTGAGAATTAATTAAAAAAAATTTAAATAACTAGAGAATTATATACTAATTAGAAATTAAAAATTATCTACCATGTGCTCCATGTGACGAGCAAACAATCTCAAACCCCCACAATGTGGCATGGTCTATCTCATCCAGTTTGCCACATTCTGGGCACATCATCTCTGTAAAATTACTAGTCAAATTAATAGATAATAAATTTAGTTTAAGAATAAATGATTCAGTCATTAAACTGTAAAAAAAATTTAGATGCATAACCTGATATATCGGATCCTCGTACTGCCAGCATATGACAGTCCAATCATCCATGGTGATGCTATCATAGGACTGCTACTGCGCTGCCTCCTCCCCATGATCTTGCACCACTCAGTACCAATACTGATGTATGTGATGGTGATAATCTTGGAAATGTAACGATAACTGAGTGTCGATAGCTCGCATCACACGATCCTTCTCAAATCAGTGATGTCAAATACATCCTGCCAATAATAAATATTAAAAGAATACTATGCAAATTAAATATTTATAATATAATTTATTTTACCTGTAAGTGGGTGTAAAAAATCTCTCTCTGAGCTGGTAGAATGTGACGCCAATCGAAGAGCATCATGGGGGCATAACTGCAGCATATAATGCCCAGCTCAGTCTGCCATGGCTCACACCATCCCCTAATGGGTCTGGTGTAGCCGATCGGTATCTCGATCTGAAGATGTTGTCCAGGGTGCTCGCATCTCCAACACTCCAAAGTGAGGTTCTTCGATGGACGTCGCCCTTGCCTCACCATCGATGAAGACTGACCTGAAACAATAATAAATAAATCATTAGTATGATCCAAATAAAAGAATCAAATTTTATTATATATAAAGTGTAATAATTAATACCCCTGGAACCCAGCTCACTGGGACCTGCCTCACTAGGACCCGGCTCACTAGGACCTACCAGTGTAGGACCCTCTGACAGTGGAGCTGGTGCGGCAATGAAGATCGGTGAAGATGCCTCAACCTCCATGGTATCTGCAGGTAACTGTGAATGCGAACGTCATCGTTTGTCTCTTGATACCATATCTGTAGGAATTGAGATATAAATAAATATAATATTGAATAATAATAATAGAAATCAAATAAGATTCTAATGAATACAATTATATCACATACTATTATTAGAAGAAAAAATTAAATTAAGAATATAGATCTACTCATCAATATTCGTATCTTCCTCGATGTGTAGATCCTCATCTGAATTACAGTAATCGATATATGTGTCGTCTTCTATCTCATCATCATTTATGAACTGAACGTCCTCCTCCGACTCATCAAGATTAAATACAAAATCAGCTTCAACTTCATTGGATGGGAGATCAGTCTTATTCAAAGATGCCGTTACAAGTTCTTCATCAATCAAAAGTTCAACTAATGTTTGTTCTTCTTCCTAAAAAGCTTCCTCTTCATGTAAATTCGAATTTTCATCCATCTCTAATCAAGTTGGTATGTCATATATGTCTCTAGGTGTTATTTTTTGTACAACATACTAATTACCTCGATACTTTAGATCCTTTAAATATATTACTTGTTTCGCTTGTGTTGATAATATATACGGCTCATTTTAGTACCATGTTCATGCAAAATTTACATTGATAAATTATGAATCGATATGAATATCGATCTTTTTATTACTAATATCCCACCATTCAAACTGAAACAAAAATATAGAATTACTGGACCCATACTTTAGTTCTATGATATCTACCAGTATACCATAATAATCAATCTCTTCTTCTCTTTCATATCCTGTTATAGCAATTCCACTATTCTGGATCCGTCATTGCATCTCAAGCTATCTTGTGTGAAATCTCATTCCTCCAATGATATAGGATGCATAATGATTAATCCTTCGATCGGAACTACATGCTAAATCGTGCAACTCATCCATCACACCCACTTCTTTATTGAAATACTTATGTTTCATCTACATCATAAGATAAAAAATTATATTGATTCAAATAATATTATTTATAAGTAAATAAATAACATATTACTAATGTAACTTACAAAATCACCAAATTATTTTGCAAATTCTCTCCTATGTCGATCATCGACATCCGTATTAATCACTGCAAGAAGTTATAATTTTTAATTTTATATCGACATAACAAATTTTCTTAATCATTAAATAGTGATTAATCCTTCGATCGGGACCATATTCTCCTATACCACTATGTTCGACAGGTCCATCAGCATCACTATCATCTTCAGTATCGTCATCATCATGCACCACTTCATTCGAATCACCCTCCCCATGTCATGTCCAACAAGTATACTTCTTATCCATACCATATTATAGCAAATGCTCTTCAACAAGTGTTATGTGATGATATACCATATTGACACATCTCTTACATGGACACTTTATTTGACTAGCACTGTCAGCCTTATACCGTGCAAAGTCAATAAAATCTCGAACTCTTTTTCGATATTCAGACCAAAAAATATCTTTAGCATTCATCCAACTTTTGTTGATATTCATCTAACAATAAACACAAAATCATTAACAACCAAAAAAATGTTCAGTGGTATTTTGGATCCCAATTCGAATTTCGAACTGAATCACGTTCTGAATTCCAGCCAAAATTCCAACCCGGATCTAGATCCGAATCACTTCATACAAAATAACACATATTAAAGAACACATGTAGACTTAACATTAATACAGAAAATATGTTACATCAATTTAATGAGGTAAAAATACATAATCTTATCCATTTCAAATCATTACTAACAGATATGGCCCTATTTTTTTTAGAAAAGTAATAATCTTATTATTATTATTAGTGGATATTTTGTTTTATTTTTGTGAAAATTTTGACAGCATCTTTCCATAGTTCTCCAAGTATACGATATGGATATGGTGCCTACGCACCCTATCCACCATATACCCAGAGAATAATAGACAGATAACTACTGAATATCACATAATAAAATAAAATATCAACTATTAACAATAATAATATTATTACTTTTTTAAAAAATTTGAATACGGGATATCCAAGTTTCAATCTCGATGAAGATCGAAATTTGAATAGGAATCTATGGCTCCATGTAATTTAAGTACCATCTTTGAACATGCATTCGAAGATGGATTTCTAATTTATCAAAAAAGAATAACTTCATATTAAAATTTTTTCATCAGAAATTTCAATAAAGTTTTCTCTAAAATAGAAATACTTTTTATATTTATAATTTTAGTAGCATATAAAATAATAAATAAAATAATTAAATTATAACAAATAACAGCAATGTGCATTGTGTTAGTAAAAAAATAATTAGTCAAATAATTAAATAATTTTAGCAGTAACACTAAAAAATAATATGCAATAATTATAATTAATCAAATAATCAATTAAATAATTTTAGCCCAACCCAAACCCCACCTGACCCGCCCCGCCCCGCCCCAACCCCACCCCATCAAACCCGCCATGCCATGCCCTGACCCGACTCGAACCCGACCCGACCTGACCCGACCGGCCCCAGCCTATCCCCACCCAACCTATCGGACCGCCCCAGCCCCATCCCCGGACCATCCCCGAAGGCCTCGGTCTGATCCGAAATCGACTCGGCCTGAACCCTAACCAGCCCGACCGCCCCATCCCGGCCCGACCCCACCCGACCTGCCTCGACCCAGCTCAGACCCCACCTGACCTGGCCCACCCAGGCCCATCCCCACCCAACCTGCCGGATCGCCCCGGCCCCATCCCAAACCCATCCCCAAAGGCCCCAGCTTGACCCGGAACCGACCCGACCCGGACCCTACCCGACTCGACCCGCCCCATCCCAGCTTGACCCAACCCGACCCGCCTCGACCCCACCCGACCCACCCCAGCCCGACCAGACCTGCACCAACCCGGCCCGACCCAGGCCGACTCGAAAACGACCAGGCTCGGCTCGACAGGCCCCACGGGCCCTCATCCCCGGCCCGTCGGCCCGGACCGCTATCCCCATCCCTGACCTCAGCCCGCCAGACCCGGCCTGCCATCCCCATCCTCGACCCTGGCCCGTCGGACTCGGCCCGCATGCCCCACGGCCTTGGCCCACAGGCCCCACGACTCCGACCCACCATCCCCGGCCCCGGCCCGCCATCCCCGTCCCAAGCCTCGGCCCGCCATCCCCGTCCCAGGCCCTGACTCATGGGACCCAACCCGTAGGCCTCGTGGCCCCGGCCCACCATCCCCGGCCCTATCCCCGTCCTGAACCCCCCTCCAAATAAAAAACCAAACTCACCTCGACGGTGGCCCGAGAATGAATGGCGATGGCGACGGCGGACCGAACGGCGACGGCGGCCGGCGAGAGGGAGAGATGCGGATGCAGTGGGGGAGCACGAGAGAAGCTATCGGGCTGGAGTGGGGGACAACTCGGAAGAAAATAGATTTCAGATGGGACGTGAAGGGATGGGTGGTATTAGCGACGAAATTTTTCATCGCTAATAAAAAATATTCGTCGCTAATAATTTAAACAAAAAAAATTTATGACGAAACAATGCTTTTTCGTTGCTAATAAAATTATTAGCGATGAAGAATTTTTCATCGCTAATAGTTTCCGCAAAAAAAAAATTTCCCATTGAAAAAATATTTTTTCTCTCAAAAATATTATTTACGATGAAAAAATATTTTCTGTAGCTAATAATTTTAAACGGCTATCGTTAATAGTTTTCGTCAAAAATTTTTTGATAAAAAAATTATTTATGATGATAATTTTCATCATTAAATACTTATTGGCAATAAAAATTATTTTTCATCACTAATAATTACCTGATGATAGTTTCTCATTTTTTAAAAAATTTGCATTAATTTTTTTATTTTTAAAAAATTTAACACAAATTATTAATATCCACCTAGACCAAAGAAATAAAGTTCTAATTTGGTTTCAAAATTTTAAAAAAAAGAAATAAAATTTTAATTTAAATATTTTTTTGAAAGGAGAATGGTGAGGTGGACTTGAAATGGGCTAGGAGTGCAACAAATAATGTACCTCTTAATTACATGCTTGGTTGATGGAAGTAGACTGCCTAGCTCGCCTTGTCCTCTTCTCAATCTTAGTAGCTCAAAAGTATACTCCTAAAGAATCTATTTTTCAGTAACTAAGATCGACTAATTATTAATTATGATACATAAATGGTGCTCTTCAGGAGGCACCTCCTTTTAGTGTTGAAGTTCTATGTTTGATCATGGAGTATGACCACTCTATCTCAAATAAATAAATAACTAGATATAATATTAATTTTTGGGGTCAAAAATATAATTTATTGATCATAATTTTTATTCGAAGCTTTATAATCTTAATTTTCAATAGCCATTAGATTTTTAGATGATTAATAATATTTTATTTTTAATTGATTATTATCATTATTATAAATTTAAGTTGTTGGTACAAATAGTATAATAATGATGTCACCACTAAAGTTTAAATTATGGGTCTTTCTTGGGTGAGGAGATGCTAAGCAAATGTACTAAAATTGATTAAAAATAAGAGTTTATATATACTTATCATTATTGACTTTATTAGTGGTTCCTCGAAAACTATGGTTGTCATTCCAAACTAATATGGAGCCCGGTATGATCTTCTCTGCTCTGATAAATCATATGGGTTTTTTATGATGTTGATGTTAGTATAACAATAATTTACTAACTTAAGTCTGATAAAGAAGGATAATATCCAATATTTTTACTTTTTACATGTATATGCAATCTGAGAATGTCATGGCATCGATCAGAAGAGTAAGCTATTAAATTTTTAAAATTTTTAAACTATTAGCGATAAAAAATTTTATCGTTAAAATGGCTTTTAGTGACAGAAAATTTTTTTTCCATCGCTAATAGTCTAATTTTTAAAATTTTAATTTTTTTTATTTTTTAAATATTAACGATGAAAGGTATACATCATAAATAACCAACAATTTTGTAACGGTAATTTAATTTATCATCATAAATAGTTGATTATTTATGACGAATATATTCTATCATCAATTATCTTTTATTTTTAAATTTTTAAAACATACTTATTTGCGATGGAATGTGTCTTTCCGTTGCAAATATATAAATATTAGCGATGAAAACTTTTCATCGCAAATATTCTATAATTTTTAATTTTTAATTTTTTTAATTATTTATGATGAAAATAATTTATCATAAATAAAAGCTTATTTATAATGAAACTTTTTTTTAAGTCACAAATACCTTACATTTTGAATTTTGAATTTTTTTATTTTTTAACTATTAGCGATTCAAAACTTTTCGTTTTGTCATAAATTATAATTTTTTATGACAAAAATCATCATAAATATTTTAATTATCTATGATGTTTATGGTTTTATCATAAATAATCTTTATATTTTAAATTTTTAAATTTTTTAACTTTTTAAAGTATTAATGATGAAAATTTTCATCATAAATTATGATTTTTTATGATGGATCATAATTTTTTTGTTGTAAATATTTTAATTATCTATGATGTTAATGGTTTCATCATAAATAATCTTTATATTTTAAATTTTTAAATTTTTTATCTTTTTTAAGTATTAATGATAAAAAATTTCATTATTAATAATGCTTTTTGCGATGTAATATATTATTTCATCAAAAATAATTAAATTATTTGCGACAGAATCTTACATCGCAAATAAGTAACGATATTCAATTTTTTATTTTTCTTTCAATATTAGTGATAAAAATTTTTAATCATAAATAAGTTAATTGGAGATGAAAATTAGCTTTTCATCACAAAAAGTTTAACTATTAACGATGAAAACTCTATAGTTGCTAATATTTGGATATTTATAATTTAAATAATATTTTATTATTTATGATGAAAATATTCATCAAAAATAAGTTCTTTATTATGATGAAATTATTATTTTTATCGCTAATATTTTTTATTTACGATGAAAACTTAGAATCATCATAAATATTTTTTAATTATCGATGAAAATTTGGATTCATCGTTGATATCCTTATTTGCGACGGATATTTTATCTGTCGTAAATAAATTCATCGTTAAAACTTTCTTCTCTATAGTGGAGATTGCTTCAAATCATACAATATTTTTTTTCAATAAACAAATGTGATCCTTCTTATCTGGAACCATAAATCCCTTTGACTACTGTATGTAAATCTATTTCTCAAGCTTATCATGCAAGAAAGTTGTTTTGATGTCAAGCTGCTCATGTTCTATATCAAACAATGCAACAATTGTAAGCAATAAATGAATATAGCTATGTTTTACAATAAGAGAGAAAATTTTATTGAAATCTATACCTTCCCTTTGGCTGTAGTCCTTTGCAACCAAGTGTGCTTTGAACCTTGCTACTTCAACCTCTGGGATTTTTTTTTTCTTGAAGACCTATTTGCACCCAACAATCTTCTAGCCATATGGTGGTTTCATAAGCTCCCATGTCTGATTCCAGTGAAGAGACTCAATATCCTCACTAATAGTAATAGACTACTATGCAGACTCACTGCTAGTAATGATCTTATGATAACTGATAGGATCCTAAACCTCAATAGTCTGCCATAGATAATACAAAAGAGATCAAATCTACATATTCACATCTCTGAGGGGGTCTAATCTGTCTCTTCGATCTATCAGTGGCTATGGTATATTACTACTCTTGTAGGATATCTCTCTCATCAACAATCTTAGAATCATCATCTTAAACTGATTGAATTGAAGTATCATCTTGTGATGAATAAATGGAAGGTCTAATCTCAATCTCCATCTACTCATTAAAATACTATGATCTTTATCTATAGCAACTAACTCATTTCTTGAATGAAGCATAGTCTTTTCATCAAAGATAATATCTCTATTAACTATAAATTTCTAAGAACCAAGCTTAACACACCACATTCTATCATGTTTCACCCCAGACAGATAATCAAGAAAGATATATTTCCGTGCCCTTCTCCAAGTTTACCATATGCATATGCAGAATAATCAAATATATGAAAAATAGAATAATCAGTAAATGTATTAAACCATATCTCTATAGGAGTCTTCAAATTAATAGTAGTGAATAGAGACCTATTTATCAAGTAGTAGACCATGTTAACAGCTTCAGCCCAAAAATCCTGAGATAAATGTGACTGAGAAAGCATACCCCATGCTCTCTCCAAAAGAGTCCAATCATGCATTGTATAATACTATTCTATTGTGGTATCTTTCTAATTGTGTTGTGTCTTACAATGTCTTCCATCTCGTAGAACTTATTAAATTGATGCTTACAAAACTCCATGCTATTATTAGTTCTCAATCTTTTGATTTTCTTGCTAGACTATTTTTCAATAAATACTTTTTATTTCTTAAAAATGGAAAAGACTTCATTCTTATACTTTAAAAAGTATACTCAAACTCTCCTCGAAAAATCATTAATGAAAGTCAATAAATACTAAGAACTACCTTTAGATTGAACATGTGCAAGACTCCAAAAATCGAAATGGATATAATCCAACATGCCCCTTATCCCGTGGACCACTACGTTGAACTTGACTTTAGACCGCTTCCCATTGATACAATGCTCATAAAAGTCAAATTTCTTGATTTTCTGACCATACAATATATTCTGTTTGCTTAAAATAGGTATACCAGTCTCACTCATGTGATCCAAATGTATATGCCATAAATAAGTACTATCTGAATCTAAATTTGATGAATAAACTAATGCAACACTAATAACCATGCTACCTTGAAGCAAGTAAAGGGCGTGGGACAATATGCCTCTAAGCATAATAAGAGCACCTTTCGAAACTTTTAAAGCTCCACTTTCACTAGAGTACTTAAAACCATGTGAATCAAAGAAATCAAGCTATTCCACAAATTTGGTATGCGTCACACATCAGGCAAAGCTCTAACAATACGATCATGCATCTTAATCTAAATGGTTTCTATACCAACAACCTTATAGAATATATCATTCTTTATAAGCACAACACCATCATCAATAGAGTGATAAGTAGAAAACCAAGCATGATGAGGATATATATGATAAGAATATGCTGAATCAATAATCTAAATATCTCTAAATAAAGTGATAGATATTTAGAGGATATCGGCATCGTCAGAACTATCCTCTACTATATTAGCTGAATCATCCATATTAGAGACATTGTCAAATTTTTCCTTCTTTTCTTTGAGATTCAGACAATCAGATTCTAGTGTCCATCTTTTTTACATAATTGCATTCGCCTTTCTTTTCTTTGGATTTTGATCTGCCTCTATTACTTCATGAACTTAAATATAAATTTTTTTCTTCTAATTTATCTTTAACAACCAGACCATCCATCTAATTTTTATCTCAAGTTTCAGATATCCTTTTTTTTAACTCTCTTAAGTTCAATGAAGCCCTCACATCTTCCATAAAAAGAGTATATTGATTATATAGAATAGTATTAATAAAATGCTCAAACGAGGGAGGTAATAAATACAACAAAATAGGAGCTTTATCCTCATCATTAATTTTTATGTTAATATTTTTCAAATTCAAAATGATTTTATTGAATTTATTAAGATGGTCTTTAAGAGATATATCTTCTTTCATCCAAAGAGTGTAGAGCTATTACTTCAGATAAAGCTGATTTGTTAGAGACTTGGTCATATAGATACTTAGCTCGAGCCACATCACTATAGTGGATAACTCATCCGCAATCTCTTGCAAAATCTCGTTCATCAGAGACAATTGAAGCATGTTGTTTGTGTGCTTCAAGAGATTATCCTTATCCTTCTTTGACAACATCATCGGTAGAGTATCTCTATCTTTTAGCTCCTTCAACTTCTTCAGCAATCCTTGCTGAACCAATAGGACTCACATCTTCACATGCCCAAGATCGAAATCATTCTTTTCTTTTAATTTTTTGATCTCAAATTTCGCAGCCATCTCGAAGAAATCATGAAGAATAAAAAATCAGAATCAATAGATAATCAAAACCCAAAATAGATCCGATGAACAAATTTGAACGAATCTAAACCTTAAGCTCTGATCCTAGTTTGCTACAATATTACTTGTTAATTAGTATGAAATTTGAAATAACAATAAACAATCATATAAAAAAAATAGGACACAATCATTTATGTGGTTCAATCTTTGACCTACATCCATGAACGAAGATGGAAAAAAATTTCACTATATCAAAAAAGAATATAGTACAAAGAGTATGCAGTAGCTCAAATAATAAAAGACAACCCCTCTTAATAACAAAAGATATGATTACACAATATATATATATATATATATATATATATATATATATATATATATATATATATATATAGCCGTCAAATCTTAAAACAAAGATAAAAGACCAACATATCCCAATGGGCCAACAAAGTCCAAAATACATTAAATTGGTACCATAGGTCATACTAAATTCAAGCCACACTCAATAGGTGCAATCAGATGCAAACAGGTGTGATCACAACCAATCACACATCTCAAAGTAGCTTTTGGGCAAGGGTTGGGCATTTGCATGCATAGAAGACCAGGAGATACTCTATCATGCGAAACACCTTTCCGCACCTGCCATTGGCACTTGTCCACGACAAGGGTGTCATGGTTGCTGATGGAAATGGGGGATAAAGCCACCCAGCTAACCATGGCTAGCCTGATAATATCATAGAAAAAGGGTGTGAATATAATTAAATGTGATACTTTTGAACCCTGATGACTAAAGTGTCCATAGAAAGTCAAATGGAGGAAAGTATCCCCAATTGTTAAAGAAGAGAAGAAGGAGAAAATCTTTGTATTTTTGATTGATGTAAGATTTACCTGGTTAATTGTACGTATAGGGAGGTGAGTATATAAGCTTAACTACAACAGACTTTAAGCATGATAACAACTCTATTTATGTTACAAATTGGTTACATTAACACTCCCACTTAAACTCAAGATGGTATGACAGAAATTAGCTTGAGTTTGGAAACTAAATCCTGAAAATGTCCAAGTGGATAGGCCTTAGTGAAGATATCTACAATCTGCTCATTGGAAGAAATAGTGTGAAGCTTTATAATACCATGGTGAATGTGTTAAAAATGAAATGAAAATTAGTTTGAATATCTCTAATATGCTTAGGAAAAACATCATTATGTGCAACCTGAATGATACTTTAATTATAGTAGTAAAGAGTGGTAGAATTATGATAAGTAATTTCCATATTGTCTAGTAACCATTTGAGCTATAGAACTCCATTTGTAGTATTAGCAACAACCCTGCATTCAACTTCAATATTAGACCTAGAGATAACAGTCTACCTTTTATTATGCCAAGAGATAGAAGAGTCACCTAGTGGGAAATGACAGCCTATGGTAGAGTGTCTATTACTAGGAAATGACAGCCTTGTAGGAAATGACAGCCTATGGTCGAGGAAATGGCAAAATTTTGCAAACCGAGAATAAGGAACTTGCTTAAGATCACAGAAAGCAAGATGAAGGTGTCATTCCTTATTAGTTGGATGAGAATAATTATATGGTGGCCATGCGTACATTTCTTTTAAAAAATCACCATTAAGAAAAATATTCTTGGCATCGAATTGAAAAAGTGGGTATTGCCTAGCAACAACAACAACAATAAAGCTCCTAACTAAGATTAGTTGAGCAACTAAACTAAATATTTTCTTAAAGTCAATGCTGTATGTATTCTAGTGTAAAGCCTTTGGCCGACAAGCTTTATAATGCTCAATTTTGATCGGGTTTTAATTTTATAAATCCATTTACATCATATCAGAGATTTGTCATGAGATAAAGCAAGTAGATCCCACATGCTAGTTCCCTCCAAGGTCTATAGTTCTTCCATCATTTCTTGCTGCCAAAATGGATCAGAATTTATCTTGCTAAAGGTGCAAGGTGAAAGAATAGTATCCTACAAGCCAATCACATATATGATATAATGAAATTTTTCTGTTTTATCTTTCTACTCATGTACATGACATTGATTATTTACTAATAATATGAGGCGTTGTATTTCACCATATGCTATATCCTATTATCTCATTTATGACTTAATTAAAACTTATGATGAACCCCATAAATTAGGACAATGATTTTAAGGCCATGATATCATACCAGTAAGACCTAAAATCTATAGGGTTCCATGAGTACTGTTGGTGCAAAAATCCGCTTGCGTCGGAGAAGCTGGAGTCGAGGGAGTCGCGGTCGCCGCCGGGACCTGCAAAAGAAGTCTAAACCGGAGTTGGGGTTGCTCCGGCAAGACCGTCTGACGTCAAGTCAGTTCTCTGCCTCAACAAGAATGGAGTGCTCGAACGAAAATTTTAACAGAATTTTGGGATAGAAATTAGAGCTTAGAGAATAACGTATCTGGGGTCCCCCTTTTTATAGGCGGAGGGCGCAACGGACTGATAGCGACGTTTGTAACCGTCTGGCCGTGGGCCGCTCGGGGTCAGAAGGAGTTTGTTGTCAAGAGTAGTGGAGTGGAATCATGGCCATCACCGGGACCTGCCACGTGGAGTTTGTTGCGGGGAGTGGAGGAGCGTTTGTTGTCGCAACTTGCTAGAGGGTGGAGGAACCGCGCGGTATCCGTCGCAGAAAGTGGAGCAGAATCGTGGCCATTATTGTGGCCTGCTAGGGAGTGATGGAGCCATGTGGAATCCGTTGCAGGAAGTGGAGCAGAGTCGTGGCCATTACTGCGGCCCGCCAAGGGGTGATGGAGCCGCGCGAAATCCGTTGCAGGAAGTGGAGCAGAGTCGTGGCCATTACTGCGGCCTGCCAGGGGGTCCAGGCCTGTCGGTCGAAGTTCGACTGGAGTGTCTGGCGGAGAGAGGTGGCTAGCTACCCGTCTGAGAGGAGCTTGGAGTTCGGCTCCCGTAGGAGTCCGGACGAAGTCTTCCTGCAGTCGAAGTCGGGGATGAAGTCCGGCTCCCGTAGGAGTCTGGGCGAAGTCTACCTACAATTGAAGTCGAGGGCGAAGTCCGGCTCTCGTAGGAGTCCGGACGAAGTCTACCTGCAATTGAAGTCGGGGGCGAAGTCCGGCTCCCGTAGGAGTTCGGACGGAGTCTTCCTGCAGCCGGAGTCGGGGACGAAGTCCGGCTCCCGTAGGAGTCCGGGCAAAGTCCACCTGCAACCGGAGTCGGGGACGAAGTCCGGCTCCCGTAGGAGTCCGGGCGAAGTCCACCTGTAATTGAAGTTGGGGGCGAAGTCCGGCTCTCGTAGGAGTCCGGACGAAGTCTATCTGCAATTGAAGTCGGGGGCAAAGTCTGGCTCCCGTAGGAGTCCGGACGAAGTCTACCTGCAATTGAAGTCGGGGGCGAAGTCCGGCTCCCGTAGGAGTCTGGACAGAGTCTTCCTGTAGCCGGAGTCGGGGACGAAGTCCGGCTCCCATAGGAGTCCGGGCAAAGTCCACCTGCAGCCAGAGTCGGGGACGAAGTCCGGCTCCCGTAGGAGTCCGGGCGAAGTCCACCTGCAATTGAAGTCGGGGGCGAAGTCCAGCTCCCGTAGGAGTCCGGACGAAGTCTACCTGCAATTGAAGTCAGAAACGAAGTCCGGCTCCCGTAGGAGTCTGGACGAAATCTACCTACAATTGAAGTCGGGGGTGAAGTCCGGCTCCCGTAGGAGTCCGGACGGAGTCTACCTGCAATTGAAGTCGGGGGTGAAGTCCGACCCCCGTAGGAGTCCAGACGAATTCTTCCTGCAGCTGGAGTCGGGGACGAGGTCCGGCTCCCATAGGAGTTCGGGCGAAGTCTTCCTACAGCCAGAATCGGGGACGAGGTCCGGCTCCCGTAGGAGTCCGGGCGAAGTCTACCTGCAATTAAAGTCGGGGGTGAAGTCCGGCTCCCGTAGGAGTCCAGACGAAGTCTACCTGCAATTGAAGTCAGGGGGCGAAGTCTGGCTCCCGTAGGAGTCCAGACGGAGTCTTCCTGCAGCCGGAGTCGGGGACGAAGTCCGTCTCCCGTAGGAGTTCGGGCGAAGTTCACCTGCAATTGAAGTCGGGGGCGAAGTCCGGCTCCCGTAGGAGTCCAGACGAAGTCTACCTGCAATTGAAGTCGAGGGCGAAGTCTGGCTCCTGTAGGAGTCCGGATGAAGTCTACTTGCAATTGAAATCGGGGGTGAAGTCCGGCTCCCGTAGGAGTCCGGACGGAGTCTACCTGCAATTGAAGTCGGGGGCGAAGTCCGACTCCCGTAGGAGTCCGGACGAATTCTTTCTACAGTCGGAGTCGGGGACGAGGTCCGGCTCCCGTAGGAGTCCGGGCAAAGTCTACCTGCAATTAAAGTCGGGGGCGAAGTCTGGCTCCCGTAGGAGTCCGGACGAAGTCTACCTGCAATTGAAGTCGGGGGCGAAGTCCGACTCCCGTAGGAGTCCGGGCGAAGTCTTCCTGCAGCCGGAGTCGGGGACGAAGTCTGGCTCCCGTAGGAGTCCGGGCAAAGTCTTCCTGCAGCCGGAGTCGGGGACGAAGTCCGGCTCCTATAGGAGTCCGGGCGAAGACCACCCGCAGCCGGAGTCGGGGATAAAGTCCAGCTCCTGTAGGAGTCCGGGCGAAGTCCACCTGCAATTGAAGTCGGGGGCGAAGTCCGGCTCCCGTAGGAGTCTGGACGAAGTCTACCTGCAATTGAAGTTGGGGGCGAAGTCCGGCTCCCGTAGGAGTCCAGACGGAGTCTACCTGCAATTGAAGTCGGGGGTGAAGTCCGACTCCCGTAGGAGTCCGGACGAATTCTTCCTGCAACCGGAGTCGGGGATGAGGTCCGGCTCCCGTAGGAGTCTGGGCGAAGTCTACCTGCAATTAAAATCAGGGGCGAAGTCCGGCTCCCGTAGGAGTCCGGACGAAGTCTACCTGCAATTGAAGTCGGGGGTGAAGTCTGGCTCCCGTAGGAGTCCGGGCGAAGTCTTCCTGCAGCCAGAGTCGGGGACGAAGTCTGGCTCCCGTAGGAGTCCGGGCAAAGTCTTCCTACAGCCGGAGTCGGAGATGAGGTCCGGCTCCCGTAGGAGTCCAGGCGAAGTCTACCTGTAATTAAAGTCGGAGGCGAAGTCCGACTCCCGTAGGAGTCTGGACGAAGTCTACCTGCAATTGAAGTCGGGGGCGAAATCCGGCTCCCGTAGGAGTCTGGGCGAAGTCTTCCTGCAGTCAGAGTCGGGGACGAAGTCCGGCTCCCGTAGGAGTTCGGGCGAAGTCTTCCTGCAGCCAGAGTCGGGGATGAAGTCCGGCTCCCGTAGGAGTCCGGGCGAAGTCTAGAAGGTGGTCGATCACCGTGAAAACTTGGGTGGAGTCCGTCCGTCACGAAGAATCCTGTCGATGCTGGTGGGGGTTTATCCATCGGCAGAACTTGGGAGTGTTGCGGAGGCTCGGCCGCCAGAGAGGTTCGGCAAGATGTCGTCAGAGGTCGGAAGTTGGTAGAATCCCCAGAGGGTCACTCCTGTCACGAACTTCGGCTGGGGGGTATTTTATACCCAACACCAGTCCCCCTACTTTCGAGTTCGAGTTTCGAATGAAGGAAGTACAGAGAAATTTTTACAGCCGAAGTTGTCCCCTTGAATCCTGTGCACAATCGCCCTCAGATATTCTGGCATTTAATGCGTGCATACTGGAGTTTTTTCGAATCGGGGCAATTCGAAGGGACCTTTCGGAATTTCTGCTGGAGCGTTGGCCCAGGTACGGCGCAGTAATGGCTCTGTCAGCTGTCAGCCACTTTTAGCCGCCTGCGGTGGCGAGTGGGACACATGGTGAGCGTGGGTCGGTCTGGGGAGATTCGCGATCATTATAGCGCTGGATCCCAGGGTCTATTTAAACTCGCCTTTCCACCTTCAGGAGTCTCATTCCGCCTGAGAGTTCTGTCGGTGTCTGCCTTCTCTCCGAGAGCTCTGACCCTCTTTGGCGTCCACCTTGGCCCTAAGCGTTCTTCGAGTCATCCCTGTCCTTGCCCCTCTGCATCCTTCGGAGCGATCTAAGTTAGTCCCGAAACTTTCGTTTCTCTTCTTGCCATTTAGGTGCCCTTTCTCCTCCATTTTTCTTCTGCCGCATTCCTCTGGTTTGGTCCACTGCAAACCTTTTGCCTCTTGTCCCGCCTGATTTCTCCAGATTTTTTAGGGCCTTTGTTTGAAATGTCTTCTGGCACCTCCTCCTCTAGTGGTTCCAGGAGCTTGTCCGCCTCAGCCCCCCAGAACCCCCACACTGTAGACGAACCCACATCTAAGGCTGGGCCTCGTCCGATTTTTGCGTCGGGTGCCATTCCTTATTCTCTGACTCCGGAGGAACTTTTACTGATAAGGGTTCAGTATGGAGTTCCTCCAGAGTACGATCTGGAGCTTCCTAGTCCCGCCGACCGGGCCAGCACCCCCCCACCTGGTCGTTTCTACTTGTATCAGGAGGTCTTGCGTGCTGGGCTTCGACTTCCGCTTTCGCCCTTCGTCATCGTCCTTTTTCATTTTTTAGATATTTTCTTAGCTTCAGTCGTGTCGAATTCCTTTAAGTTTCTGATAGGCTTCCTCTCCCTTTGTCATGTAGTCGAAGTTCAGCCATCTCTTTCTTTGTTTAGGTATTTTTATACCTTCAAGCATCACCAATCGGCAAAGGACTGGTGGTATTTCTCTCCCCAATTTGGCAAGAAGGGGTTGCTGAAAGGTGCTCCCTCTTCAATCCATAACTGGAAGGGAAAGTATCTTTTTATCCACTGCCCGACCTTGAGGCTGGGATTGCCCCCCTGGGGCTCCCTGAGGGACTCTGTCCGTCGGGCTCCTAGCCTGGGGGAGGACGACCTTCAGGCCGCCCAGAGGCTTCTTGGTTATTCGGCTCCTTCCCTTCCCAACCTTCTGAAGGAGTAGTTTTTGTTCAACATTGGCTTGAGTTCCCTGGATCCTGCGAGTATCCCATCTTTCTTTTCCTCTTCTCTTCTCCTGCTCTTCTTTTTTTTTTTTTTCTTTTTTTTTTTTGCGTGTCACTACTTCCTTTTTCACCCCATCATTGATTTTTTTTTTAAGAATAGACGTCGAAGCAGCACGGATGCTCACTAGGGGCCTCAAAGCCCACAAAAGAAAAGGCGTCGCAACCTCCGAATCGGCAAAGAAAGCCAGAACGGAGGAGACGAGCTCGGCCACGCCTTCCCAGGCGGCCCTCGCGATCGACGTTCCTTCAGACGCCAAACTTTCGGCTCCTCGAGCCTCTTCAAGGAGTTCCCCCGCTGAGGCTCCCGCTTCGGGGGTCCGCTTCGAGGAGGCGCTAGGGGTTGAGAGGGGGAAGAGAAGGAAGTCGGTGGCCCGCAGGATGAGTAGCCGTCGAGCCACCATTAAAGAGTCCCTTGGTTCCGAAGGAGAGCCGGGGGAGAATCCCTTTAATGACAGGGACCTGATAAAGCGACTGATCAACAGCTGCATCCTGTCCGAAGTCGTCCAGAGGATTGATCACGCCGACCCCGAACAGCGGGTTTGGGACTCCCTAGGGTCCTTTCTCGAGGTAAACAGATTCACTTCCCTCCTTCCCTTCGCACCTTCATTTAATTAGCTTCTCAACCTCCGTTCAAACCTCCTAGCCGCCCTTGCAGATCGGGCACCAGCTCCTTACCAATATCGAGGTGACGAACAGAACAAGGAGGGATGCCATCCAGGCGGAGGAGAGTCGTCGGGCCAAAGCTGCTCGTCTCAAAGAAAAGGCAGTCGAGATAGTCACCCTCCAAGAGGCCCTAGAGAAAGAAAAGCAGGCCTTGGAGAAAGAAAAGTAGACCTCAGAGGAGACGGTGAGGAAGGCGGAGGCCGAGGTCGCAAATTTGGCGGAGCAGATCCTGGTCCTAGTCTCGGAGGCCAGGGTTCTTGCAGTGGAGGAGTTCAAGGCCTCTGCAGAGATGAGGGACCTGAACGTCAAGTTTGGCCAAGAAGCATTCATCAAAGGATTCGAGCTCTGTCAAGAGAAGGTAGTCAAGAAATTTTTCAAGCTCGACCTCAGTTTCTTGGGTGAGGCATCTGAAGACGAAGCCGGTCCCTCTCCCACTGCTACTGCCACCGCAGCCCCCCTTCCAGGGACACCGAGCTCTCCAACTCCTATTTTAGAGGTCTGAGACCTCTGACTTTGTATTTTTCTTTTATTATAATTTTTCTTTTCCCTCTTGTCTTTAAGAAATATTCAATCAATAAAATTAGGTTTCTCCTTTTGGAGGGCTTCTCCACTCTGCTCCTCCCTTTTTTTTTGTTTTGCTTTATGCGATGAGATGCGCCTTGACGCTTTTGTCTCCCGATGGCAGTGTCCTGTCGAAGCGCTTCCCCTGCCATAGGGGATTTCGCTGAAGTCCACGATCTAATGTCTGAAGAAGAAAGTTCATCATTTAACAAAAAGGTCGAAGGAGATAGATGGCGAGCTTTGCAGGTTGAGGGAGAGCCACTCTGAAGCCACCGCAGAGGCCACCCACTTTCGAAACCTCCACGTGAAGGGGATCATGGAGTACAGCCGGAGGAAGATGAACTTCGAGAACGAGCTCGAGGAACACAAGAAGTGTGCCAGCGATCGATCTTGGGCTCAAGCTGTCAAGATCAGTTCTCTCAGAGTAGAGCTGTCAGCTGCACAGGAGAGGATTAGCCAGTTAGAAGGAAGCTCATCCTGGCTTTTGACTCGGGCCGACAGTGATTGGGAATGGTCGAAGAAGGTCTTCGACCTTCAGCAACAGCTCCAGGATGCCGAGGTGAGCTATAATGCGTACCGTGCCGGCTGGTGCAAGCAGGTGGACGACTATAGGGGGAAGCTCAGGATGGCGACCGACGAGGTTGCCCTCCTTCAAAGGCAGCTAGCTGGAGGAGCTCAGTTTGCTCCCATTCAGGATCCCGACGAACTCCAATCCCTGAGAAGAACCATAGAAGAGCTATCTGTCGCCCTTGGGGAGGGGAAGGCCGAACTGCAGCAATTGAAGATCCAGCTGGTATATGAGTAGCGGGCAGTCAAAGATGCAGAGGTAGAACTGAGGTCCTGAGAAAAAAGCACCGAGAGGTGGAGAACGAAAGCCAGCGGCTTCATCGGAGATATATGGAAATGCTAATGAGAGAGAAGGAATTGGAAGAAGAAGTCGAGAGCTTAAGGCACTCCCTGATGAGGGTCAAAGCTGAGAGTTCGAAGTCGGAGGAAGCCGGACCCCCTTAGGGCTCTTTTTATCCTTCGTCCCTCTAAGTGTCTTCTTTTGCCGCTTGTCAGTTTGTTGTCGCCGTTGTTGTTGTCGTTGTTATTTTTTTTTATTATTTTTTTTTCGGTCTTCCAGGCTCTGTAACGCACATTTTGCTAATGAAATGAAAAGGATTTTGTTACCTTACCCGTACATCATGTTGAATTATAGTGCGTCGGACTTTTTTCATTTTTATCCCGTGCGATGTCGATGTTGTTCGAAGGTTCCTTGTTCATCTTTGTATTAGGTCATCATTATCGAGTTTCTTGTGCTTTTGATTGGTTCAATGTCAACACCGCTTGGAGGTTCCTAGCCATCGCCGTGTCGATTTACCTTTTGTTCGCGGCCGTAGATCTTACTTTCTCTTCCTCCCTCTTCATAGAGACGAGGTCTTTTGTACTTTTAGTGTAGTTCGACCTCCATTTTTTATTGGGGTAGCCCACCGCTGTTCCTTCACATTTTCCTCCTTCTCTTTTTTTTTTTTTTTTTTTAGGCAAGGGTTCTCCCTAGCTTTTTACGGAGTCGCGGTAGCGTAGAAGGGTCGCCGAGAAGGTTTTCTTCTTTCTTGCCGGGTCTCGAATGGCCGGACCTTAATTGGTGTCAAGACGAGGTTCTTCCCCTATTTCTGATGTGATCGGTTTCAGCTCGGGTTAGGACGAGGTTTTCCTTCTGTTCCTAACGGGGCTGTGGGGGCACATATGGGCGCTGTATGGCCTCTCCCCCCATTCGATCTACAAACAATCGGACCTTCGACCTTGCTCATATTAGGACGAGGTTCTCCTCCTGTCCCTAACATGGCTGTGGGGGCGCATATGGGCGCTGTATGCACTCTCCCCCCATCTGGTCTACAAATAACCGGGCCTTCGACCTTGCTCATGTTAGGGCGAGGTTCTCCTCCTGTCCCTAACATGGCTGTGGGGGCGCATATGGGTGCTGTATGACCTCTTCCCCCATCCGGTCTATAAATAATCGGGCCATCGACCTTGCTCATGTTAGGGTGAGGTTCTCCTCCTGTCCCTAACATGGCTGTGGGGGCGTATATGGGCGCTGTATGGCCTCTCTCCCCATCCGGTCTACAAATAACCGGGCCTTCGACCTTGCTCATGTTAGGACGAGGTTCTCCTCCTATCCCTAACATGGCTGTGGGGGTGCATATGGGCACTGTATGGCCTCTCCCCCCATCCGGTCTACAAATAACCGGGCCTTCAACCTTGCTCATGTTAGGGCGAGGTTCTCCTCCTGTCCCTAACATGGATGTGGGGGCGCATATGGGCGCTGTATGGCCTCTCCCCCCATCCGATCTACAAATAATCGGGCCTTCGATCTTGCCCACATTAGGGTTTATTTTTATTATCCGATGGGGTCGTCCCCTGTCGTTACAAGTCTATGCCAAAAAGGAAAAGATGTGCAAGTTTGAAAGAAATCTTGATTTAAAGCGAGATCGTTCGCAATACATTTACAAGTTTTCAAACCCTAGGACTGTGGAAGGTCTGCTTCCTGTCAAGGTCCTCCAGAGACGGAGTTGATGATCCCAATTGGAGGCCGATCTTCGGGTTGCTCTTCCCTCCTTGGCGGCTCAGGCTGCGGTAGGGCCCTTGGCCGATCTTCTCTACCCTCAGACCGGCGTCGAATGAATCTATCGAGTCGACCTCATCGGATGAGCTCCTCAATTTCATCTCAGAGCTGGATGCATTCTTCCATGTCGTGGCCGTGGTCACGATGGTAGAGGCAAAACTTGTTAGGATTGTGCTTCCCGAGGTGCGTGCGCATCCTCTCTGGCCTTGGGAGCTACTCTCTGACCTCCATCAGCACCTGGGTTTTCGATGCGTTGAGGGGGGCATAGCTGCTGAATCTTCCTGGGGTAGAGCCCCGTCGAGCTCGACGCTCCAGGCTTCCCTGCCTGCATGCTCGAGGAGGAGTCTGGACGTGCTTGTGCTCGGGAGGAGTTCAAGAACGTGGCCGAGCTTCTCTCGGCCTTTTTTCGACTGCGGGCTTACTCGAGTCTCCCACCTGCCGCTCTCTCGCGGTCTCCTCATCCTTCATTTTGAAGGCTTCTTCCACTCAGGCGTACCCTTCGGCCCGAGCCAACAGGTCAGCAAAATCCCTGGGGTACTTTTTTTCCAGGGAGACTAAAAGGTCGTTCTTCTGAAGGCCGCCTTTCAGGGCGGCCATCGCTACCGATTGGTCCAAGTTCCGAACCTCCAACGCGGTGATGTTGAAATGATTGATGTAGGCCCGAATGGACTCCCCCTCCCTCTGCTTGATGTTGATGAGGGACTCCGAACCCTTCCGGAGACACCGGCTGCTAACAAAATGAGCCACAAACTGGTGGCTCATCTGATCAAAGAAAAAGATGGTACCCGGCTTCAGCGTCGAGTACCAGTTTCTTACCGCTCCCTTCAAGGTGGATGGGAAGGCTCGGCATAGAATGGTGTCGGGCGCATCATGAAGCAGCATCATTGTCTGGAAGGCCTCCAGATGGTCAATTGGGTCCGAAGTCCCGTCTAGCTTTCAAATTGAGGGAGTTTGAAGTTCGACGAGATCGGTTCTTGCATGATCATTTGAGAAAAGGGAGGGTCAGTACAAATATCCTCATCATAAGTGGGGGGAGCATGACAGAGTTCTTCGATCCGTCGGTTCATCTCCTGAAGCCTCCGGTCCAGAAAATCCTCTCGACTACGGGTCTCGAGGGTCTTCTGGCAGAATGGAGGTAGAGATCTTCCAGGGGTGGAATCGTGATTTGACTAAGGGCTCTCCACCCTTGGATTCATCTTTTCGGGAAAGATGGGGTGGCTGGCCCAAGTGGCCCATCCTACCGTCGGATTTTGGAGTTCTGGTGATGCTCTCTCCAGTCGCACTGATGCCGTGGCTGCTGTTGCTGTTGCATGGCCTACACAGCTTCAGTGAGGCCTCTGACTTGCTGCACCAGTAGGTCGAATTGCTCCGCGCCAACCACCGTTGTCGGAGGAGAGGGAAGAGGCTGGAAAACTGAAGGTGAGGCCAGAGCCTGAGATCTGACCGTGGAGGCCGTGGATCGCCATGTGGATGCCTTGCGGGGAGGCATCGGGTGAAAACCTAGCGGGGGAAGGAGGAGTGGACGTCGAAAAAGATGACCGGAGGCGGTCCCGTTGAGCGCTCCTTTAAGAACAAGGGTACTGCGAAGACACAGCACCCTTCCTCTAGCACCAATCCTATTGGTGCAAAAATCTGCCTGCGTCGGAGAAGCTGGAGTCGAGGGAGTCGCGGTCGCCGTCGAGACATGCAAAAGAAGTCTAAACCAGAGTTGGGGTTGCTTTGGCAAGACCCTCCGATGCTCAAGTCAGTTCTCTACCTCAACAAGAATGGAGTGCACGAACAGAAATTTTAGCAGAGTTTTGGGATAGAAATTAGAGCTTAGAGAATAACGTATCTGGGGTCCCCCCTTTTATAGGCGGAGGGCGCAATGGACTGATAGCGACGTTTATAGCCATCTAGCCGTGGGTCACTCCGGGTCAGAAGGAGATTGTTGTCAAGAGTAGTGGAGTGGAATCGTGGCCATCACCAGGACCTGCCATGTGGAGCTTGTTGCGGGGAGTGGAGGGGCGTCCGTTGTCGCGACTTGCCAGAGGGTGGAGGAACCGCATGGTATCCATCGCAGGAAGTGGAGCAGAATCGTGGCCATTATTGTGGTCTGCCAGAGAGTGATGGAGCCACGCAGAATCCGTTGCAGGTAGTGGAGCAGAGTCGTGGCCGTTACTGCGGCCTGCCAGGGGGTGATGGAGCCACGCAGAATCTGTTGTAGGAAGTGGAGCAGAGTCGTGGCCGTTACTGTGGCCTGTCAGGGGGTCCAGGCCTGTCGGCCGAAGTTCGGCTGGAGTGTCTGGCGGAGAGAGGTGGCTAGCTACCCGTCTGAGAGGAGCTCGGAGTCCAGCTCCCATAGGAGTCCGGACGAAGTCTTCCTGCAGTTGAAGTCGGGGATGAAGTCTGGCTCTCGTAGTTGTCCGGGCGAAGTCTACCTGTAATTGAAGTCGGGGGCGAAGTCTGGCTCCTGTAGGAGTCTGGATGAAGTCTACCTGCAATTGAAGTCGGGGGTGAAGTCCGGCTCCCGTAGGAGTTCGGACGGAGTCTTCCTGCAGCCGGAGTCGGGGACGAAGTCCGACTCCCGTAGGAGTCTGGGCGAAGTCCACCTGCAGTCAGAGTCAGGGACGAAGTCCGTCTCCCATAGGAGTCTGGGCGAAGTCCACCTGCAATTGAAGTCGGGGGCGAAGTCCGGCTCCCATAGGAGTCCGGACGAAGTCTACCTGCAATTGAAGTCGGGGGCGAAGTCTGGCTCCCGTAGGAGTCCGGACAAAGTCTACCTACAATTGAAGTCAGGGGCGAAGTCCGGCTCCCTTAGGAGTCCGGACGGAGTCTTCCTGCAGTCAGAGTCGGGGACAAAGTCCGGCTCCCGTAGGAGTCCGGGCGAAGTCCACCTGCAGCCGGAGTCGGGGATGAAGTCCGACTCCCATAGGAGTCCGGGCGAAGTCCACCTGCAATTGAAGTCGGGGGCAAAGTTCGGCTCCTGTAGGAGTCCGGACGAAGTCTACCTGCAATTGAAGTCGAGGGCGAAGTCCGGCTCCTGTAGGAGTCCGAACGAAGTCTACCTGCAATTGAAGTCGGGGTGAAGTCCGGCTCCTGTAGGAGTCTGGACGGAGTCTACCTGCAATTGAAGTCGGGGGCGAAGTCCGTCTCCCGTAGGAGTCCGGATGGATTCTTCCTGCAGTCGGAGTCAGAGATGAGGTCCGGCTCCCGTAGGAGTCCAGGCGAAGTCTTTCCGCAGCCGAAATCGGGGACGAGGTCTGGCTCCCGTAGAAGTCCGGGTGAAGTCTACCTGCAATTAAAGTCGGGGGCGAAGTTCGGCTCCCGTAGGAGTCCGGACGAAGTCTACCTGCAATTGAAGTCGGGGGTGAAGTCTGGCTCCCGTAGGAGTCCGAACGGAGTCTTCTTGCAGCCGGAGTCGGAGACAAAGTCCGGCTCCCGTAGGAGTCCGGGCAAAGTCCACCCGCAGCCGGAGTCGGGGATGAAGTCCGGCTCTCGTAGGAGTCCGGGCGAAGTCGACCTGCAATTGATGTCGGGTGCGAAGTCCGGCTCTCGTAGGAGTCTGGATGAAGTCTACCTGCAATTGAAGTCGGGGGCGAAGTCCGGCTCCTGTAGGAGTCCGGACGAAGTCTACCTGCAATTGAAGTCGGGGGCGAAGTCCGGCTCCCATAGGAGTCTGGACAAATTCTTCCTGTAGTCAGAGTCTGGGACGAGATCCGGCTCCCGTAGGAGTCCGGGCGAAGTCTACCTGTAATTAAAGTCGGGGGTGAAGTCCGGCTTCTGTAGGAGTCCGGACGAAGTCTACCTGCAATTGAAGTCGGGGGCGAAGTCCGGCTCCCGTAGGAGTCCGGGCGAAGTCTTCCTACAGTCGGAGTCGGGGATGAAGTCTGGCTCCCGTAGGAGTCCGGGCGAAGTCTTCCTGCAGCCGGAGTCGGGGATGAAGTCCGGCTCCCGTAGGAGTCCGGGCGAAGTCCACCCGCAGTCGGAGTCGGGGATGAAGTTCGGCTCCCATAGGAGTCCGGGCGAAGTCCACCTGCAATTGAAATTGGAGGCGAAGTCCGGCTCCCGTAGGAGTCTGGACGAAGTCTACCTGAAATTGAAATCGGGGGCGAAGTCCGGCTCCCGTAGGAGTCTGGACGAAGTCTACCTGCAATTGAAGTCGGGGGCGAAGTCCGGCTCCCATAGGAGGCCAAACGGAGTCTACCTGCAATTGAAGTCTGGGGCGAAGTCTGGCTCCCGTAAGAGTCCGGACGAATTCTTCCTGCACCTGGAGTCGGGGATGAGGTCCAGCTCCCATAGGAGTTCGGGCGAAGTCTACCTGCAATTAAAGTCGGGGGCGAAGTCCGGCTCCCGTAGGAGTTCGAATGAAGTCTACCTGCAATTGAAGTCGGGGGCGAAGTCTGGCTCCCATAGGAGTCCGGACGAAGTCTTCCTGCAACCAGAGTCGGGGATGAAGTCCGGCTCCCGTAGGAGTCTGGGCGAAGTCTTCCTACAGCCGGAGTCGGGGATGAGGTCCGGCTCCCATAGGAGTCCGGGCGAAGTCTACCTGCAATTAAAGTCGGGGGCGAAGTCCGGCTCCCGTAGGAGTCCGGACGAAGTCTACCTGCAATTGAAGTCGGGGGCGAAGTCCAGCTCCCGTAGGAGTCCGGGCGAAGTCTTCCTGCAGTCAGAGTCGGGGATGAAGTCCGGCTCCCGTAGGAGTTCGGGCGAAGTCTTCCTATAGCCGGAGTCGGGGATGAAGTCCGGCTCCCGTCGGAGTCCGGACGAAGTCTAGAAGGTGGTCGATCACCGTGGAAACTTGGGTGGAGTCCGTCCATCGTGAAGAATCCGATCGATGCTGGTTGGGGTTTATCCATCGACAGAACTTGGGAGTGTTGCGGAGGCTCGGCTGCCAGAGAGGTTCGGCAAGATGTCGTCGGAGGTCGGAAGTCGGTAGAATCCCCAGAGGGTCACTCCTGTCATGAACTTTGGCTGGGGGTATTTTATACCCAACAAGTACAATGGAAGCAAAATAGATTTCAAAATTTTTGTATAATAAAACTTTAAATAATCTAACTCTGATCCCAAGAATCCCTTAATGATAAACAATCACATGCATATATATAGGTAAGTGTAGAACAATACCTGTTATGCTATATCCAAAATTTTGGTAGAATTTTCACTAGGCATCCAAATGCTCGCCCTCCAACATTGATCCATAGGGAGTTGGGTTTAAGACTCTCGCTCCTCCAAATTGGTTCTTTTTGCTAAATTCACTATAAGAAATTAAGGTATTAGCGACAATATTTTTACCATCACTAAATTTCTATTAGCGAGGGTATTACCGATAGTAATGATTTCATCGCTAATAATTATTTTATCTACGGCTATTAGAGACAATATTTTCACCGTCGCTAATATTAGTTTTACTGATGGTGTAAACGGTATTAGCGACGGCACTATTAGAGACGGCATTTGCTATCGTAATTTTTTTTTATTTATTAAAATTATTAGAGATGGTGAAAAGAGTATTAGTGACGGTAGCTGCCATCTCTAATAATTATGAGTGATGGCACTATTAACGACGGCATTCATTGTCGTAAAAAATAAAAAAAATTATTTATTAAAATTATTAGCGATGGTGAAAGGAGTATTAGTGATGGCAACTACCGTTTCTAAAATCATTAGCTACGACACTATTAGTGACGGTATTCGCCATCATAAAAAATAAAAGAAATTTTTTTTTATTATTAAAATTATTAGCAATGGTAGGAAGAGTATTAGTGATGGTAGTTGCCATCGCTAATACTCAATGCAAAATATAATTTTTTTATTTTTTAAATATAATATAATTTTAAAATTTAAAATTCATCTTCATCATTCATTATTTAAATAATTACTATTAGAGTACTATCATAAAAAAATTATCTCGATCTGATAGCTCTAGCTATATCGATCAATAAAATTTAATTTTAATAATTACGAATGATAGCATGATAATCTGATAGATAGAGATAATCAAAGGATCTGAAAATTTACAATGATGATTTTGATGATATTTATAATATATTATCAAAATTTTATTTCAATCAGACATCATTATCATTATCAATTTAGTATGGAATGATTTGGATTGTTAAATAAAAAATAAATGATCAAAAGGCCAAACGATGTTCGATTATAAGATGATTTTTTAGATAAATGATCTTTGCTATTACTTTGATCATTTGTATAGTGGTAATGGTAAAATTCAAAATACGTGTATATGAATGATCCAAAAGTATATATCTCTTGACACTCATTCTTAAAATCCTTAAGTAATTATACTTGTGCTTTTGTAAGACCTGCTTAACATAGATGGTTTATATATGTGCAGTTTAGATTTTACGATCACCATACAAATAACTAAAATAGTAGTAAAGATCATTTATCTAAAAAATTACCTTAATAGGATGTCGTTTGGCTTTTTTATCAATCATTTTTTATTTAACGATCAAAATCATCCCATACTAAATTGACTATGATAATGATGTCTGATTGAAGTAAAATTTTGATAGTATACTACAAATATCATCAAAATTATCATTATAAATTTTTAAACCCATCGATGGTCTCTATCTATTAGATCATCATGCGGTCATTTGTGATCATTGAAATCAAATTTTATTGATCAATACAGCTGGGGCTGTCGGATTGAGGAGATTTTTTATGATGATACTCTAATAATAATTATTTAGATAATGAATGGTGAAGATATACTTTAAATTTTAAAATTACACCATATTCAAACATTTATAAAGGTGTGGAGAGGTTATTAGAGATAGTTTTTAGCAACGAAAATATTGCCATCGCTACTAGAGCTATTGGTGATGAAAATTTTTTTTAATGATGGCTATTGGGTATAAAATACCCCCTAGCCGAAGTTCGTGACAGGAATGACCCTCTGGAGATTCTACTGACTTCCGACCTTCGACGGCATCTCTTCGAACCTCTCTGACGGTCGAGCCTCCGCAGCACTCCCAAGTTTCGCCAACGGATAAACCCCCACCAGCGTCGACCAGATTTTTCACGAGAGGACTTCATCCGGACTCCTACGGGAGCCGGACTTCGCCGACTTCGACTGCGAGAGGACTTCGCCAGGACTCCTACGGGAGCCAGACTTCACCGACTCCGGCTGCAGGCAGACTTTGTCCGGACTCCTACGGGAGTCGGACTCCGCCCACGACTTCACTTGCAGACAGACTTCATCTGGACTCCTATAGGAGTCGGACTCCACCCACAACTCCGGCCGGCAAGCAGACTTCGTCCGGACTCCTACGGGAGCCGGACTCCGCCCACGACTTCACTTACAGGTAGACTTCATCCAGACTCCTGCGGGAGTCGGACTTCACCTCCAACTTCACTTACAGGTAGACTTCGTCCGGACTCCTACGGGAGCCGGACTTCACCCCCAACTTCAATTACAGGTAGACTTCGCCCAGACTCCTACGGGAGCCGGATCTCATCCCCGACTCCGGCTGCAGGGAGACTTCGTCTGGACTCCTACGGGAGCCGGACTTCACCCCCAACTTCAATTGCAGGTAGACTTTGCCCGGACTCCTACGAGAGCCGAATCTCGTCCCCGACTCCGACTGCAGGGAGACTTCGTCCGGACTCCTACGGGAGCCGGACTTCGCCCCCAACTCCAATTGCAGGTAGACTCCGTCCGGACTCCTACGGGAGCCGGACTCCGCCCATGACTTTACTTACAGGTAGACTTCATCCGGACTCTTACGGGAGCCGGACTTCACCCCCAACTTCAATTGCAGGTAGACTTCGCCCGGACTCCTACGGGAGCCGGATCTCATCCCCGACTCTGACTGCAGGGAGACTTCGTCCGGACTCCTACGGGAGCCGGACTTCGCCCCCAACTCCAATTGCAGGTAGACTTCGTCCGAACTCCTACGGGAGCCAGATCTCATCCCCGACTTTGACTGCAGGAAGACTTCGTCCGGACTCCTACGGGAGCCGGACTCCGAGCTCCTACCGCAAGCAACCCACTCCGAGTTTCCACTGCAAATGATCTACTTCAAATTTCTACCACGAGCGGCCCGTGCCGAATTCCCACCGTAGGCCTTCACCCAAGTTTCCACTATGGACAAATTCCGTTCGAATGTCCGTTGAAGACCGGCCTTGGCCGAGACTCTTCGACAAATGATCCCCGTCCGGGCTTCTACGGAGATCGTACTCCAACCAAACTTCGACCGACAGGTCTGGACCCTCTGGCAGGCCGTAGCAACGGCCACGACTCTGCTCCATTTTCTGCGACGGATTCCGTGCAGCCCCATCACTCCCTGATGGGCCGCAGTAACGGCCACTACTCTGCTCCACTTCCTGCGACGGATTCTGTGTGGCCCCATCACTCCCTGACGGGCCGCAGTAACGGCCATGACTCTGCTCCACTTTCTGTGATGGATTTCATGCAGCTCGATCACTCCCTGATAGACCCCAATAATGGCCACGATCCTGCTCCACTTCCTGCGATGAATACCGTGCGATTCCTCCATCCTCTGGCAAGTCGCGACAACGGACGCCGCTCCACTCCCCGTGACAGACTCCACATGGCATGTCCCGGTGATAGCCACAATTCTACTCCACTACTCTTCGCAACAAACTCCTCCTGACCCTGGGCAGCCCACTGCCAGACAGTTACAAACATCGCTATCAGTCTATTGCCCCCTCCGCCTATAAAAGGGGGACCCCAGATACGTTATTCTCTAAGCTCTAATTTTCTATCCCAAAATTCTGCTAAAATTTTCATTCGAGCGCTCCATTCTTGTTGAGGCAGAGAACTGACTTGAGCGTCGGAGGGTCTTGCCAGAGCAACCCCAACTCCGGTTTAGACTTCTTTTGCAGGTCCCAGTGGCGACCGCGACTCCCTCGACTCCAGCTTCTCCGGTGCAGGCAGATTGTTGCACCAACAGGATTGGCGCTAGCGGAAGGGCCCTGTGTCTTCGCAGTACCCTTGTTCTTAAATGAGTGCTGGACGAGACCACCTCTGGTCATCTTTTTCAGCATCCTCTCCTCCTTCCTCCACTAGGTCCTCGCCCGATGCCTCCCCACAAAGCATCCATGCGACGATCCACGGCCTCCGCGGTCAGATCCCAGGCTCCCGCCTCACCTCCAGTTTTCCAGCCTCCTCCTCCTCCTCCGGCAACGGCGGTTGGCGCGGAGCAATTCGACCTACCGGTGCAGCAGGTCAGAGGCCTCACTAAAGCTGTGCAGGCCATGCAACAGCAGCAGCAGCCGCAGGCGTCAGTGCGACTAGAAAGAGCATCACCGGAACACCAGAATTCGACGGTAGGAAGGGCCACTTGGGCCAGCCGCCCTGTCTTTCCCAGAAAGATGAATCCGAGGGTGGAGAGCCCTCAATCGGATCACGATTCCACCCCTGGAAGATCTCTACCTCCATTCTACCAGAAGACCCTAGAGACCCGTAGTCGAAAGGATTTCTTGGATCGGAGGCTCCAGGAGATGAACAGGCGGATCGAAGAGCTCTAACACGCTCCCCTCGCTTATGGTGAGGACATTTGTATGGACCCCCCTTTTCTCAAATGATCATGCAGGAATCGATCCCGCCGAACTTCAAACTCCCTCAATTTGAAAGCTACGATGGGACTTCGGACCCAGTTGACCACCTGGAGGCCTTCCGGATAATGATGCTGCTTCATGGCGCGCCCGACGCCATTCTATGCCGAGCCTTCCCATCCACCTTGAAGGGAGCGGTGAGAAACTGGTACTCGATGCTGATATCGGGCACCATCTTTTTCTTTGATCAGATGAGCCACCAATTTGTGGCTCATTTTGTTAGCAGCCGGTATCCCCGGAAGGGTTCGGAGTCCCTCATCAACATCAAGCAGAGGGAGGGGGAGTTCATTCGGGCCTACATCAACCGTTTCAATGTCGCCGCACTGGAGGTCCAGAACTTGGACCAGTCGGTAGCGATGGCCGCCCTGAAAGGCGGCCTTCAGAAGAACGACCTTTTATTCTCCTTGGAGAAGAAGTACCCCAGGGATTTTGCTGACCTGTTGGCTCGGGCCGAAGGGTACGCCCGAGCGGAAGAAGCCTTCAAAATGAAGGGCGAGGAGACCGCGAGAGAGCGGTAGGCGGGGGACTCGAGTAAGCCCGCAGTCGAAAAAGGGCCGAGAGAAGCTCAGCCACGTTCTCGAACTCCTCCCGGGCACAAGCGCGTCCAGACTCCTCCTCGAGCATGCAGGTAGGGAAGCCCAGATCGTCGGGCTCGGCGGGGCTCTCCCCCAGGAAGATTCCGCAACTATGCCCCCCCTCAACGCGTCGAAAATCCAGGTGCTGATGGAGGTCAGAGAGCAGCTCCCTAGGCCAGAGAGGATGCACACGCACCCCGGGAAGCACAATCCTAATAAGTTCTGCCTCTACCATCACGACCACGACCACGACACGGAGGAATGCATCCAGCTCCGAGACGAGATCGAGGAGCTCATCCGACGAGGTCGGCTCGACAGATTCATTCGACGCCGGCCTGAGGATAGCGAAGATCGGCCAAGGGCCCTGCCGCAGCCTGAGCCACCAAGGAGGGAAGAGCAGCCCGAAGATCGGCCTCCAATCGGGATCATCAACTCCATCTCCGGAGGACCTCGACAGGAAGCAGACCTTCCACAGCGCTAGGATTTGAAAGCTTGTAAATGTATAACGAACGACTCTATTTTAAATCAAGATTCCTTTCAGATCTGCACATCTTTTCTTTTTTGGCACGGACTTGTAGAGACAGGGGACGACCCCTTCGGGCAACAAAAATAAACCCTAATGTGGGCAAAGTCGAAGGCCCGGTTCCTCTTAGACCGGATGGGGGGAGAGGCCAAACAGCGTCCATATGCACCCCAACAGTCATGTTAGGGACAGGAGGAGACCTCGCCCTAACATGAGCAAAGTCGAAGGCTCGGTTCCTCTTAGACCGGATGGGGGGAGAGGCCAAACAGCACCCACATGCACCCCACAGCCATGTTGGGGACAAGAGGAGAACCTCGCCCTAACATGAGCAAAGTTGAAGGCCCGATTCCTCTTAGACCGGATGGGGGAGAGGCCAAATAGCGCCCACATGCACCCCCACAGCCATGTTAGGGACAGGAAGAGAACCTCACCCTAACATGAGCAAAGTCGAAGGCCCAGTTCTCCCTAGACCGAATGGGGGGAGAGGCCCTGCAACACCTACATGTGCCCCCACAGTCATGTTAGGGACCGAAGGAGAACCTCGCCCTAACATGAGCAAAGTCGAAGGCCTGGTGACATTCAGATCGGATGGGGGGAGAGGCCCCGCAGTGCCCATATGTGCCCCCATAGCCCTGTTAGCGATAAGAGGAGGACCTCATCCTAACCTGAGCTGAAATTGACTATGTCAGAAATAGGGGAAGAACCCCGTCCTAACGCCAGTCGAGATCTGATCATTTAAGACCAGATAGGAAGAAGGGGACCTTCCCAGTGGCCCCTTCGCACTCCCGCGACCCCACCAAGAGCAGAGGGAAAACCCTCACTCGAAAAAAGAAAAGGAAGAAGGGGAGGGGAGTTAAGAAGGAAAGCGACGGACTGCATCAGCGATGAATGGGAAACAAATTGCATCAAAGATGCAAGGAACCTCGTCTCATCAAGGATTGGAGTTCTTATCAAAATCCCCGACCTTCAAGAAAGCTCTAAACATGAGTCAGAGACAAGGCGGCTTCCTCAGGGCGACGATAAGCCCGGACCTCCAAGCTCGAACTCTGAAAGGGAGTGTCAGACCTGAGTGGTCTCGGACAAATCAGCGGCCATAAATAGAAGGGCGGGTCAATGCGACGATGATCGGGTACTTTCGAGCGGCATCGATATCGGACAATGCAAAAGCCGAAGGAAGCTCGACAGATGATAATTCAACACATGAGTAAAGGAGGTAACAAAAAATTCTCTTTGCATTAATTAAGTATATATTACAGAGCCCTTGAGGTTGAAGAAGAAAGATGACAAGACAAGCAAGCCGATGCGGCGACGACCAAGAACCTCTAGACAACATCGGCATCAAAAAGAAAAAGAAAAGCTACAACACCAACAAACAAACAAGTGGCAGAAGGAGACATATAGAAGGACGAAAGACAAAGAGAGCCCTAAGGGGGCCCAGCTTCCTCCGACCTCGAACTTTCGGCTTCGACCCTCGCCAGGGAGCACCTTAAACTTTCGACTTCTGCTTCCAATTCCCTCTCTCTCATTAGTATCTCCAAGTATCTTCGGTGAAATCGCTGGCTTTCGTTCTCCACCTCTCGATGTCTTTTTCTCAGGACCTCGGATTCTGCCTCTGCATCCTTGACGGCCTGCTGCTCGCATACCAGTTGGATCTTCAATTACTGCAGCTCGGCCTTCCCCTCCCCAAGGATGACAGATAGCTCTTCTACGGTTCTTCTCAGGGATTGGAGTTCGACGAAATTCAGAGTGGGAGCAAGCTGAGCTCCTCCAGCTAGCTGTCTTTAAAGGCGGGCAACCTCGTCGATCACCATCTTGAGCCTCCCCTTGTATTTGTCCGCCTGCTTGCGCCAGCCGGCCCAGTACGCATCATAGCTCGCCTCGGCATCCTGGAGCTGTTGCTGAAGGTTGGAGACCTTCTTCGACCATTCCTGGTCGCTGTCAGTCCGAGTCAAAAGTCGGAATGAACTTCCTTCCAACTGGCTAATCCTCTCCTATGCAGCCGACAGCTCCACTCTGAGAGAACTGATCTTGGCAGCTTGAGCCCAAGATCGATCGCTGGCATGCTTCTTGTGTTCCTAGAGCTCCTTCTCAAAGTTCACCTTCCTCCGACTGTACTCCATGATTCCCTTCATGTGAAGGTTCCGGAAGTGAGTGGCCTCCGCGGTGGCTTCAGAGTGGCTCTCCCTCAACTTGTGAAGTTCGCCATCCATCTTCTTCGACCTCTTTGTCAAATGATGAACTTCTTTCTTCAGACGTTGGATAATGGACTTCAGCAGAATTCTCTGTGGCAGGGGAAGCGCTTCGGCAGGACACTGCCATCGGGAGGCAAAAGTGTCAAGGCGCATCTCGTTACAAAAAAAAAAGAAAAAAAAGAGAGGGGGAGCAGAGTGGAGAAGCCCTCCAAAAGGAGAAATCTGATTTTATTGAATAAATATTTCTTAAGGACAAGAGGGAAAAGAAAAAAAATTACAATAAAAGAAAAATACAAGGTCAGAGGTCTCAGACCTCAGAGGTAGGGGTTGGAGAGCTCGGTGTTCCCGGAAGGGGGGCCGTGGTGGCAGTAGCAGTGGGAGAGGGACCGACTTCATCTTCAGATGCCTCGCCCAAGAAGCTGAGGTCGAGCTCAGGAAATCTCTGAACCACCTTCTCCTGGCAGAGCTCGAATCCTTTAATGAAGGCCTCTTGGCTGAACTTGATGTTCAGGTCCCTCATCTCCGCAGAGGCCTTGAACTCCTCCACCACCAGAACCCTGGCCTCCGAGACCAGGATCGGGATCTGCTCCACCAAATTGGCAACCTCGGCCTCCGCCTTCCTCGCCGTCTCCTCCGAGGTCTACTTCTCTTGCTCCAGGGCCTGCTTCTCTTTCTCCAGGGCCTCTTGGAGGTTGGCTACCTCAGCAACCTTTTCTTGGAGGCGGGCAACTTCGGTCCGACGACGCTCCTCTGCCTGGATGTCATCCCTTCTCGCTCGGTTCGTCGCCTCGATGTTGGCGAGGAGCTAGTGCTCGATCTGCAAGGGTAGCCAGGAGGTCAGAATAGGAGTTGGAAAATTAATTAAACAAAGGTGCGAAAGGAAGGAGGGAGGTGAATCTGTTTACCTCGAGAAAGGACCCAAGGGAGTCCTAAACCTGCTGTTCGGGATCGGCGCGATCAATCCTCTGGACGACCTCAAGCAGGATGCAGCCATTGATCAGTCACTTTATTAAGTCCCTGTCATTGAAGGGATTCTCCCCCGGCTCTTCTTCAAAATCGTGGGACTCTTCGATGGCGGCCCGACAGCTACTCACCCTACGGGCCACCAACTTTCTTCTCCTCCCCCTCTCGACCTCGGGCGCCTCCACGGAACGGACCCCCGAAATGGGAACCTCAGTTGGGGGACTCTTGGAAGAAGCCCGGGGAGCCGAAGGTTCGACGTCCGAAGGAACTTCGACTGCGAAGGCCGCCTGGGTAGGCGTGGCCAAGCTCGTCTCCTCCGTCCTAGCCTTCTTCGCCGATCCGGAGGCCGTGGCACCTTTTCTTTTATGGGCCTTGAGACCCCTGGCGAGCATCCGTGCTGCTTCGGCGTCCATCCCTCAAAAAAAAAAAAAGAGAGAGAAGAAAAATTAGCGACGGGGTAAAAAAGGAAGAAGTGGCGCACAAAAAAAAAAAGAGAGAGAAGAGGAAAGGAAAGATGGGATATTCGCAGGATCCAGGGGACTCAAGCCGATGTTGAACAAAAACTGCTCCTTCAGAAGGTTGGGAAGGGAAGGAGCCGAATAACCAAGAAGCCTCCAGGTGGCCTGAAGGTCGTCCTCCCCCAGGCTAAGAGCCCGGTGGACAGAGTCCCTTAAGGAGCCCAAAGAGGGCAATCCCAGCCTCAGGGTCGGGCAATGGACGAAGAGGAACTTCTCCTTCCAGTTATGGATTGAAGAGGGAGCACCTTTCAGCAACCCCTTCTTGCCAAACTAGGGGGAGAAATACAACCAGTCCTTTACCGAAGGGTGACGCTTGAAGGTGTAGAAGTGCCTAAACAAAGAAAGAGATGGCTGAACTTCGACTACATGGCAAAGGGAGAGGAACCCTATCAAAAATCTAAAGGAATTCGGCGCTACTGAAGCTAAATAAATATCTAAGAAATGGAAGAGGGCAACGATGAAAGGCGGAAGCGGAAGCTGGAGCCCGGCATGGAAGGCCTCCTGATACAGGCAGAAACGATCGGGTGGGGGGGTGCTAGCCCGGTCGGAGGGACCAGGAAGCTCCAGATTATACTCCGGAGGAACTCCATACTGAACCCTTATCAGTAGAAGTTCGTCCGGAGTCCGAGAACAAGGAATGGCACCTGGCGCAAAAATCGAGCGAGGCCCAGCCCTAGATGTGGGTTCGTCTATAGTGTGGGGGTCCTGGGCGGCTGAGGCGGATGAGCTCCTGGAACCACTAGAGGCAGAGGTGCCGGAAGACATTTCAAATAAAGGCCCTAAAGATCCTAGAGAAATCAGGTGGGACAAGAGGCGAAAGGTTTGCGGAGGACCAAACCAGGGGAATGCGGCAGAAGAAAAATGGAGGAGAAAAGGCCCCTAAACGGCAGAAAAAAAAAATGAAGGTTCCGGAACTAACCTAGATCACTCCGAAGGATGCAGAGGGGCGAGGATAGGGATGACTCGAAGATCGCTTAGGGCCAAGGTGGACGCCAAAGAGGGTCAGAGCTCTCGGAGAGAAGGCAGACATAGAACTTTCAGGCGGGATGAGGCCTCTAAAGGTGAAATGGCAGGTTTAAATAGACCCTGGGATCCGGTGCTATAATGATCGCGGATCTCCCCAGGCTGATCCATGCTCGCCACGTGTCCCACTCGCCACCGCAGGCGGCTAAAAGTGGCTGACAACTGACAGAGCCATTATTGCACCGTGCCTGGGCCAACGTACGAGCAGAAATTCTGAAAGGTCCCTTCGGATCGCCCCGATTTGAAAAGACTCCAGCACGCACGTATTTAATTCTAGAATATCTGAGGGCGATCGTGCACAGGATTCAAGGGGACAACTTCGGCTGTGAAAACTTTTTTGTACTTTCTTCATTCGAAACTCGAACTCGAAAGTAGGGGGACTGGTGTTAGGTATAAAATACCTCCCAGCCGAAGTTCGTGACAAGAATGACCCTCCGAGGATTCTACCGACTTTCGACCTTCGACGGCATCTCTCCGAACCTCTCTGGCGGCCGAGCCTCCGCAGCACTCCCAAGTTTCGCCAATGGATAAACCCCCACCAGCGTCGACCAGATTCTTCATGAGAGGACTTCGTCCAGACTCCTACGGGAGCCAGACTTCGCCGACTTCGACTGTGAGAGGACTTCGCCCGGACTCCTACGGGAGCTGGACTTCACCGACTCCAGCTACAGGCAGACTTCGTCCGGACTCCTACGGGAGCTGGACTCCACCCACGACTTCACTTGCAGACAGACTTCGTTCGGACTCTTACGGGAGCCGGACTCCACCCACGACTCCGGCTGCAAGCAGACTTCGTCCGGACTCCTACGGGAGCCAGACTCCACCCACGACTTCACTTATAGGTAGACTTCGTCTGGACTCCTGCAGGAGCCGGACTTCACCTCCAACTTCACTTACAGGTAGATTTCATCCGGACTCCTACGGGAGCCGGACTTCACCCCCAACTTCAATTGCAGGTAGACTTCGCCCGGACTCCTACGGGAGCTGGATCTCATCCCCGACTCTGACTGCAGGGAGACTTCGTCCGGACTCCTACGGGAGCCGGACTTCACCCCCAACTTCAATTGCAGGTAGACTTCGCCCGGACTCCTACGGGAGTCGGATCTCGTCCCCGACTCCGACTGCAGGGAGACTTCGTTCGGACTCCTACGGAAGCCGGACTTTGCCCCCAACTCCAATTGCAGGTAGATTCCATCCAGACTCCTACGGGAGCCTGACTCCGCCCACGACTTCACTTACAGGTAGACTTCATCCGGACTCCTACGGGAGCCGGACTTCACCCCCAACTTCAATTACAGGTAGACTTCGCTCGGACTCCTACGGGAGCCGGATCTCATCCCCGACTCCGGCTGCAGGGAGACTTCGTCCGAACTCCTACAGGAGTCGGACTTCGCCCCCAACTCTAATTATAGGTAGACTTCGCCCGGACTCCTACGGGAGCCGGATCTCATCCCCGACTTCGACTGCAGGAAGACTTTGTCCGAACTCCTACGGGAGCCGGACTCCGAGCTCTTATCGCAAGCGACCCACTCCGAGTTTTCGCTGCAAATGATCTACTTCAAATTTCTACCACGAGCGGCCCGTGCTGAATTCCCACCATAGGCCTTCACCCAAGCTTCCACTATGGATGAATTCCGTTCGGATGTCCATTGAAGACTGGCCTTGGCCGAGACTCTTCGATAAATGATCTCCATTCGAGCTTCTATGGAGACCGTACTCCAACCGAACTTCGACCGACAGGCCTGGACCCTCTGGCAGGCCGCAGCAACAGCCACGACTCTGCTCCACTTCTTGCAATGGATTTCGCATGGCCCCATCACTCCCTGACGGGCCGCAGTAATGGCCATGACTCTACTCCACTTCCTGCGATAGATTTTGCATGGCCCCATCACTCCCGGGCGAGCCGCAGTAACGGCCACGACTCTGCTCCACTTCCTGCGATGGATTCCACACGGCTCGATCACTCCCTGGTAGACCGCAATAATGGCCACGATCCTGCTCCACTTCCTGCGACGGATACCATGCGATTCCTCCATCCTCTGGCAAGTCGCGACAACGGACACCGCTCCACTCCCCGCGACAGACTCCACGTGGCATGTCCCGGTGATAGCCACGATTCCACTCCACTACTCTTCGCAACAAACTCTTCCTAACCCTGGGCAGCCCACTGCTAGATAGTTACAAACATCGCTATCAGTCTGTTGCCCCCTCCGCCTATAAAAGGGGGACCCCAGATACGTTATTCTCTAAGCTCTAATTTTCTATCCCAAAACTCTGCTAAAATTTTTGTTCGAGCGCTCCATTCTTGTTGAGGCAGAGAACTGACTTGAGCGTCGAAGGGTCTTGCCGGAGCAACCCCAACTTCGGTTTAGACTTCTTTTGCAGGTCCCGACGGCGACCGCGACTCCCTCGACTCCAGCTTCTCCGGTGCAGATGAATTTTTGCACCAACAATGGCTAATTCCATCATTAATAAAAAAATATTTTTTAATTATTAGCGATAGAGTTAGCGACAGTAATAGTAGCGGCTAATTTATTAGCGACGCTATTAGCGATAAAAATTATGTTGTCACTAATAATTTTGAAAAAAAATATTCCAAAAATCTGATAAAAGTATTAGCGATGAATTTTTATTTTTAGCGACAGAAATTTTCATCACTAATACCATCACCGATGGTATTAGCGATAGTAAGTTTGCCATCACTAATAGTCTGTGTTTTATAAAACTGAAAAATTTCTTCCTCCCCGCTCATTCTATCCCATTTTTGCTCCCCAACCCCCCTCTCCAGCATCCCATGGCCGCTGCGACCTCGTCGAACCCATCCCTATGCTGGCCCGACCCTGAGCCGACCTTGCCTGCCTGCGGCCCCTACCCCACCACACCCTGTGGCCCATGGCCCTGCCACCCCTAGCCCATAGCCACGTTGCCCCCCGTGGCCTTGCCCTTGCCCTATCATGCTTTACGGCCTTGCCCCGGCCTTGCCACTGCCTATGGCCCTACCACCCCCTAGCTCGTGGCCTGACTCTGTCGGCCCCCGAGCCCCCACCTCGGCCCTACGGCCCCCACCCTGACCTCATCGCCTCCAGCCCACAGCCTTGAGCCAGCCGCCCTGGCCCTACCCCACCGCCCTTGCCCCATGATCCGTCCTTGCATCAGCGCATTTGTGAGTATTCCTATGAGTATTAACAATGGTATTAACGATGGCTAATGTTGTCTATTATTAGTGAGGATATTAGTGATGGTTAGCACTATCACTAAAAGTCAATTAAATATTGATTTAATTAATTAGTTAGATAATTAATTAATTAGATGCATGAGACTTAGGTTTGGGAATGCAGAGTAATCAGATCGAGGGAAGATGCTGGGCAGCATTGCAAATACAAGGTCTGGGCATGTTCTACATGTCTGGGCCTCGGATCACAGCTTGCATCCAAGGCATCTAGCCCTCACATGTCCTGTATGCTCAGGTCGATGGAAGGTGTCAGGCAGCATTAATTATGTGTTAATTTTAATCAAATTTACATTACATGGAGCGATAGGCCGATCAGTTGATTGATGTATGTATTTTAATATATCTATATATTTATTTATTTTTATATGGATGAAAAAATTATGTATATTGATCAACTGATTGTTCATTATGAATAGTTTAGAAAATGTAAGTAATTCTATAGGTCATTACAGTAATCAAACGGTATGCTGAGGGTTTGAAAAAAATTTTAGATAGTATTTTTTTTTTGTTCTCCCTACATAGGAAAACTAAAAGAATACTATCAAAATTTCTTTCGACCCCTGTTGCATATTGTTTGATTACTGTAATAGACCTATAGAATTAATACATTTTCTGAATGGGATAGGACCTATCTTTACCTACTAGTTGATGATAGGATGTATTTACTATGTAAGCTATTTTGAATAATAAAATAATATTTAGTAATTACTTTATATTTATGTATATACAGAATTCTTAGATAGTCTATCATGGATCATAGTTGGATGGACTATCGAGTAGTCGACCGAGAGATTTCTGCTGAATACAAAAAGGGTGTAGAGTACTTTTACAATTTTATTTTTGAGAATGTGGCATTCTTACATCAAGGATGGGCTCATTGCCCTTGTAACAAATGTGGCAATAGAGAAATATTTGATAGGGATACAATTACTATCCATTTGTATAAGAGTGGAATTATGTCCAACTATAAGCATTGATACCTAGATGAAGAAATATGGGAGAAACTTATAAGGGTTAGAACCGAATAGAACATGGACACAAATAGAATGGTGGATATGGTTATGGATGCAGCTGGTCTTGGATTAACTAGGATGTGAAGGATGATCCAGAAGCTGGCAGCCATAATTTCTACCATATGCTGAAAGATGCTGATGAACTACTATGGTCGGAATATGAAACATACACTGTACTATCAGCTATATCAGAGTTGTTGAACTTGAAGGCTGAGTTTAATTTGACAATCAATTGTTATGATAGAATGTAGCAATAATAAAGAAAATACTACCGAAGGATGAGAAGCTTGTTGGGAGCTTCTATACTTCAAAGAAAATGATGAAAGAGTTGAGCATGGAATATTAGAAGATAGATCTATGCCATAATAGTGGCATGCTTTTCTATAAGGAGGACCAACAGAAGAGCTCATGTGGCATATGTGATGCAAGCTGATTTAAGCTGAGGCAAGAAGATAGGAATCAGAAGGATATACCATACAAGAATTTTTGATACCTTCCCCTCACTTCTAGACTTCAGAGGCTCTACTTGTCCAAAAGTATTGCCGGTCAGGTGAGATGACACAATGAAGGATCACACAAGCACTCCGATATGATGTGTCATCCATCAGATAGTGAGACATGGAAGCAATTTGATGCTTGCCACTCTTTATTTGCTCAGGAATTATGCAATATCCAGTTGGATCTATCTACGGATGGTTTTACATCGTTCGGTTATGTAGCAGCCTCTTATTCATGTTGGTCAGTCTTTATCACTCAATACAATTTGCCACTTGGGATGTGCATGAAAGGGCATAACATCTTTTTTATATTAGTCATTCCAAGACCACGACATCTTGGTAAAAATATTGATGTATATTTAAGGTCTCTTGTTGATGAGCTAAAATTGTTATGGCCCAATGGCATTCGTACTTTTGATGGATCAAAGAAGCAGAATTTTGTAATGAAGGCTGTGTTGATGTGGATCATTAGTGATTTTTCTACTTATGGGATGCTGTCAGGATGGAGCACTCATGGAAAGCTAGCATGTCCCTCTTGCATAGAGAATACAAAATATCAGCTTGAGCATAGTCGTATGCCCTACTGGTTTGATTATCATCATCAATTCCTCCCCGAGCATCATCTTTTTTGAAAGCAGTGGGATAGTTTCAGAAGGAATAAGATAGAGAAGGACTATATGCCCTAGTGCCTCAGTGGTATGAAAGTGTTTCAGAGAGCATCTCAATTAGTCGAAGTCTCGTTTGGCATTGAATTTGACAAGCAGAAGCCTCGAGGATTTGGTACAACTCATAATTGGGTGAAGCGAAGAATCTTTTGAGAATTATTCTACTGGTCCATCAATTTGATCTGTCATAACCTTAATAGCATGCATATCGAGAAGAATATATTCGATAATATTTTTTACACTATTATGGATGTCAAGGGCAAGATGAAGAACAATCCCAAGGCTCAAGTAGATATGAAGAACATATGCAAACGTCCTCTATTAGAGCTAGTTGAGATGTTACCTGAGAAATTTCTGAAGCCCAAAGCATCTTATACCTTAACAAGGGAGCAGCTGAAGGATATTTGTGAATGGTGTAAGAACCTTAAATTTTTAGATGGTTATGCAAGTAATCTAGCTTGGTGCGTCAATGTAAAAAATTATAGGTTTTATGAGCTAAAGAGCCATGACAGCCATGTATTCGTGTAATGATTACTCCCATTGGCTTGGCATGATCTCCTTCCCAACTTTATATGGAGTTTTTTGATCGAGCTTAGCCTTCTATTGAAAGATATTTATACTATCAAACTATCCACCGATCACATCTCCAGTCTTGAGGCTAGTAGTATCGAGATCATATGCAAGTTGGAGAAGATATTTCCTCCCAACTTCTTTGACTCCATGGAGCACCTTGTGATTCATCTGGCATACGAAGCTAGGGTGGGGGGTCCAGTGCAGTATAGATGAATGTATCCATTTAAAAGATACATGCACAGTCTCAAGAAAAAAGTAAAAAATAAGGCTTGAGTTGAAGGTTCTATTGTGGAGGCTTATATAATAGAAAAGATTTCAAATTTCAGCCAACACTACTTTAATCCTAGTGTGTAGACCAAGCTAACTCAAGTAAGCCGAAATGATGATGGTGGTGCTGAGGGATCAGAGTGAGAGATCTCAATATTTGCCTATCCTGCTCGAGAATTTAGGCACAAGATTTATCGAATTTTCTCCGATACTGAACTTTGACAGGCACAAACATATGTTTTGTTAAATTGCATGGAGGTTGGCCCATATATCTTATAAGTGTCTATCATAATCCTAACTCTTTAATCACTTATTTAAGTATACTTATCTTATGCATGTTTAGACAATATGATGAGATGCTGAAAGGAGAAAACTCGAGCATAAGTAATGAAAAAAATATCAACACAGTGCTCAGAGAACTTTGCATGTTGGTTCCATCAATTGGTAAGCATCCATTATAATTTTATATGTTTTAATTGTTTCAATTTATTTTTTTTATAATACACAGGTCATTCAAGAGAGTGAGTCCATACTAATGAAGCTGAGACTATTAGGTTACGGATCTGAAAAATACGTGACATGCTATAATAGCTGTAATGTAAATGATTTCAAATTTCACACCCAGCGATATAGAAATGATAAAAGCATAATAAATAGTGGTGTGTGTATAAAAGACAGTTGGTGAGAAGATAAGATGGAGAGTGACTCTTATGGAATCCTCAAAGAAGTAATTAAGATGAACTACATTAGAGGTAATAGTGTCATTCTATTTAAGTGCTAATGGTTTGATACTGACAATGGTATGAAGGTTGATCCACGACATGGGCTTATTAAAATCAAATATGGATCAAAAGCTTATATCAATGAGCCATTTGTATTAGCTGTACAAGCTACTCAAGTATATTATACTCCTTTTCCATCAAGAGAAAGAAAAGATTGGTGGGCTGTATGCAAAATTAAGTCTCGAGCCATTTATTATACACTCAAAGAAGAAGAAGAGCCCCAATTACCAAATTGCTTTCAAGAGGATGAGCCAGTAGGAGTTTATCAATCATTCGATGATGTGGAATTGGATACTCCATAAATTCTCTTATGTGAAGATGGCCAACATAAGGAGGTAGATCCAATTGAGATTGTTTTAAAGGACAATCTTCCCCAAGAAGGAGAAGAAGAGAAAGAAGAAGAGAAAGAGGTGGAAAAAGAGGAAGAATAAGAGGAAGAAGATGAAGAATCGAAAGAAGATTTTGAAGGATACCAAACATTTCAAGAGATCGATGAGTAGTGCTAAGCATATAATTTTTGGATCATTTTAATTACTTGTCTTGCATCATTTTAAATCTTGCATTTCCATCCATAATTATATAATTAATTTGGTAAATCTATTTATTTTTATTTTTAGTGAGTATACATCATGTCTTCCAAAGGTCAGAGCTGTGCCAGTCGAGGACAGAGCTCTCGAGAAGAGAGCGATCATGCAGCCAACTTGCATGGTTCTGTACCTCTCTCATCAGGTGGTAAGCTTTAACACTTAATTTATATATTTTTGTTTATATTATTTTATCATTTGTTAACTAATATAACATTCTTTATATTAGATATTTTGCGCTCAGATTCGAAGGATAGGGGTTTATCAGTGACTCACAGTTAAATGCAGTAGTGACTACCGGCTCTCAGACATAGCACCGTGGTCGAGGACCCATCCGACTCATGACACCTTCGACTCAGCTAGAGGATATAGAGATCATCCATATCCAAAGCTGCTTGTAAGTACTACATGCTCAATTAATATATTTAAAATTTAGTAATTTTAGAATTAATATTTATTCTTTAAAATTAATTTTGCAGCACATTCAGAGAGCTTTCTACATCTCATGTCATTACTGGATCATACGTCGATTGATGCTGGGACCAGTGAATGAGTTCTCGAGTTGGCCATCGGGAGCTCGTGATGCAGACTAGGAGATGTTTCTGGTAAGTCAAAACTAGTTTAATCTTTAATTTTTTGATACGTTGATATTTTAATTACATATTAATACACTCTTGCTTCTATCTTATAGGAGTACTACTGATTTGAGACTCCCCAAGATGAGGAGGCTGGCCGTCAGGCCTTCGAGGAGGTGGCCACATAGAAGTTTCAAGATGGCCTCTACAACCTCAGACAGTCTGCCATCCAGCACATCGATTTTCAATCACTATTGGACTGGAGGTCCTTCATGGATCACTAGATACAGACAGACATATGGTAGGTCCTCTGTAATTAGTGGAGCAATGAGGAGTACTCTGGTAGATGGCAAAGGGGCTGACAGAATTAGATCGCCCAATAAGATCCGATCAGGCACACGGGTGGCTCGATCGTCACACATGTTGTAGCCGACAGACTAGTAAGAAATCTATATCAAAACTCTTCACTAGAACTGTAAAAGCTCTTATATGCATACTTTAATTAATTTAATTTTATTATTTACTTATTGTAGACATGGCAGCTGGGTCGTCCATTAGACCAGCTATAGTTATGGAAGGCCACACACCAATTTAGGAGGACTAGTGACTATTTAAATTCTACATCGCGATAGATCATGGTAAAAATTTCAAATTTTATTTACTAATTAAGTTGTTATAGGATTTAATTTTTATATTAGAACTAATGCATTTTTGAGTTGTGTAGATGCATTACATGGAGTACATTGTTGAGAGGTACAATGATGACCCATCTTCTTAACCCCTTTTTGATCTTGAGGGATGGCTCAGTGCCATCATGGGGGTGAGTAGGAGCCAAATTATAGGATTCATTCATAGCTTTGACCCTCCACTGGCTCGATATCCTTCGAAGTCCTCACAGATCTAGATGTCCCAGACCTGGAGCAATGCGCACATGGAGGAGGTCATACAGAGTCTTCTAAGCCAGTGACCTCAGTGCCTCCTGGATGCCATCCATGATACAATCGTGGAGCTTCTCTAGGACCTGCAGCTGTGCTACCGACTGGACTCATCATTTCAGCCATCACATCAGGTAATTATATTACTAAACTCTTTTACTTGCTTTAAGTTTTTATATTTAGAAGCTTCATATATTTAGGTTTGAGATCAAAAAGAGGATCTAGGGGTTAAAAATTTAATCTAACCATTTAATCGATAGGTCGAGGGTATCTATAGCTCTGTATCATCGAATAGAATATGTAAAAATAATCTATTTAAGAATCAAAGGAGTGTATCGAAAGATATGCCTCCATATCGAAAGATACGCCTTCATATCGAAACTTACTAATCTTGTTTTATTTTTTTTGATATAGGATACTAGGACATCTGGCTCTCATTTACTAGCTACTAGAGAGAAGCAAGTGGAGGAGGCAGACGATGATGAGGATTGGATCTGATTTTTTTTTTTGATATATTATATTTTTTAAATACTGATTGTAAAAATAATTATATAATTTATATTTTCAATATAATATAATTAATTTTTAATTTTTGATTGTTATATTATCTTTGGATTTTAATTATAATAGGTATTAAGAATCATAATTCATTATAATTAGTTAAAATAGATTTTAAAAAATATTTTTATTATTTTTTAAAAAAATAAAATTAATTATTAGCAATGATATTAGTGATGAAAAATATCATTGTTAATATTTATTAACGACAGTATTAACGATGATATTGCCACCTTTAATATTTTCTAATTTTTTTTATTTAATTTAAAAATTAAAAAAATTAGAGATGATATTAGCGTTGGCATTGTTTATCACTAATAATTATTAGCGATGGTATTAGTTATGAAAATACCGTTGCTAAAATTTTTTAATTTTTTTAAAATTTAATTTAAAAATTAAAATATAATTAGTGATGGAGTTCTTTCTTTGCTAACGCCATCGCTAATAGTCGTATTAGTGATGACGATATTTTTCATTACTAATAAAGATATTTAGCGACAAAATTTTTTCAGATTGACTGTTACTATGGAATTAGCGATGGCGACGTTATTAGTGATGACTTGTAGACTATTAGCGATGACAAATAACTATCATTAATGGTCTAAATTCTTATGGTGATTCTTTCTCAAAGAATTCCTTCGAGCAGCACAACACTATCCTAAAACTTGACCTTCCTTTCTCTCCTCCTAGCCTTTTTCCTCTCTTCCATTCTATTCTCCTTGTCTTGCCTAATTTTCTTTCTAAGCTCTTGTCCTAAAGTAGACCTTTTGTCCTTAAAAGGACCTTATCTTAACAAGAGAAGGAAGAGAACTTTTGGGACAATGGTGGAGAGGTTGTAAGAAAGAAGAGATTAGGAATAGAATGCATTTGATCCCAATTTTTTTCAAAAGTGTCGCAAGGATTTGTAAGTGGTGCCCACTCTATCCAATGGATAGAATTCTATCTGATCGCCATCCAATGGCTTAGATAGATGGTGCCCAATTTGTTTTGGCATGGAGATATAAGAGACCATAACCACTTGGACTCTAAGTCCAAGTCACCTAGGATAAGGTGGGGCGGCAAGGGTTTCATTCTTATCCTTTTTCCTGATGACACAAGATAAATTTCAGAGTCAGAAGGACTCTCATGCGCCACTTAGAGATCATAAGTCCATGCCCCAAAATTATTTGCATGAAACCAAGTGGATAAGAATGGAGAAGGGATGCCACATTCCATGTGGCGCACAATCCATGCACTAAGAAATTCCCCACGCACCAAAGAGAGAGAATCTCTGGTGCATGGGATGCCAGATAATTGGTACCAATCCCCTTGGCTCAACCAGCCAAGGGTCAATCCTATCCAGACCAATTTAAGTCTTGAGTCCAATCAGATTTAATTAGCCCAAATTAAGAACCAAATCGAATTCAATTCAAATTTAGGAGCTAGGGTTTGCAACACATGTTAGGATGTTCATCCTACAAATATGATCTAATCCAATTAGATTCTTGATCAATTTTCTTTGTGTGTAACCTATTGGGTTCCACATCTAGTCAGAGGTAGGTAAGAGTCCAAGTTGACCAGATTTGATTAGAATCATTTCTAATCGATTTAGGTCCAACTGTACTAACCTGAATTCAACAATTAAAATCATTTCTAATTGGTGATCGATTTAAACTCTTTAATTTGATCAAACCTACAAGATAAGATTGACGTCTAGCAATATATCATATCTATCTAAAAGATATAAAATTTTAATAGAAATATCAAAAATATCTTTCAGTGATAAGTTACCGTGCAATTGAATCCTGCGATCATATTGCATCCCGAATATGACTATGGATAAGAATTATGTTAAATCTAATTTTATATTCATATTTCTTTCAACCTTATAATGATGATTTAATTAATAAAATATTAGAAATCTTTTTTAATTTTTATTTTACTTGGATGAAAGTCTCTTTGAATCATCATTTGATTAGAGTAAGTAGGATGTGATCTTCTCTTATCAGGAGTGATAGATTCCATATTGACCTAATCATAATCTTTATGCACAATCTATCATATCCAGAACACTCCATATATAACTAAGTTATAAATGAGTATGAACCAAAATATGAATTTATATATACAAGATTCTATGGTAGTTTCAGGTCAAAGGATTACTTGCATAACTTCTACTAAGAGAAATATCTTTTAACAGTTAAGTAAAACTCCATAAGATATTCTCAAGATGGATTAATTTAGTAAACTTATTCTTTAAAGAGCACCCATATTCATGTATTAGGATCTCTACACAAGTGATTGTGAGATCAATCATCCTTTTCTTTGAGCATATAAAGGATGTGCCAGTTTTACTAGAAATAATGATCCCTGTCTCAATTATCTATCAACTAGAAATATTCTAGATTAGGATTTTAGGATTTTAGATCCCAGTGGCATAATTTCATCATAACCCTAAAACCATTACTCTAATTTATAGAGTTCACCACAATTTTAACAAATATAAGATGCAGCATATGATGAAATATAAATATCTTTTATTTATCTATAAAATATCGAGTACATAAGTCAGAAAGATTAAAAAAATCTATCAAAATATAAATTTTGATTGACTTGTAGGATATTATTCATTCAATCTCCCACTTGTACTAAAGCCAATCACTCATAAACTTTAACCTCATACAATCAAGGTGGCAATCGAACTACTGTTGTGGTAGAGCTTTAATGAACGGATCTGCTATATTGTTCTTTATATCTACTCATTCAATGACTATATATTGTCTCTCGATAATCTCATGAACAAGGTGAAAGCGCCTTAGAATATGTTTGGATTTATAATGAGACCTCGACTCCATTGCTTGAGTAACTGCTCCAGTATTATCATAGTAAAGTGGTACTGAATTTTCATTCTCAAGAATAATATCCAATTTAGTGATGCACTTCTTCATCCAAACAGCTTTCTTGATGGCTTCACTTGCAGCTATATACTCCACCTCAGTAATTGAATCAGGTACAATCTACTACTTGAAATTTTTTTAACTTACTGCTCTACCATTTAAAGAAAAGAGATATCCTAAAATAAATTTACTATCATCTAGATCTGATTGAAAATTAGAGTCAGAATATCTTTCTAGTTTTAAGTTAGATTCACAATATATCAAAAAAATATCTTTAGTTCTTCTCAAGTACTTAAGAATCATCACTTTCTAATAATCCTCTCCTGGATCAGCCTGAAATCTACTAGTTATACCTAAGGCATAAGCAACATTAGGCCTGGTACATTGCATGGCATACATAATAGAACCTAATATTGAAGCATATGGAACAGAACTCATTCTATTCCTTTCTTCAGGTGTCTTAGGAGACATCTTCTTAGAGAGATGTATGCTTTGACTCATGGGTAAGTATCCTTTTTTACTCCTATCCATGCTGAATCTTTTTAGCACAAGACTATGTACCTAGATTGGAACAAGCCTAGCATCATTTTAGATCTAACCCTATAGATCTTTATACCGAGTATATAAGTTGCTTCACCCAAGTCTTTTATGAAAACTTTTTTGATAGCCATAACTTAACCGACTGTAATATTGGGATATTATTCTTAATGAAAAGTATGTCATCTACATATAAAATTTAAAAGACAATAGCACTCCCACTTATCTTCTTATATACATAAAGTTTATCCATATTTTTGATAAAGCCAAACTCTTTGACTGTAACATCAAAATAGATGTTCCAACTCCTCGAGGCCTACTTTAATCTATAAGTGGATTTCTTAAGCTTGCATACCTGATTTGCTCTCCCACTTGACATAAATCCTTCTGGCTAAGATATGTAAACCTCTTCCTCAATATAACCATTAAGGAAGGCACTCTTCACATCAATTTGTCAAATTTTATAATCATAATATGCTGCTATAATAAGTATAATCTGAATAGATTTGAGCATGACAATATGTGAAAATATTTCATCATAATCAACACCTTGCTTTTGCCTAAAATCTTTAGCCACCAATCTAGCTTTGTAGGTTTCAACTTGACCATTTGCTCCAATCTTTTTCTTATACACTCATTTGCACCCAATAGGGGTTACACCTTTTGGAGCATCAATCAAAGTCTAAATTTGATTGTTATACGTTGAGTCCATTCCAAATTTCATGGCTTCTAGCCATTTATCTGAGTCTCTACTCATGACAGCTTCTGAATAGATCAGAGGATCATCATTCTCAACGATGTGGGCTTCATTATTCTAAATAATGAAACCGTACCTCAAAAGTATATTTTGTATTTTATCTGACCTTCGGAGAGGAGTTGTGTGTGAAGAAACCAGATCTAGAATTTTAGGGTTAGATCTTGAAACTTTTTCAAGATCGGACAGCGAAAGACTAAAATAAATCAAAATTTATCTTATAAAATTAGAGAATCCCTAGATCTAAGATCCTATTACATGATTATTGTATGGCATTAAATCATAAATTAAAATATAAAGAGTAAGAACTATATGTTGATCATATCAACATATTTCTATACTACATCTAATATATGTAAAATATAATAGATCAGATCTATTACCTTGCAAGTTAGATATTCTAACTTTGCTGATCCAGGCTTGAGGATGATGTTGCAAGCCTCACATGCATCCGACCTCTAGGAGTCATCCACACGAGCCCACGAATCACGATCAAAAGTCATGGTCCAAGAAATCAGCACAGTATGCTAGTACTGTGCTGATTCTTCTTCGATGGTCGATTAGATACCTCCTTCTTCTTGATTTGGATTCTTTCAAAGATGAGAAGTAGGAGAAGAAGTTTTAGATAAGACACTCTTAGAAAACTTACAGATGGAGGAAGGAAAGGGATGAACCCAGCAACTCTAGAAGAAGACCTTCTTCTTCTTCTCTTTGCTCTAACCCAGACACCTAGTACTGTGTCTATTAGATCTCCATGCCCCAAGACTCTTTTTCCTTGATTTTTGGATACCCCAAAGGACTCTCAATTCTCTATGTTTCACAAAAACTTCATGAAGAAATTTATTTTAAATAAAGAGATATGAAGAGTCCTTGTCTAGGTCAAATACCTAGTCAAGGATTATCCAAACAAAGCAAGACAAGGGGCGCCCAACTCTTGGGTGTCCCCTCCTTCTTTTTCTCCTGTGGACCACCAGCAAAGGGTGCATATTATGTGCCATAAAAGTCATAAAAATCTCAAAAAAAATCTTAATAAAATCAGTGCCATAAGAAAAGAGTTTTGATTTCCTAAAACTCTATCTCATAGAATTTGAAATCCAAACTAATTCCTACTTTGACTTGATCCACGACCACATTCCATGTAAGAGAGAAAGAGAGGTAAGTTTTGGGCATGCGTGAAGACTTGGGAGAGAGAGTTTTATTACACAAGATAAGAGAGAGTGGGCGTGAGATAAGAGAGAGTGGGGTGGAATCCTAGTCTTACTAGGATTCTGTCTATGACTTGTTCAAATTTGATTTCTCAAACCAAATCAAACCAAAATAAAATTAACCTAACTAAAATAGGTCTTAACCCAATTAAGAGTATAATTTAATTAGATTAAATTAGATTTAAATCTAATTTAGTTTTTTAATCAAATTAGAAATTAGGTTGATCCAAGTCCTATTTGAACTAGGACTAGATTTTCCTTGCACTTGACTTATCCAATAAACCAATTGGACTTGATCCAATCAAGCCCAAACTAAATTTAATTAAATCATATTCAATTAGACTTAATCTCAGCCCATTGGCTTAATTAAATTAAGTCAATTAGCAATTAAATTGCAAATCAATTCTCCTGCAACACTTGCACTAGGTTAAATGTCAATCGTATTGATCGTTTAACCCTAGAACGATTCTTAATCGTTGATCAACCATCCGATCGAATCATGAACTCTAATGTGTGTGGCTTCATAAGTCCGAACCTAAGTCGGTAGCATAGGAATAAATTTTTATACCAATCGAAGTGACCATCTAGCAAAGGTACCCGACGACCGGATAGATCGAATGTGTAGAACAACATCCTTAGAATCCATGCGGATATAGTTTTCATATAATTCATCCCCTTGACCAAAATGATCATAGGATACCTCAGAGTTCAACTGTCAACTCTGATCAGGTTGTCCACATTGTATTTCAAAATATGAAATCCATCTGATGGATTACCCTGGCTAAGGTTTTGCTGAATTGAAATACCGTGACTCATTCTTCTCCAACTCTTGGAGTGGTCAATCCCATCTTGATCACACTCTGACTTTGTAAGTACTTGACTGTGTCCAGAAGTCTTTCGTTATTGAATTAGAAATTCAGTTAGTCCAGTACCAAAGTATAGTGAGTTGCTTGCAAGTCACTGAGATGATCTTAGGTTTAAGGGACACTTATACCTATATCCCATCAGAGACATTCTCGACAGCAGAATACTCTGGAGTTGGTCATGTTCAATGATGATGTACCCTTACATCTCACCTGTATGCCATACCAGTGTCTCCACACTCCTTGGTTAAGAGGACAACCAACCCATATGGCCTACAGCGATCTATGCTCGATAGAGGCTGTCGTCCTTATTAACAGCCTATCATTTGGTTGTGAACAGTTTTAAGGACTAATCGATAAATTCTCTCTTTATCGAACCTAAATAGTCCTAAGGACTTCATCACAACAACGGAGTTCATTAGAAGATGAAAACTTATGATGAAAATGCCAAAAATATATTTTATTTATTAACAAATCAATTACAATGTAAGGTTGCTCAACCGTCAACAGATTGACAATTGGCTTTTGGGATATATTTTCCAACAACTCTCACTTATCCTAAAGCCACTCGACGCAGTATCTAATACCCATCTTCGACTTGTGGTTGTCGAACTCCTTTATCACTAGGGCTTTAGTGAAGGGGTCGGCCAGGTTTTCCTTTCCATCAATCTTCTGAAGGTCGACGTCACCTCGATCCATGATCTCCCAGACTAGGTGGAAGTGGAGCAAAATGTGCTTCATCCGCTGGTGTGCTTTGGATTCCTTCGCCTGAGCTATGGCACCAGTGCTGTCGCAGTAGAGCAGGACCGAACCATCGAGGGAGGATGCTACTCTGAGCTTGATGATGAATTTTCTCAGCCACACAGCTTCTTTTGCGGCATCCGATGCTGCGATGTACTCCGCTTCACAAACAGAGTCTGCCACAGTATGCTGCTTAGAACTCTTCCAGCAAATGGCTCCATCATTCAGAGTAAAGATATAACCCGACATGCTTCTACTGTCATCATGGTCAGATTGAAAGCTGGAGTCTGTGAACCTCACAAGTTTCAGATCTGACTCGCCATAAACCAACCATTGATCCTTAGTATTTTTCAAATACTTAAGGATGGCTTTAACCACTTTCCAGTGGTTTTCTTCAGGATCAGATTGGTATCTACTCACTACTCCTAGTGAGTATGCCACATCTAGCCTTGTACATGTCATGGCGTACATGATAGATCCCACGGTCGAAGCATATGGTACTCTACTCATACGCTCTCTTTTTTCAGGAGTTGTTGGACAATCCTTCTTAGAGAGAGAAATTCCATGGCCTATCGGTGGATAGCCCTTCTTGAAATTCTCCATGCTGAACCTTTTCAGCACAGTGTCTATGTGCATGGACTGGGATAACCCAAGCATCCTTTTAGATCTATCCTTATAGATCTTCATCCCTAGGATGTAGGATGCTTCACCCAAGTCCTTCATGGAGAATTATGATGACAACCAATTTTTTATTCTCTGTAGTGTGGGGATGTCATTCCCGATTAAGAGAATGTCATCCACGTACAAGATATGGAATACCATAACTAGACCATTTGTCCATTTATAGATGCAGGGTTCTTCTCCGTTCTTAACGAAGCCATATGTTTTGATCACCTTATCAAAATGTATGTTCCAACTCCAAGAAGCTTGCTTCAATCCATAAATGGATCTCTGAAGCTTACAAACTTTGGACTCATCTGTGGATGTAAACCCCTCAGATTGTATCATATACATCTCTTCGGTCAGCTCTCCATTCAGAAAAGCTGTCTTTACATCCATCTGCCAGATCTCATAATTCAGATGGACAGCTATTGCAAGCATTATCCGAATGGATTTGAGCATTGCCACAGGGGAGAATGTCTCGTCATAGTCAATACCATAACGTTGACGATACCCCTTGGCAACCAGACGGGCTTTATAGGTCTCCACCTTTCCGTCTGCGCTCCTCTTTCTTTTGAAGACCCATTTACACCCAATGGGTTTAACCCCTTCAGTTGGGTCAACTAATGTCCATACATCGTTGGCCTTCATGGACTCCATTTCGAATTTCATGGCTTCAAGCCTTTTCTCGGAATCAGGTCTCTGCATTGCATCCATATAGGTGATCGGATCCTTATCATTCTCATCGAGTTCGATGGGATCACCATCTCGGATCAAGAAACTGTAGTATCTATTCGACTGATGTGATACTCTACCAGATTGCCTTAATGGTGCAGGTATATTGGGCTTCGAATCTGCTCTAATCAAATCTGACTCAGGTTCAGCTATTGGTGTCGGTCCTTCTACCTGTTGAACTTCATCAAGTTCAACCTTAGAGGCAACGGTTCTTTTATCAAGGAACTCTTTTTCTAAAAAGGTTGCCTTAAGACTGACGAACACCTTTTATTCATCAGCATGGTAGAAAGAATATCCTTTGGTCTCTTTGGGATATCCTATGAATGTGCATTTGTCAGACCTAGGTCCAAGTTTATCTGTAACTAACCGTTTGACATAGGTCGGGCACCCCCAAACCCTAAGGTGTGAAAGTGCTGGCTTACGCCCTATCCATATCTCATATGGAGTCCTAATTACAGACTTACTTGAAACCCTATTTAATAGATAATAGGCCGATTCGAGTGTATATCCCCAGAAAGATATCGGCAAGCTGGCAAAATCCATCATGGATCGGACCATGTCTAACAGAGTCTGATTTCTCCTTTCAGACACACCATTATGCTATGGTGTTCCTAAAGGAGTCCATTGGGAGAGAATCCTATTCTCTCTGAAATATGTGAGAAACTCACCAGAAAGGTATTCTCCTCCTCGGTCAGACCGAAGAGTTTTAATACTCTTCCCAGTTTGTTTTTCTACTTCATTTCAAAATCGTTTGAACATTTCAAATGAATCCGACTTATATTTTATCAGATAGACATATTCATATCTAGATAGATCATTCGTGAAAGTGATGAAGTAGAAATATCCACCTCTAGCACTTGTGCTCATAGGCCCGCATACATCAGTATGTACTAGGCCCAAGAGCTCAGTAGCTCTCTCACCTTTTTCAATAAAAGGTGACTTGGTCATTTTACCAAGAAGATAGGACTCACAGGTTGGAAGTGATTCACAATCACTGACTTCAAGAATTTGCTCTTGAGTCGACTTCTTTATCCTATTTTTGTTTATATGACCTAGCCTACAGTGCCATGAGTAGATATCTGATACACAATCTAATCTAGGGTGCTTGCCAGTAGAATAGACTATGTTAACAGGTTGTGATAATATATACACACCATTGTTCAAATGTCCACAAAAAATAGTAACACCATTCATAATGATATTACAAACTTGTTTCTTTATTGAAATTTCATAATCATTTTTGGCCAAAAGGCCTACAAAAATGATATTTAAAAAGAAACTAGGACAGAAATGATAATCATTAAAAACAATGGTATAGGACTCAAATACAAGTTTCAAGATTCCTAATGCTAGAACTGAAACTGATCTTCCATCTCCAATGTTCAGGAACCTCTCATCTTGCTCGAATCTCCTACTGACCTGCAACCCCTGCAACGAATTGCAAATATGGTAAGGACTACCAGTATCCAATACCTAGTCAGTTATATCACAAATAGAGAAATTGCAAGGAGTTATCGTATAAATACCTTGTCCAGCAACAGCTTGCTTCTTTCTCTGCCTATTCAGGTCCAGGGAGGCAATGTACTGAGGACAGTTCCTCTTCCAGTGCCCCCGCTTCTTGTAAAAGAAGCATTCAGCTTGACTCTTATCGGGCTTGATCTTTCTGGTTTGGCCCTGCACTGATATCCCAGCTTGAACTTGCACCTTCTTCACTTTCTTCTTCTTTCTTCTTCTTCCCTTTCTTAAAGGGTCGAGAACCAGAAGACAAACCTCTCCCTAAGTTCACCGACTCCTTGTGGAGTTGGTGATCCTTCTCAAAGTTCTGAAGCAACCCTAGTAACCCGTGGTAGTTTACTTCAGACTTTGTTATTCTATAATGAGTGAGGAATGGGAGATAAGACTTGGGCAGCGAGTTCAGTATTGCATCTTTCCCAAGCTGCTCATGCAAGGAAAAGCCAAGCTTGCTCAAACGCTCCATCAGCTCGATCATGTACAATACATGATCAGTGACAGAGGCACCATCCTGTATTTTGATGTTGAAGATGGCACAACTAGTCTTGTGCCTCTCCATATCATCGGATGTGCCAAAGGCATCCTCCAACACTTGAAGCATGTCCTTTGACTGAGTCATCTCAAATCTGTGATTGAACTCGTCACTCATGGCAGCCAGCATGATGCAGTGCATCATGGTCTGGTCACTGAGCCACTTCTGGTAAGTGTCTTTGTCTGTTCCACGTGCATTGACAGCTGGCTCCTCAGGTGTCGGATCTGTTATCACATATAGGATCCGTTCATGCTCCAGGACTATCTTCAACTTTCGGTACCAGCTATCAAAGTTGGATCCCACCAACTTATCATTGTCCAACAATGATCGGAGCGATAGAAAAGTGGCCATATCTGCACAAAGAAAAATCATAACCTAATTAGAAATTGATTCATTAAACCTAAATATTTGGACTTTAATCAAAAGATTTCTCTCACTATTTTATTCGAATTGGTAGCCTCTACCTTCAATTCGAGGAATTACCCTAATTCCTTAGTGGGTACTAGAATTCACTTAGACTACACACAAGCCCAACTTTGATTGGCCAACCCATGTACATCTAAGGGTAGGTTCATAACCAATTATTTCTCTAAATAATTTTTAGTAGTTTTAATTTTGCCCCAGTCCCTAATCAGTAGGCTTTGGCCTCCACTGAAAAGGTCTGGTTAGGTCCAACCATTAACATGACCATACTTGGCCCATCTAGCTAATAAATAATTTGGCCCAATTTTGGTGGGCTAACCTAACCACCATTTAGAAAGATGCAGTCAAGAAGTCATATTATGAATGACAATTCCATCAGCCAATAAGCACCAGGCCTTTGGGCCTCCAATGAGTATCCAACTGATGGACCCATTATCATCCACTTAATGGGAGGCTATGATCTAGTTATCACCATAACTATTTTATTTTAAAGATCTAATAATTTTAAAAAATTTAATTGATTTAGAGGAGGAGGTCAGATGAACCAGCTTATCATGATCCTCCCACTGGCTTCACCAAGTCAGCTTAAGGGAGACCATTAAAAGGGCTGGTCTAGGAGCACCTAAATCAGTCACATTGATTTACCTAGCTGACATGGGTCAGCTCGAATAGTCAAGTGATCCGATCAAAACATAATTTCATCAAGAGGCCAGGTAAGTTCGATCGGTGGGAGGATTTGCCAAAGCTTGCCTTAGACATCATTAGAAATGACCAGATAAGCGGGCTACCAATTAAAAACCATCGATCTGGATTACCTTAGACACCAACTGGTTTAATTAGTTTCGATTAGATCAACATAAAAGTTCATGCTAGACCGCTTAGCCAAGAATCAAGCCCATTTGGTTCTCATTAAAGACATGGACTTGACCAACTACAATTATTGTAATTGATCTAAAGAATCCTTGACCTAATCTAAGACAACAATTGATTAGATTTAGTCAATTCTCTAATTAAGTCCATCTTTAACCTAACCTTAGGTCTAACCCAATTAATGGACCTAATTCTCACTAACCCATTAATCTAATGTGTTATAGTTTGTGTCTTAGGTTCTTCAATTCATAATCCTAGAACCTAATCAAATAACTTCTTAATTCTCAATTAAGTTTTGGGCTGAGGGTTGGGGTTCAATTTTTCGAAAATAATTTTCATGTTTGTAAAATATTTTTACAACATGGTTCTACCAATCAAGTTGCATGTTTGATTCATAATCAAATACAAGTGAAATAAGCATGAAACTACTTTAGATCTAATCGAAACAGGTTCATGTAATTGAAATAATTTTAACTTTAAACTGCGTAAATTTTTCAGACAAATATATGATGGTTCTTTGCATAGGAATTATGAACAAAGAGATTTTATTTTAGATTTAAATATCTTTTAAATCTAATAAATCATAAATTTAATCTAGATCACATCTAACAAATTTATGATTAAAGATAGATCTACACGAACTAGGACAACCTTTGCACTGTAAGGGGTAAACCTTACAGCAGGACAACCTACAGTTCGTGATTGATCTAAAAATTTTAATTTTAGATTTAACAATCAGATTATAAATTAGATCTAATCTAAAAAATAATCTAAGCATGTATAAATAATCATGTAATAAACAACCAAGGCTCTGATACCAATTTAAGGAACCAGATCTAGGGTTTCAGGGTTAGATCTTGAAACTTTTTCAAGATTGGACAGTGGAAGATTAAAATAAATCAAAATTTATCTTATAAAATTAGAAAATCTCTAGATCTAAGATTCTATTATATAATTATTGTATGATATTAAATTAAAAATTAAAATATAAAGAGCAAGAACTACATGTTGATCATATCAACATGTTTCTATACTACATCTAATGTATGTAAAATATAATAGATCAAATCTATTACCTTGTAAGTTAGATATTCTAACTTTGTTGATCCAGGCTTGAAGATGATGTTACGAGCCGCACACATATCCGGCCTCTAGGAGTCATCCACACGAGCCCACGAATCACGATCAGAAGTTCTGGTCCAAGAAATCAGCACAGTATTACGCTGATCCTTCTTCGATGGTCGATCAGATGCCTCCTTCTTCTTGATTTGGACTCTTCCAAAGATGAGAAGTAGGAGAAAGAGTTTTGGATGAGACACTCTCAGAAAACTTACAGATGGAGGAAGGAAAGAGATGAACCCAGCAACTCTAGAAGAAGACCGTCTTCTTCTTCTCTTTGCTTGAACCCAGACACCTAGTTTTGTGTCTATTAGATCTCCACACCCCAAGACTCTTTCTCCTTGATTTTTGGATGTCCCAAATTCTCTCAATGCTTTGTGTTCCACCAAAATTTCTTGAAGAAATTCATTTTAAAAAGAGAGATATGAAGAGTCCTTGTCTAGGTCAAATACCTAGTCAAGGATTATCCAAACAAGGCAAGACAAGGGGCACCCAAGTCTTGGGCGTCCCCTCCTTTTTCTCCCGTGGACCACCAGCAAAGGGTGCATATTATGTGCCATAAAATTTATGAAAATCTTAAAAAAAATTTGAGTAAAATCAATGCCATAATGAAAGAGTTTTGGTTTCCTAAAACTCTATCTTATAGAATTTGAAATCCAAACTAATTCCTACTTTGACTTGATCTACAACCACATTCCATATAAGAGAGAAAGAGAGGAAAGTTTTGGGTATGTGTGAAGACCTGGGAGAGAGGGTTTTATTACACAAAATAAGAGAGAGTGGGCGTGGGATAAGAGAGAGTGGGCGTGGGGGGCTAAGGTGGCGCAAGGTGAAATCCTAGTCTTACTAGGATTTTGTCTATGACTTGTTCAAATTTGGTTTCTCAAATCAAATCAAATCAAAACCAAATCAACCTAATTAAAATAGGTCTTAATCTAATTAAGAGCCTAATTTAATCAGATTAAATTAGATTTAAATCTAATTTAATTTTTTAATCAAATTAGAAATTAGGTTGACCCAAGTCCTATTTGAACTAGGACTAATTTTTTCTTGCACTTGGCTTATCCAATAAACCAATTGAACTTGATCCAATTAAGCCCAAACTAAATTTAATTAAACTATATTTAATTAGACTTAATCTCAATCTATTGGCTTAATCAAATTAAGTCAATTAGCAATCGAATTGCTAATCGATCCTCCTACAATACTTGCACTAGGTTAAATGTCAATCGTATTGATCGTTTAACTCTAAAACGATTCTTAATCGTTGATCAACCATCCGATCGGATCGTGAACTCTAATGTGTATGACCTCATAGGTTCAAACCTAAGCTAATAGCATAGGAATAAATTTCTATACCAATCAAAGTGACCATCTAGCAATGGTACCCGACGGTCGGATAGGTCGAATGTGTAGAACAACATCCTTAGAACTCATGCGGATATAGTTTTCATATAATTCATCTCCTTGACCAAAATGATTATAGGATACCTCAGCATTCAACTGTCAACTCTAATTAGATTGTCCACATTGTATTTCAAAATATCAAATCCATTTGATGGATTACCCTGGCCAAGATTTTGCTAAATTGAAATACAGTGACTCATTCTTCTCCAACTCTTGGAGTGGTCAATCGCATCTTGATCACACTCTGACTTTGCAAGTACTTGACTGTGTCTAGAAGCCTTTCATCATTGAATTAAAAATTTAGTTAGTCTAGTACCAAAGCACAGTGAGTTGCTTGCAAGTCACTAAGGCGATCTCAGGTCTAAGAGACACTTATACCTATATCCCATCAGAGACATTCTCGATAGCAGAATGCTCTGGAGTTGGTCACATTCAATGATGTATCCTTACATCTCACCTATATGCCATACCAGTATCTCCACACTCCTTGGTTAAGAGGACAACTAACCCATATGGCCTACAGTGACCTATGCTCGATAGAGATTGTCGTCCTTATTAACGGCCTATCATTTGGTCGTGAATAGTTTTAAGGACTAATCGATAAATCCTCTCTTTATCGAACCTAAATAGTCCTAAGGACTTCATCACAACAATAGAGTTAATTAGAAGATGAAAACTTATGATGAAAATATCAAAAATATATTTTATTTATTAACAAATCAATTACAATACAAAGTTGCTCAACCATCAACAGATTGATGATTAGCTTTTGGGACATATTTTCCAACAGTGTGTAGTAGTTGTACCTCATCAATAGATACTTCTGATTAAAGAATATTTTATATTTCTATTTGTAGGTTTTGAACTTCAGTTAGTTCAATATTTCTTTCACTGCCTCTTTCTAAGATAAACTCTTTCTCCATGAAAGTGAGATACCTACTGACAAAGATCTTTTATTCAGTAGGATGGTAGAAATAATATCCCATACTTTTTTTTATGATATCTTACAAATAAATATTTATCTATCCTAGCACTTAGGTTATGTCCAAAATTTTTTTTGCCATATGTTGTACATCCCCAAATCTTAAAGTACTTAAGATTAGATTTTTTTTTTCTCTTCATATCTTATATAGAGTGCTAGACATAGATTTTGAACATACTCTGTTCAAAATATATACTGCAGGCTCTAGAGCATATCCTCAGAAAGAAATAGATAAGTCTGTAAAGCACAACATGGACCATACCATATCTAATAAAATGTGATTTCTTCTTTCTGCTACACCATTTAACTGTGGTATATACAGGAGATCCATTGAGAGAGAATATCCTTTTCTTTAAGATGATCTAAGAACTCATCAGAAAAGTATTCACCTCGATCTGATCGAAAAATTTTAATATACTTTTCAGTTTGCTTCTCGATCATACTTTGATACTCTTTAAATTTATTAAAGACTTTAGATTTATATTTCATAAGATACACATATTCGAACTTTGATAAATCATTAGTGAATGTGATGAAATAAGAGTATCAACCTCTGGCCTGGGTCGTTGTAGGACTACATACATCTATATGTATAAGTTTTAATAACTCATTTATCCTTTCTCCATATCCATTGAATGGAGTCTTGGTCATTTTATCTATAAGACAAGATTCACAAATGTCTAATGATTCATAATCCAAAGAACTCTTTTTTATATAACTTGTTAATTCTTGTCTTACTTATATGATAAAGCTGACAATACCAAAGTAAAGTATTATTTATGTATTCTCTCTTTCATTTTTTATTTTCATCAATATGAAAGATATTGTCATTAAGAGATAGAATTAGAAGATCATTATTAATAATGTCATCATAGAAATGCTCATTAGAAAAAGATATAGAGCAACTATTGCCCTTTCCATTAATTTCAAATCCATGTTGTAATAACAATAGTATAGAAATTATATTTCTATCGATCTTAGGCATATAATAATAATTCTTTAACTCTAAGATCTTTCTGAAAGATAACTTCAAGAGATATGTCCCTGCAGTTTCAGCTTAGATGGACTCTCCTCTAGCACCATAGAACTCAAAGTCATCTTTCTTTAAAATTTTAATTTTTTATAATCCCTGCAATGACTTGCAAATATGAGTGCTGCAGGCGGCATCCAATATCCAAGAGTTTGATATTGAAGAATTTAATGATAGAATAGTATGTATCTCATACATACCTTTTGATGCAGCACTTGCACCAGCCTTTACAGTTGCAAGGAGAGCCTTGCAATTTCTCTTCCAATGATCTACCTTGTCGTGGTGAAAACAGGTACTTTATTCGGAGGCTTTCTTCTCCTTCTTCTTTATATTGCCACTTTTAGGGTTCAATCTTTTCTTTGAACACTTCATACTTGATTTCTTCTTAGAGATCCCATCTATAAGAGGAAATGGAGCCTTATCTTTCTTGACGTGGCTCTCAGTTGTCTTGAGCATATTTAACAGCTCAGGTAAAGAGATATTCAGTTTGTTCATGTGATAATTCATAATAAATTAAGAAAATGATTCAAGGAGAGATTACAGGATCAAATTCTAACTCAGTTATCCATCCATCATAAAATCCAATTGACTTAATCTAGTGATCAAGTCAATGACCATAAGGACATGATCTTCTATGGATGTCCCTTTACTCATTCTTGCATGGAATAACTACTTAGATATCACATATCTAGCAGTTCTACTCTGTTCTCTGTACAATTCTTTTAAATTGAGGAATATGGACCGAGTATTCATGCCATCATGCTGTCTCTGTAATTCATTACTCATGGAGGCCAGTATGATACATTTGACAGTCCAGCTATTATTCTTCCACATCCTATATGTGGATACCTCTTCCTTGGTTGCATCTTTTCTAACCTCTTCTGGGCCAGGGAGATCAAGAATATATGAAAGCTTCTCCTAAGTAAGCATGATTTTTAAATTTCTCAATCAGTCCACATAATTGAGATCGATCAATTTGTTAGAATCTAAAATTCCATACAATGATAATGAAGATACCATGTAGAATTTAATCTACATAAATAAAAAATAATACATAAGCAGATAACTTATGATGACACACATAATTAAATAAGATTTTTTAATTAATTGTGTCTCCTACTATTTTAACGGACATCATAGCCCTCTTCTATGGTGAATAGAATATTCTCAATAATAATTTTAGTAGGGTTGAGATCCTAATTCCTCATAAAAGCCTTGTGGTTGCATAATAAATTTTTATGAGTTCACAGGTAGGAAACTCTTTCCAATTGCATCTCATACAATTCTCAACTTTATCTTGACCTCTAAAATATTAATAGCCTTATGGTTGCACTACAAACTATAATGTCTTAGTTAGATGCTTCATTTCCATACAGTCAAATTTGAATATTGCTGTCCTTGTGGTTGCACAATAAAGTAGCATACCTAAAAATATGGTAAGCATCTTATATACCCTAAGACTATATTATATCTATCCTCATAGTAAGCCTTGTGGTTGTACAACAAACCTACTACGATTCTTGATATAATATTGACCTAGCATGAAGGAAGGTCCAAAGTAGTATTTTTAACATTAGATTTTTTAATTTCAAAATTGCTTAACTAAACTGGCCAGGTAAGTAGGTGAGAGGCTCTCCATGCTTTTACAATAGTCCTAATTAAGTAACCACCTTTAATACTTGCCTAGATACCAATTGATCACTTGATCAAGAATTGGTTAGCCCACAGTTGTTGTCATTACAACTTAATATAATTTTTATGAAGGCTTTTTCGGTCTCATGCACATTCTAAAATGAACAGATAAAATTCAACTACATATCAATTAAATCTATGATTCTATCATATATGCATCAATTCATATCAAAACATATGAATACATAATCAAACCAAGATTATTGACATAGCATAATTCATAGCACGCTTTAATTCAACACTATGAGCATATGAGTATACGATTGAACCAAACAAGATCTGCTTTGATATCACTATAGGATTCGATAAGCACAATGAAAGCAAAATATATTTTAAAATTTTTGCATAATAAAACTCTAAATAACCAAACCTTAATCCCAAAAACTCCTTGATGATAAACAATCACATGCATATATATAGGTAAGTGTAGAACAATACCAGTCATGCTATATCCAAAATTTTGATAGAGTTTTCAATAGGCACCCAAATGTTCATCCTCCAATGTTAATCCACACGGAAGTTGGGTTCAAGACTCTCACTCCTCAAAATTGGTTCCTTTTGCTGAATTCTTTCTCAAAGAATTCCTTCAGGCAGCATAACTCTATCCTAAAGTTTGACCTTTCTTTCTCCCCTCCAAGCCTTTTCCCTCTCTTTCTTTTTATTCTCCTTCTCCTTGTCTTGCCTAATTCTCTTCCTAAGCTCTTGTCCTAAAGTAGAACTTTTGTCCTTAAGAGGACCTTATCTTAACAAGGGAAGGAAGAGAACTTTTGGGATAATAGTGGAGATGTTGTAAGAAAGAAGAGATTAGGATTGGAATGCATTTGATCCTGGTGTTTTTCCCAAGTATCGCAAGGCTTCATAAGTGGTGCCCACTCTATCCAATAGATAGAATTCCATCTGATGTCCATCTAATGGCCTAGATAGATGGTGCCTAATTTGTTTTGGCATGGAGATACAAGAGACCATAACCACTTGGACTCTAAGTCCAAGTGGCACCAAGGATAGGGGGGGGGGGGGCAGCATGGATTTCATGCTTATCCTTTTTTTTGATGACACAAGATAAATTTCAGAGTCAAAAGGAATCTCATGCACCACTTAGAGATCATAAGTCCATGCCCCAAAATTATTTGCATGAAACCAAGTGGATAAGAATGGAGAAGGGATGTCACATCCCATGTGGCGCACAATCCATGCGCTAAGAAAAAAATCCCCACGCATCAAAGAGAGAGGATATTTGGCACATGGGATGCTAGATAATTGGCACCAATCCCCTTGGCTTAACCAGCCAAGAGTCAACCCTATCCAGACCAATTTAAGTCTTGAGTCCAATTAGGTTTTATTAGCCCAAATTAAGAACCAAATCGAATCCGATTCGAATTTAGGAGCTAGAGTTTGCAACACGTGCTAGCATGTTCATCCTCAAATATGATCTAGTCCAATTAGATACTTAATCAATTTTCTTTATGTGTGATCCATTGGATTTCATATCTAGCCAATAGTAGGTTCAAGTACAAATTGATCTGATTTAATTAGAATCACTTCTAACCGATTTAGGTCTAATTATGCTAATCCAAATTCAACAATTAGAACCCTTTCAAATTGACGATCGAATTAAATTTTTTAATTCGATCAAATCTATAAGATAAGATTATCATCTAGCAACATATCATGTCTATCAGAAAGATATAGATTTATGATAAAAATATCAAAAATATTCTTCAGTGGTAAATTATCGTGCAATTGAATCTTGCAATCATACTATATTCCGAATATGACTATGGACATAGAATCATGTCAAATCTAATTTCATATTTATATTTCTCTCAATCTTGTATTGATGATTTGACTAGTAAAATATTAAAAAAAATTTCTAATTTTTATTTTATTTTGATCAAAGTCTCTTTGAATCATTATTTGATTAGAGCAAGTAGGATACAATCTCCTCTTACCAGGAGTGATTGATTCTATATTGATCTACTCACAACCTCCATACACAATCCATCATATCTAAAATACCCCGTACATGACTAAGTTATGAATGAGTATGAACCAAAATATAGATTCATGTATACAAGGTTCTATGGTAGTCTTAGGTCAAAGGATTACTTCCACAACTCCCACTAAAAGAAACACCTTCTGACAGATAAGTAAGACTCCATAAGATGTTCTCAAGATAGATCAATTCAATGAACTCATTTTTTAATGAGCACTCATATCCTTCTATTAGTGTCTCTACATAAGTGATTGTGAGATCAATCACTCTCTCCTTTGAGTATACAAAGGATGTGCCAGTCTCATCAAAAATATTGATCTCCGACTTAATGATCCATTAATTGAAAATTTTTTAGGTTAGAATTTTAGAATTTTAGATTTCACTAGTATGATCTCATCATAACCCTAAAACCATTATCCTAATTTATGAAGTTCACCATAATCTTAACAAATATAAGATGCAGCATATGATAAAATATAAATACCTTTTATTTATCCATAAAATATCAAGTCCATGAGTTAGAAAGATTAAAAAAAAAATCTATTAAAATATAGATTTCTATTGGCTTATAGGATATTATTCTTTCAAAATCTTAATAGTATTAATTTAAAATATTTCTTATCATAGGATCATTGAGTCAGGGATCAATGATATCAGTAAAATTGGTACATCCTATGTATGCTTAAAAAAAAAGTAATTGATTTCATAATCACTTATGTGATGACACTAATACAATGGTGTGTATGCTCATCAAAGAATAAGTTCACTGAACTGACTCATAGAGAGAATATCTAATGGAGTCTTATGAGTATATAAATAGATGATTCTCTGATGGAAGTGGTGCAAGTGATCCTTAGTCCTAAGATCATCATGATACCTTATATATATGGATCTATGGCTTGGTCTATATCATGGTATGACTCTTTGAGATATGTGTGGGATATTCTGGGCATGATGAAGTATGCATAGAGGTTGTGATGTTGGGAATAGTGTTCCAAAGCCAATCGTCAGCCTGTTGACGGTTGTGCTCTTTCTTGTATTAATATATGAATTATAAATAAATAAAAGTTATTTTGATATTTTTTATCATAAATTATTTCATCTTCTAATGAACTTCTGTGTTGTGATGAAGTCCTTAGGACTATTTAGACTCGACAAAGGAGGATTTGTCGTTTAGTCCTTAAACCTGTTCACGATCAAATGATACATTGTTACCAAAGACAACAACGTTTATCAAGCGTAGGTCGATGTGTGCCATATGGGTTGGTTGTCCTCTTAACCAAGGAGTGTGGAGACACTGGTATGGCATACAGATGAGATATAAGGGTACATCTGCACTGAACGTGATCGACTCCGGAGCTATTTCTGCTGTCAAGATTTACACCGATGGGATATGGGTATAACTGTCCCTCCGATCTGAGACTGCCATGGTGACTTGCAAGCAACTCACTGCACTTAGGCACTGGACTATCTGAATTTTTAATTCAGTGATGGAAGGCTGCTGGGTGTAGTCAAGTACTTGACTTGTCGGTGCGTGTGTCAAGATGGGATTGACCACTCCAGTTCAGGAGCTGTGTACAGTCATATTTCAATTTAGCAAAACCTTGGCTAGGGTAGTCCTAGTGAGGAGTCACAGGACTGTTTGAGTTGAGCACGATTCGGATGATCTGATCAGGGTTGACAGTTTAACCTTGAGTCGTCCTAAACACAGGGGTCAAAAGGGATGAATTATACAGTAACCATATTCACGTAGGTTCTGAATATTGCGATTGTGACTATTTGATCTATCTGAATGTCGGGTACCATTGCTAGATGGTCACTTCGATTAGTACAAGAATTGGTTCCTGTGCTACCGGCTTAGGTTCAAACCTGCGGGGTCACACACATTAGAGGTTCCTATCTGATCTGATGGTTGATGAAGAGTCCTAATGCTCGTGGACTTTGAGTCCTACATGTCTGAAACTCTGTGATTGAGAATTAGGATTCTCTAATCATGAGTTCCACACATTGTGGGTACCGGGGTCAAGAGTCCCATTGGTTTGGGACTTTTTGATTAGGGTTTCATATCGATGGACTTTGATGCCCGATTACCCATCGGATTTGGACTCAGTATTTATGAGAGGTTTAATTAGTGATTTGATCACTAATTAACTCAATTTAATTGAGTAATTATTTTTGGATCAAGTCTCATTGAATTGGATTCAGTTGGGTTTGACTCGATTAGGTTAAGTGTTGACCTAATCGCTAAGATGTTTTGGTCACTGATTTGATCAGGGGTTGGACCTAGTCAATTTCTGATTTGATTAAGATTTTACTGAGTCTAATTAAGCTTAATTAAGTTGGGTTTAATTTAGTCTAATTGATCCTAATCTATTTTGATTAGGTTGGCTCAATTAGGTTGAAACCACCTTTTGAATTCTCTCCCTACGCCACCTCACTCATCTGCACCCATTTGAATTCATGAGAAACAACTTCTCATGAATTTTCTCCCACGCAGAAGCCATCCCACGCCCCTTCTTTGTGCACCATTTTTGAATGGATAAAGATGAGATTGGTTGGCCATTCAAATTCAAAAGATGTTTGAATTTGAATGGTTAACAAATCCCTGCGCCACCCCTTTATTTTATGCGCCACTTCTTCCACATGAGAAAAGGTTTCTCATGAAAATTATCCATGCACAAAGTAGCCCACACCCCTCTCTTCTCATCCAAGAGTGGATAAACATGAGTTGGTTGGTATTTGAATTCAAATTCGATTTGAATTCAAATGAGCAACCACTTATCTTTATCCTCTCACGTGGAGAAAACACTGCAAAGATGCATTTTGCACTATTTTTAAAAGGAAGAGAAGATATGGCATGCGCTAATCTGATCCAAGAGAGAAGGGTGGCATGAGAAAGCTTTTCTGTGTGAGAAAAGAAAAGAAAAGGAGAGAAAAAAAAAGAAATAGAGTGGGTGCAAGTTTCTTCGGTGAGTACCCTTGGGTTTCGACCTAGGGTTCGGAAAGTGAGAATGTGAGCTACGAGTGTCATGAGCCCACCAAACTTTAGGGAGAGCTTCATCAACCTCTCAAGTATATCTGCTGATGATCTGGAGCATCTGAGGAGTCAGCAAATCAAGATCGAAGGAGTTCGATCAACATCGACCGTCAAAAGGGTTCTGCCATGAACTAGCATTCGTGAGGAGCTGATCAGACCGGGAGCTTCATGTGGATGATCCGTAGAGACCAGACATACTGTGTGGCTGCATTGTGATGATCAGATCCTCCCGACGATGATCAGATTGTGGTGATCGACTACCCGCACAAAGATAATGTGTTCTGAACACATAACAGTAAAATATTTACTGTAGAAGCTTGAATTTCAAATTTAAATGCATGCTATATATATCATATTTAGATTCTTGTGTAAGGTTAATACATGTTAGTTAATTAGATTAATTAATAATTTTTACTATAAAATAGTAATTTTGAAAAAGTTTTAAAATTATCGTTTTACCCTTGCACCGTTTTACACTTCAAATGGTATCAGAGCAGGTTTTAAAATATGATATACATTTGCATGCATAGATTAAGTAGTAATCTTAAAGTTTAAATTTAAAATTTGAAATTTAAAATTTAAAATTTGAATTTTGAAACTTGTTCGAAATTCAAAATTTAGAAATTTGAAATTCAAAATTTGAAATTTGAAATTAGAAATTAGAAATTAGAAATTAGAAATTCGAAATTTAAAAATTTGAAATTCAAAATTTAAAATTTAAAATTTGTTTGAAATTTCAAATTTGAAATTCAAAATTTAAAATTTAAAATTTGAAATTCAAAAATTTAAAATTTGAAATTTAAATTTTGAAATTGGTATATTTAGATATACTTGATCCAAGTAGCAAGTAGTCTAATTTGGTTGGTTGCCATGGTCATTCGATCATAGGAGAAAAGTAGGGTTTAAAGGCCCTCTCCTTCCATTCGATAGGATTCTCCTATGGCGGTAGGGGTGCCGATGCGATTATATCCCATACGGAGAAAGCAGTAAAAAAAATTTATTATAAAGGTTCAATTGTAAAATTTATCATGAATGTATTAGATTAGATCTAAAAGAATATTCATGATTTATTTTGATTGAGTTATTTTCTGTTATGTAATTAGCAATAGGATTGCTGTTTATGAAATGTGCTAATCCGTTTGTGAAATGAGTCAACACATTTGGTGAACAGAAAATAAAACCTTTCAAATTTGAAAATTATTTTCAAAATGCCAAACCCTGACCCATCAGTCCAAATACTTAATTAAAAGAATTAAGTATTGTCTAGTTGGTCTAGAATTGTGAATTAAGACCTAAGACAATTACATAATCTTGTGGGTCAATGGGTTAGATAGATTAGGTCCATAATTGGATTAGACCTAAGGTTAGCTTAAAGAAATGGACTAAATTAGAGTAATTGGTCCAATCTAATCAAAAGTTGAATTAGATTAGGTCAAGGACTCTCTAGACTCAACTCCAATAGTTGTAGTTGAATGGGTCCATGTCTTTAACTAGACCAAGATGGACTTAATTCATGGCTACGCGGTGGAATCCTATTTACTAAGTTGATCAAATTAAAACTAATGAACCGGTTGGTGTCTAAGATAAGTTTGACAGTCTGACCAGTGGTTTTTAAGTGGGAGCTACTCGCATTGATTCGATCTTTGATGAGTTAATGGCATATCCTCACCACTGATCTCACTTACCTGGCCAACTTGGTGAGTTAGGTTTTGATTAGATCACTTGGTGATAAGGGCTCACCCATGTCATTAGGTAAATCAATGTGACTGATTTAGGTGCTCCTAATGCTGACTTTAATTAAATCCTTTTTAAATTTGACTTGGTGAAGTAGTGGGAGGATTGAAATTGGCTGGTTAATTTCTTCTCTTCTATCATTTAATAAAATCCTCAAAAATTATTAGGTCCCTAAAAATGATTAAGTTATACTGATAACTAAGTCATAGCCTCCCATTAAGTGAGTAATAATGAGTCCATTAGTTTAATAATCACTGGAGGCCCAAAGGCCTGGTGCTTATTGACTAATGAAATTATCATTCATAATATGATAATTTGGTTGAGTCTTTCTGATGGTGGTCAGGTTGGCCGACCAAAGTCGGGCCTGATCATTTATTGGTCCGATTCACCAAATCAAGTCATGTTAATGGTTGGACCTAACCAGATCTTTTTAGTAGAGGCCAAAGCCTACTGATTAGATTCTGGGGCAAAATTAATTACTAGAAGTTGTTTAGAGAAACAACTGGTTATGAACCTACCCATAGATACACATGGGTTGACCAACTAAAGTTGGGCTCGTGTGTGGTCTGTGTGGATTCTAGTACCCACTAAGGAATTAAAGTAATTCCTTGAATTGGAGGTAGAGGCTACCAGTTCGTAAAAATACTGGGAGAAACTTTAGACTAAAGTCCAAGTCTTTAGTATTAATAATTTATATACTAATAAAGATCTGGTTTTTCTTTATGTAGCTATGGCCACTACCCTGTCGCTTCGGTCATTATTAGATAATGACAAGCTCATGGGACCTAATTTCGATAGCTGGTATCGAAAATTGAAATTTATTCTTGAGCATGAGTAGATCCTTTATGTAGTAACGGATCCGGCACCTGAGGAGCCAGCCCCGAATGCTAGAGGGATGGTCCGAGACACTTACCAGAAGTGGCTCAACGACCACACCACCGTTTGATGCATAATACTAGCGGCAATGAATGATGAGTTCAGCCGCAGGTTCGAGAATGCCCAGCCGTAGGAGATGCTTCAAATATTGAATGACTCCTTTGGCATGCCTGACGACGTTGAAAGGCACAAAACTAGTTGTGCCATTTTTAATGCTCGGATGAGGGATGGGGCCTCAATCACCGATCATGTATTGTACATGATCGAAATGATTGAGCGCCTAAGTAAACTGGGCTTTTCCTTGCACGAGCAGCTCGCTAAGGATGCGATCCTTAATTCTTTGCCCAAGTCCTTCCTCCCCTTCCTTACTCATTTTTGAATGACAAAGCCTGCAGTGAACTACCATGGCTTATTGGGGTTGCTACAGAACTTTGAGAAGGATCACCAGCTCCATAAGGAGTCGGTGAATGTTGTGGGAGGGTCTTCTTCTGGTCGTCGACCCTTTAAGAATGGAAAGAAGAACAAGAAGAAGAAGAATAAGAAGGTGCAGCTGCATGCTGGGACGTCAGCACAGGGTCAGACCAAGAAGTGCAAGCTTGACCAGAGCCAGGCGGAGTGCTTCTTTTGCAAGAAGCAGGGGCACTAGAAGAGGAATTGTCCTCTATACATTGCCTCCCTGGATCTGAATAGGCCGAAGAAGAAGCAAGGTAATTATATGATAACACCTTGCAACTTTTCCATTTGTGATACTACTGCCTTGGTATTGGATACCAGAAGCCCTTATCATATCTGTAATTCGATGTAGGGTCTGCAGGTTAGCAGGAGATTTGATGAAGGCGAGAGGTTCCTGAACGTTGGAGATGGAAGCAAAGTTTTAGTTCTAGCTTTAGGAATCATGAACCTTGTAATCAATTCTCGTAATGTAATTCTGAGTGAATATCACTATTGTCCAAGTTTTTTATTAAATATTATTTCAGTAGGCCTTTTGGCCGTGTATAGTTATGAATTTTTAATAAAAAGAAATGTTTGCAATATCATTTTGAATGGTGTTACAATATTTGTTGGATAACTAAATAATAGAATTTACTTACTATCACATCCTGTTAATGTGGTTCAAACCTCCGGTAAACGCTCTAGAATGGATAATGTGTCAGAAGTCTACCTTTGGCACTGTAGGTTAGGTCATATCAATAAGAACAGGATAAACAGGTTGGCTCAAGAAGGAATTCTTGAAGTTGGTGATTGTGAATCACTTCCAACCTGTGAGTCCTGTCTTCTTGGGAAGATGACCAAGTCACCTTTTACTGGAAAAGGTGAGCAAGCCAGTGAACTCTTGGGTCTGATACATTCTGATGTATGTGGACCCATGAGCTCAAGTGCAAGAGGTGGATATTTCTACTTCATAACCTTCACAGATGACCTATCGAGGTATGGGTATGTCTACTTAATGAAGTATAAGTCAGAGTCATTTGAAATGTTCAAACTATTCCGAAATGAGGTAGAAAAATAAATTGAAAAGTGTATTAAAACTCTTCGATCTGATCGAGGAGGTGAATACCTTTTCAATGAGTTTCAGACATTTCTTGGGGAGAATGGGATTCTCTTTCAGTGGACTCCTCCTAGAACACCACAGCATAATGGTGTGTCTGAAAGGAGGAATCGGATCTTGTTGGATATGGTTCGATCCATGATGAGATTTACTGGTCTATCGATCTCCCTCTGGGGATATGCGCTTGAATCGGCTTGTTACCTTCTAAATAGGGTTCCAAGTAAGTCCGTAACCAAAATGCCATATGAGATATGGATAGGACGTAAGCCAGTACTCTCACACCTTAGGATTTGAGGGTGTCCGACTTATGTTAAATATTTAATTACGGACAAGTTTGGACCTAGGTCTGATAAGTGTTATTTCATAGGGTACCCAAAAGAGACCAAAGGGTATTATTTCTACTTGGCTGATGAGCAAAAGGTGTTTGTCAGCCTTAAGGCAATCTTTTTGAAAAAGAAGTTCCTTGGTGAAGGGACTGTTGCCTCTAAGGTCGAACTTGAGAAAGTTCGGCAGGTGGAAAAATTGACACAAGTAGCTAAACCTGAACCAAATTTGGTTAGATCAGATCCGGAGCCCATTGTTCTTGCACCCTTAAGACGGTCTGGTAGAGTACCACGTCAACCGGACAGATACTATGATTTCTTGGTCTAGGACGATGATCCTGTCAAACTCGATGAAAACAATGAGGATCCGATCACCTACATGGATGCAATGCAGAGACCTGACTCTGAGAAATGGCTAGAGGCCATGAAATCTGAAATGGAGTCCATGAAGGTCAACGATGTGTGGACATTGGTTGACCCACCCAAAGGAGTAAAATCCATAGGGTGTAAGTGGGTCTTCAAGAGGAAGAGAGGCACAGACGGAAAGGTGGAGACCTATAAAGTTCATCTGGTTGCCAAGGGATATCGTCAATGTTATGGTCTAGACTATGACGAGACATTTTCTCCTATGGCAATGCTCAAATCAATTCGGATTATGCTTGAGATAGCTGCCTATCTGGACTATGAAATCTGGCAGATGGATGTGAAACAGCTTTCCTAAATGGAGAGCTGGACGAAGAGGTGTATATGATACAACCTGAAGGGTTCACATCCACAGATGAGTCTAAGGTGTGTAGGCTACAGAGGTCCATTTATGGACTTAAGCAGGCATTCTGGAGTTGGAACATACGTTTTGATAGGACGATCAAGATATATGGCTTCGTTAAGAACAGAGAAGAGCCCTGCATTTATAAGTGGGCTAATGGTCCAGTAGTGGTGTTTCTTGTATTGTATGTGGATGACATTCTTTTAATCGAGAATGATGTCCCTGCATTACAAGGAATAAAGATTTAGCTATCGTCACAGTTCTCCATGAAGGATCTGGGAGAAGCTTCCTACATTCTAGGGATGAGGATCTATAGGGATAGATCTAAAAGGTTGCTTGGCTTATCCCAGTCCACGTACATTGATACTATACTGAAGAGGTTCAGCATGGAGAATTCCAAGAAAGGCTATCTACCGATAGGCCATGAAATTTCTCTCTCGAAGAGGGATTGTCCGACAACACCTTAAGAGAGAGAGCATATGGGTAGAATTCCATATGCTTCGGCAGTGAGATCTATCATGTACGCCATGACATGTACACGATCAGATGTGGCACACTCACTAAGGGTAGTGAGTAGATACCAATCTGATCCAGAGGAGAATCACTGGAAGGTTGTTAAAACTATCCTGAAGTATTTAAGAAATACTAAGGATCAGTGGCCTGTTTATGGTGAATCGGACTTGAGACTTATAGGGTTTACAGACTCTAGTTTCCAGTCTGATCACGATGACAGCAAGAGTGTGTCGGGATTTATTTTTACCCTTAATGGAGGGGCTGTCTGCTGGAAGAGTTCCAAGCAGCACACTGTGGCTGATTCAGTTTGCGAGGCAGAGTATGTCGCTGCATCAGATGCTGCCAAAGAAGCGGTATGGCTGAGAAAATTCATCACCGAGCTTAGAGTAGCACCCTCCCTTGTTGGTCCAGTTCTGCTCTACTGTGACAGCTCTGGAGCCATTGCTCAGGTGAAAGAACCGAAGGCACACCAGCGGACGAAGCATATTCTGCGCTGCTACCATCTCATCCAAAAAATCATGGATCGAAGTGACGTCGGCCTTCAGAAGATCAATGGAAAGGAGAACCTAGCCGACCCATTCACTAAAGCCAATGCGGTGAAGGAGTTCGACGACTTCAAGTAGAAGATGGGTATTAGATACTGCATCGATTGGCTTTAGGCTAAGTGGGAGATTGTTGAGAATAGTGTCCCAAAACCAATCGTCAGCTTATTGACGGTTGTGCTTTTTCTTGTATTAGTATATGAATTATAAATAAATAAAAGTTATTTTGATATTTTTTATCATAAATTATTTCATCTTCTAATGAACTCCTGTGTTGTGGTGAAGTTCTTAAGACTATTTAGACTCGACAAAGGAGGATTTATCGTTTAGTCCTTAAATCTGTTCGTGACCAAATGATACGTTGTTACCAAGGACAACAACATTTATCAAGCATAGGTCGTTGTGTGCCATATGGGTTGGTTGTCCTCTTAACCAAGGAGTGTGGAGATACTGGTATGGCATACAGGTGAGATGTAAGGGTACATCTGCACTGAACGTGACCGACTTCGGAGCTATTTCTGCTGTCAAGATTTGCTCCGATGGGATATGGGTATAATTGTCCCTCCGACCTGAGACCGCCACGATGACTTGTAAGCAACTCACTGCACTTAGGCATTGGACTACCTGAATTTCTAATTCAGTGACGGAAGGCTACTGGGTGTAGTCAAGTCCTTGACTTGTCGGTGCATGTTTCAAGATGGGATTGACCACTCCAGTTCAGGAGCTATGTACAGTCATGTTTCAATTTAGCAAAACCTTGGCCAGGGTAGTCCTAGTGAGGAGTCATAGGACTGTTTGAGTTGAGCACGATTCGGATGATCTGATCAGGGTTGATAGTTTAACCCTGAGTCATCCTAAACACAGGGGTCAAAAGGGATGAATTATATAGTAACCATATTCACGTAGGTTCTGAATGTTGTGATTGTGACTATTTGACCTATCCGGACGTCGAGTACCATTGCTAGATGGTCACTTTGATTAGTACAAGAATTGGTTCCTATGCTACTGGCTTAGGTTCAAACCTGTGGGGTCACACACATTAGAGGTTCCTATCTGATCTGATGGCTGATGAAGAGTCCTAATGCTCGTGAACTTTGAGTCCTATATGTCTGGAACTCTGTGATCAAGAATCAAGATTCTCTAATCCTGAGTTCCACATATTTTGGGTACTGGGGTCAAGAGTCCCACTGGTTTGGAACTTTTTGATCAGGATTTCATATCGATGGACTCTGGTGCCTGATTACCCATCGAATTTGGACTCAGTATTTATGAGAGATTTAATTAGTGATTTGATTGCTAATTAACTCAATTTGATTGAGTAATTATTTTTAGATCAAGTCCCATTGAATTGGATTTAGTTGGGTTTGACCCGATTAGGTTAAGTGTTGACCTAATCGCTAAGATATTTTGGTCACTGATTTGATTAGAGGTTGGGCTTAGTCAATTCTTAATTTGATTAAGATTTTACTGAGCCTAATTAAGTCTAATTAAGTTGGGTTTAACTTAGTCTAATTGATCCTAACCTATTTTGATTAGGTTAGCTCAATTAGGTTGAAACCACCTTTTGAATTCTCTCCCTGTGCCACCTCACTCATCTGCGCCCATTTGAATTCACAAGAAACAACTTCTCATGAATTTTCTCCCATGCAGAAGCCATCCCACGCCCCTTCTTTGTGCACCATTTTTGAATGGATAAAGATGAGACTGGTTGGCCATTCAAATTCAAAAGATGTTTGAATTTGAATGGTTAACAAATCCCTGCGCCATCCCTTTATTTTGTGCACCACTTCTTCCACACGAGAAAAAGTTTCTCATGAAAATTATCCATGCACAAAGTATCCCACACCCCTCTCTTCTCACTCCAAGAGTGGATAAACATGAGTTGGTTGGCATTTGAATTCAAATTCGATTTGAATTCAAATGAGCAACCACTTATCTTTATCCTCTCACGTGGAGAAAATGCTGCAAAGATGCATTTTGCACTATTTTTAAAAGGAAGAGAAGATATGGCATGCGCTAATCTGATCCAAGAGAGAAGGGTGGCGTGAGAAAGCTTTTCTGTGTGAGAAAAGAAAAGAAAAGGAGAGAAAAAAAAAAAACAGAGTGGGCGCAAGTTTCTTCAGTGAGTACCTTAGGGTTTCGACCTAGGGTTCGGGAAGTGAGAAGGTGAGCTACGAGTATCGTGAGCCTACCAAACTTTAGGGAGAGCTTCACCAACCTCTCAAGTATATCTACTGATGATCTAAAGCATCTGAGGAGTCGGCATATCAAGATCGAAGGAGTTCGATCAACATCGGCCGTCAAATGGGTTCTGCCACGAACTAGCATTCGTGAGGAGTCGATCAGATCGGGAGCTTCGTGTGGATGATCCGCAGTGGTCAGACACACTGTGTGGCTACATTGTGATGATCAGACCCTCCCGACGGTGATCAAATTATGGTGATCGACTATCCGCATAAAGGTAATGTGTTCTGAACACATAACAGTAAAATATTTACTGTAGAAGTTTGAATTTTAAATTTAAATGCATGCTATATATATTATATTTAGATCCTTACGTAGAGTTAATACATGTTAGTTAATTAGATTAATTAATAATTTTTACTATAAAATAGTAATTTTGAAAAAATTTTAAAATTATCATTTTACCCCTGCACCGTTTTACACTTCATGTGAGTGGTCAATAAAAAATTGATCACTCCTTGTAAGAGCAGAGAATATCCTATGTGATCTCATAGGATGATGACTTACAAAATTTTTGGCCAAAGTAGAATAAAAATTAGAAAGAATTTTTAATATTTCATCAATCGAGTCATCATCATTAGGTTGAGGTATATATAGATAAGTATTTGGGCTGGGCATGATTTCATGCCTATTGTTTATCTAAGATGTTATATGATCGAAAGATTGAATTGCATGATAACTTTTTATGGAAGGATATTTTGATCATTCTACTAAAATTTTATATTTTCTGGATGTCAATCTTGACTTGTAAGCTTTTATAAATTAAAGAATTTAACTCAATAATTAATTAAATGAGTTCTAATTAATTGATACACTTGGACTTAACATATTTTGGATCTAATTAATAAGAAGAGTTCTAATTAAGTTAGGTGGACATGGGCCTGGGCCTACTACTAGCTAGTTATGAAATTCAATAGATTACACACTTATGGAATTGTTATCAAGGATTTAAGATCAGTAAGTTATTCAATTTGGGCCTTGATGAACCTAATTGAATATATTACTAAGATTGTGGATTTATGAGAAACTCTAGAGGGCTATAAATAAGCATGGTAGCACATGTTTAAAAGAAAAACCCAACAAATCCTAAGATGCCTCACACCTCACACCTCACACCAAAAACAAAAGGAAAAATGGGGTGCTGAACTCTTTGAGAAGGTATTCAGTAATAGGGAGTTGAGGGAGAGGTCCTTGATCAATTCTTATGTGGACTAGTGTTGGAGGGCATTCGATTGGGTATTTAGTAGAAATCAATCAAGCAATAAATAATCTAAGATCTTCTTAGAGGTATTCATATTCTTCTCTCTTATTTGATTGTTGTTTGGTTTGTGTTTGATTATAATCATCAAGGTTATTCTGATTTTGGATTTGAATCATGTGTTTTCAATCATTGAATGCATGTAAAAATTTTAAAAATCCTATCTTTTGCTACGCATCTGAATTCCAACAATAGTATCAAAGCCAATCTTGATTAATTCAATCAAAATTTAATGTTATTGTTATGATATAGATTAGATCTAGTTCATAATATATCATGATTTAATTATGCATTATTGCATCAATCATAAAAATAAAATTGTTATGTGCATGATTAAACCTTAGCATGAGATGCCATGACTTGATGACTTGTATGACAAGTTTGGGCAGCTTGTTGCCATGAGAAATTTGCCATAGAAAGGCAGCCTCACACATGTGATGCATGAGGCAGGGGCTACTATAGTAGCTGCATCAGGAGTATGCTCAACCCTCTCTCCCACCATTAAGATTTGTGTTAGGAAATGTGTCCTAAAGCCAATCATTTGGATAATTGTACTCTTTATAATTTGTATATAAATTATGAATAATAATTTTTTTTTTGACATATTTTATCACAAGGTTATATCTTCTTTGATTGAACTTTAATATTATGATGAAGTCCTTCGAACTATTGACAATCGATAAAAGAGGATTTATTAAATAGCTCTTAAATATATTCATGACCAAATGATACGTTATTAAAGGATGATGATCTTTATCAAGTGTAGGTCGTTGTGTACCATATAGGTTGGTTGTCCTCTTAACCAAGGAGTATGGAGACACTGGTATGGTATACAGGTGAGATATAGGAGTACATCATTACTGAATAAGTGACTCACCTGTAGAGCGCTCTGCTATCAAGATCTGCTCGTGAAGAATATGGACATAAGTGTCCCTCTGATCTGAGATCATCATGATAACTTACAAGCAACTCACTGTACTTTAGTACTGAACTATCTGAATTTCTAATTCAGTGATAAAAAAATTTTAGGCACAATCAAGTACTTGTGGTAGTCAGTATGTAGATCAAAATGAGATTGACCCCTTCAAATTTTAGGAGTTGATACATTACTATATTTTAATTAAGCAAGACCTCAGTCAGGGTATTCCATGTGATAGATCATAGGATTTAAAAAAGATTGAAATACAATATGGATGATGAATCTAGAGTTGACAGTTAAACCCTAGATCATCCTAAGCATTCAAGATTAAAAAGATGAATTATACAGTAACCATATTCTTAGGTTCTTGAGTATTATCTTGCAAATATTTGACCTATCCAAACATTATAAATCATTGCTAGATGATAACTTTGATTAGTACAAAAAATATTTTTTTGTGCTACCGGCTTAGTATTCGAACCTATAGAGTCACACACAAAGTCAGACAAAATAAAAAAAAATTGATCTAAGTCTATATGTTCAATTTAAAAGTATGAGATTTGATTGAATAAATAGATTAGTTTAATTAAGAATTAAGTTAGAGATCATATAGGATTAAACAAGTTGACTATGTCTATCTAGCACTGAACATGAGATTCAGATTTAATTTCGAAGATGATAATGATTTAATCAATGATCCAACAAATTTATGAGAGATTGAATTCAAGGACTAATTAATTTTAGATTAGATCCGATTTAATTAGACTTGAATTGGGTTAAAAATTCAAGTTAGACTTGGATCAGAATCCTAATTAGATCAGGATTGACAGGCTCTTTAAGTTTGGTTCAAATCAAGTTCGAATCATATTCGAGTAGGATCAAATTTGAGCCAGATTGGAAGTGATCCAAAGAGTCCTAAATACCAAGGACTCTATCTCTCATATGGCTGATCAAAGAAGGGAGGGAGCATCTATTTTCTCTGCTCCTTAATCCTCTTGCATGCGTGAATAAAAAGGGCATGCATTTGGTTGGAGTCCTTCTTACTTGGGTCTCCTTATTTAGTAAGGAATGATGTCCTAAATTAGTTAGAACACAATCAGATGTGGGCATCAACTATAAGAAGGGAGGAATGATTTTTCACCGATGATTAAGGGTTTTATTTGTGTGACAAAAGAAACCATACCACTGTGACGAACAAAAAGGTTTTGTGTGACAAAATCATTAAGAGGCACTGATTTTCTTGGACGCCTTCTTTCTCTTGGCATGGGGTATCTTGGGGTGCTGGTTCTTTGTGTGAAGAACCCCTCCAAGGATTTGGAGATGAGATCTCATCCCTTCCCTCGCTTCCCTTCTGAAGATTAATGCCCAAGGAATCATCCCTCTTCCCTGCGGAGCCTGGCATGTGCACGAAGTAGAGGATCTGTGTGTTCAGATCTCATGAGGCATTGGATTCAAGCAAAAAACTATCAATATTTAATCTTTATTTTGCTATAATTTAGATAATTTATAAGATTATAAATTAATTAAATAATTTTTTTAAAAATTACACCTTGATGGTCCGATCAGATTGGATATTTTTCCTTCAGTTTGATCATGGCAGCATGATTCATGGCTGTAACTTGAATTGCATGGAAGAAAGATGCTTCAATCAGAATTCTAGGGTGTTTGGACTTCCTACAATATTAAAAGATGAATTGGATAAGAATTAGAACTAATGTTGTAAGAGAATTTGAATTCATGTTAACTAGAATTGAATTATCCTAATAAGATTAGAATTCTTATTAATTAAGAATTGAAAGTTAACTAGAATTCATAATCGTAATTAGATTAATTAGGATTCTTGATAATTAGAGTTGCAAGTAAACTAGAATTTTATAATTCTAATTGGATTAGGATTATTATTAATTAAATAAGGACTCTAAGTTTACTAGATTTTCACTGGGCCAAATTGGATTAGGATTTGAATTAAAGTTGACTTAGAATAAGTTAGGTTGAATTCTAGTTGATTTAAGTCAAATGTTGACATATTGTTGATTCATAATTGACTAATGTAAAACACTAGATTTTTATATTCATAATTAAATTAGGAAGTATAAGTAAAAGTCAAAATTTCTTACCTAATTTAAATTGGGCTAAGAGTTGAGCTCAAATCATAATCCAATACTAGTTGGCCCAAAAGTTGGACCAAAAACATAAGTACACCCTATATGGGTCTTCCACCCATAAAATTAAAAGATCATAATTCATTAGTGACATAAGTATGAATGATATCACAATTAAAATAACATAAATAGTTTAATTTCATACTTTATATAAATATATATTATGAATTGCATGATGGATGGTTATAGATTAAAAGGATCCATGTGATGAATGAATGAATAGATGAATGTGTGTGGATGGATATTATTTTGTATTTGATAAAATAGGGCCTACAAACCTTTGCTCGATCTATTTTTCTAGTTGTATCTTCTTTCTCTCTCTTATGTACCTCTCCCCAACTATTGATTGGGGTTTCTTATATATTGATGTGCAAATAGTATAAAAAAATTATTTATAAGTAGATCGAAAATATTTTTTTATATTTGTAAATAAAGAAAGAAGATGGAGCATTCATCAAGCCTTCATGGAGGTGAAAACAAGACTATCATATGGGTTAAGAGTAAAGAAGCATGAAGATAGATCATGAGATGGCTTAATATGTGATGCACCTAGGATGAGACCTGTAATCCATCTAAGTGGCTCGGATGGATTACATTATAGAAAAGTCCATAACCATCCAATTTAGAATATATACTCTCTAGTGGTGGTAGTTAAATATATACTATGTCTGTGATGAAAATATATATGTTTAGATGTGCATGAGACTAAATAGATCAAAGTTCCTCATAAAATCATATTAAGTCAAAATAATGAAGTGTTAAGAATAATACCCATATCTTTCTTTATACTAAGCCAATAGAGTATATCAAAATCTATAGTGAGTTTGTTGTGCTATCCATGAGACTTCCTATTGAGATTGATATGATGTTGTTTTAATGCATAGAAATACTTATAGTATATTTGGATAATGTTGCCTTATTATACTATCCACAAGAGTCGCATAATTCAAATATGACTATATGAGAATGAAGGGTACGATTTAACTAAAATATTATAATTTATTATGCTATTCATAATATTATAAGTATTTTAGAGATAAAAGATATATTAAAAATTATATGAGATGCAATTGATAAGAGTTACCTATCTTTTGTTAGAAATCTACTACAGTTTCATACGTGAAGTTCAAAAATTTTTAACTATCTAAGCAGCAGAAGTAAATTAATTAAAATATTTTTAATTAAATTACATATCAGGTCTAATCTAAAAATCATAGTTAGAATCTTGATATGAATATTAAACCACAATCTAAAATCTGAAAAAGAAAACAAGCGATTAGAAAGAAACAAATTGGAGATCAGATCTCCATACCTCGGATCCTGCGGATATTTCGGGTTCTGATCGTAGCCACGCACGTGTCCGACCTCTACTGATATCCACACATAGATGCCTGATTAGAGCAATGAGATTACTGATGTACTAACACCTTGCAAATCTTGCTCCTCATCCTTGGATCTAGATATCTTCTTCTAGATCTTGAAGAAGGAGATCGCTGTGCGAACTCTTTCGCGCAGATCCGATGGGATCTGAATCAGATCACCATGAAGAGAAGAAGAACTCTTCTTCTTCTTCTCTTTTTCCCTCTCTTTTCTCTTCTTAGATCTGATCACCATCAGATCTGGGTGTTGGATGAAGGGGAGAAGGGAGATGGAGGCGTTGGGAAGAGATGTGATGTCCTAAAGAAGTCACACTTCTTTCTCACGCAAAAAACCATCACGCCCACCCTTCTTTTTGTCATGCTAGTTTCTTTCTCATACACACAACCTCCTTTTTAACACCCAAGAGATCTAATCTCTTTTAATCTAGGGTGTTGAAAACCAAATCAAAGGGTAGAAAGGGTTTTGAGATAAGGTTGTGACGTAAGAAAAAAACCTCCAAACACAATTAGCGCACATTCCACCTTCTCTTAATTTTTCTTATCACATAAAAAATTCTTTCACACCCCAATTAGATATATTTTATTCTTATTTTGAATCATATTCAAATAAAAAATATTTGGATGAGAAAAAATTTCAGATAAGGTGGGGCGCCCTTTCATGCGCATAAGAAGAGAGAAGTGAGAAAACCATCACTCCACCTCCAATCTTGGCATGATATCTAGAGAGAGAGAGTCCTAGAGAACCTAAGATCTCCGAGTCATGATTTTACTAATTCAAATTTGGTCTTAATTGGATTCAAATCGAGTCCAAAATGAGCCAAATTCGAAAAAGCTGTCAAGCCTGATCCAATCAAGCTTAAAATCCAAATCTGATTTGAATAATTGAACCCAATTAGCATTAAATTAAATTAAATCTAATTAAATTAAATTAAATTTAAATTAATTAAAACTTAATTCATAATTTAATCAATCTAAAAAAATTATAATATTTATAATTAAGTTTCTGCACTAATAATTGCAGCTGCCAAAACTGTAACGCTTATAAATTAGCAGTTTCTAAAATTCAAACTATCAATCCGATTGATAATTCGAATATGATCCAAGCTATTGATCAAGTCATGCTTTTTTTGTATGTAACATCTCAGGTTCTATTCTATTTGATAGTGAGTCATACCATAATCTCCATCATAGTATCATCGAAACTCTTTTCGATGGGCTGAAATGATTCCAACTCACCTCATGATCTTAGTGAGTTCTCATGATCCACCAGTGACGTCTAGCAACATGTAGTGATAACTCAGTAAAATAAAAAAATAAATTCTTAAGTACAGTTATCGTGTTATACAATCTCTCTATCATGAGTTCCGACTTGACGGAGGTCATGGAGAACTCATCAAATCCCATCATTAGTCATATGCTAGATTGGCTCGACTCGAGTTCATCTGTGAATTCTGTGAAAACTCTTTTCTAGTATTCACACTTACTCTGGTCAGAGATTTTCTAAACTCTATCTTACGAATTGCATAAGATTTTTTCTTTTCTACCAAGGATGATAGATTCTATTTAGGTGCATCCTACTCCAAACAGCGAACTTGAACCTACAATAGCCAACATACACAGTAAGAACCTGAATGGCTAGGGATCAAGAAAATATGCAGTCAAATTAAGTAGCCTCACTGTGAATAGCCAACACACCATAGGTCAAAGGATCAGTCACACCACTGCAGCATCGAAAAAATTATTGATGAGTGAGTAGACATCCAAGTGGTTTCTTATGTTGGTCACACTCAGTGCAAGTTGTTCTCTAACAACCACCTGCACTCTCACCCTAGTGTCTTTACACCGCAGATTCGAGACTCATCTATCTTAAAGGGAGGTGATCCGTACACTAATCTTGAATGGATTGATCACTATCTTTCGTGACGATCTTTTGATCAAAAGTATTTAGAAATTAACTACTAATAATGTATGTCTCAAATTCTCAACACTTTGAGAATATACAAAATTATCTTTATTAATTTTTAGGATAAATCATGGATACATAAGATATGATTGGTTATAAAGACTGCCCATCAAGTATAAAATATAACCGAGAAAAAGGTATGTGTTAGCCAAGATTGGCTTCTAAGGCATACATCTAACAAACTCCCACTTGCATTAAAGCCAATCTGCCATATACCTGAGCCCCATCTTCTGAAGACAGGCTTCGGTGATTAGCTAGCTAAGTGACTCAGGCCTACCACTATTATGTGGAGTCTACTCTCTGTATCTCCATGTATTTCTACTTGAGATAATCGCGTAGATTTCTCTTCTATGTGCATGGGCTTCCGGTGAGACCTTAGCTCCATAGCAATGCATATGGACCATTATCTTTGCAGTATAATGTCATAGCATCTAATGGTATGACATCTAGTTTCACAACTATCATAAGAACCAAATGCATCCTGCATATCTATGACATATTCAGCTTCCATTGGTCAATTGCTTGGAATCCTTCCAACATATCGAACCAACATAACTCAAGAATACATGCTGATGTAGACATTCTACCATTAGCATCAGTGTATCCTCCCATTCTTAGCTCTAATCCTTATTCAAAGATGAATAATAATCCCTTAGTGCTTCTCAAGTATTTAGGAATATTTTTACGGCAATCCAATGCACCTAGCCTGGATTCGATCAATATCTGCTCGTGACTTTCATAGCAAGATATACCAAGTCGAGTACATAGCATGGCATACTCCTATACCCAAGAGGATAACGGATCCTTCTTGAAGGTTTCAATGTTGAATCTTTTCAGCACCTCTTCTATATTTGTGAAAATCAAACATTCTTTTAGGATCTATCTCTATAGATCTTTATTTCTAGAATATTTGATCTAGATCTTTGAAAAAAAAAAATTCTATATGCAACCACATCATAACCGATGTTAGCATGGGACCCTCCCACTGATCTTCATGTAACTACATGATTCCTCATATCACGTCGTTGTAGGTTTTGAGATTATCCCTGTGTTCCCAAACTCCCTCGAGAAATACTGTCTTTGAATCCTTTGTAAGTATACCAAGTACCTTTCTAAAGGATGGGAGATCCAACTAGATGTATGAAGTGGAGGAGGTACTACATATACTAGCTCATCTTAAATAGGTTATACAGGTCCTGTGACTCATTGTTCTTTAGAGATTTTTCTTTGAGTTTATCCTCCCACTGTTTCTAAGAAAATAGTATGATTTCTCACAATCACATCGTGAACCACTGAGAAGAGAAAGTGACATCCTAAATACTTTTGGGATACCCCATAAATGAATTCTCATAGATCTATCCTCTAATTTGTCCACCATATCTATCTCATATGGTGTGGTGAAACTAGCTTTAGAGAAAATCTAATTTAAATTTTTGAAATTAAATCTTGCTCCTAAAGAAATAATAGTTAAATTAGTGATGTTCATGATAGATCAAACCATATCTCATATCGTGCCATTACTCCTCATAGATACCTTTCTTGAGCTGAGGTGTATAAGGAGAATTCCATTATGAAACTATGCCATTCTTTTCAGATAATTGATAAATTTTTTATTTGATATTGTATTCTCGATCTGATTGAAGTATCTTTAAATTTTTTTTGATTTATCTTTTCTACTTCTTATCTGAATTCTTTGAACTTTTCAAAGTTTTTCAAATTTGTATCTCACATACATACTTATACCATGACTATTCATCAATAAAGGTGATGAAGTAGTGATTACCTCCTAGTCTGACTCATCAAATGGGCCATGCACATCATATGTGTACTAGGATAAGTATCTCAGTGGTCCTATCCCTTTGATCCATAAAGGATAGTTTGGTCATTAATCCTCAAAGAGATGATTTACACTAGATATGATCTAACAGTCAATAAGTCCAAAAAGCCCATTGTCTCCAATCGGCAAATCATTTCTTCTCATACATGACCTAGCCAAAAGAACCATCTGTATACTTTAGGTTATTTGGTTCTGGATCTCTCAGACCCAATGGTATTCACTATTTACTCAAATAAGTTCACAAATACATCACCATGCAAATGATAATGAATTGAATCCAAATAATAATCACCGAGATTAGGTGCCCACAGTCACAGTGCAATTTTTGCATAATTGCCGACTCAAAAGAGTCATTTCACCTTTTTCAGTCCTCTTCCTTAGACCTTATACTAAAGTGCATAATATGCACTAGAGTCTAATGAAAAAGAGAAAACCATAAGATCAATTTTGAATAATTCGACATACCTTCTAAAAGCATGTCAATATTTTTTTAAGTTCTCCATGTATGTACCCGTTGCTTCATGAATTGATTTTGATGATTACAAAATATTTGAGGGGGTTACTAATGATTTTGGTTTGAAAAAAGATTTATTGTATTTCAGGGATAAAATCATAATTTTATCAAGTTCTGATTCGAAAATCTCAAGAGCAAGAACAGAAGATTTGTAATCTATTGGAGGTAATTTTATATTTTTTGGATGTATATTTTGAGAGAAAATCAAGTTTAAAGAAAAGGATCGATCCCTAGGGTCGATCTCTGTCAAAAGGGGCTGAACAGCACGCTATTTTTGACTGGCACACCCAAAGGGGATGATCTTAGAGGTCGACCTCTATTGTCTGTGCAAGTCAAAGATATAGAATAGTGACTTTCTATTCTGTGCCACAGAGGTCGACTCATAGGGTCGTCCCCTATGAGTCGACCCTTGTGCAGGGGACGACCCTATGAGTCGACCCCTACAATGAAAAATTTTTGTAACGGCTAATTTTTTAGCTCATTTTGATCACATTTAATACTTATTTAATACTCTCCAATGGCTTCAAACTTGCCCAGATTTCTCTCCATAATCTATTGAAGATATAAAGGTATTTAAAGGAGGAAAAAAGAGAAGAGATTCAAGCATTCATTTCAGCCCTAAGCAAAAAGCCCTCTTCAAGCAAAAGAAGCTTTCATTTCAAGTTCACCAACCCCTCAAGAGCTCATTCAAGTCTTCAACAATCTTGAGAAAAATTAGAAAAGCTTCTTCATTATTGTGTAAAGTATACTTAAAGTTTTATTTTCTCATTAAAAGAGCTAATCTTGTATTTCTTTGTCATTAACTCTTATACTCTATTTTTGTCTTGATCTTTAGTTTTGGAAGGATTTCAAAACTTGGATAATTTGATCCGAACCTTGAATTGGATTATATTAGATTGACTTGTACCCAAGAAATAAGTGTTCTAGCTTGAGATAGTTAGAGTCAGAGCTACCAACATTGTATTCTTATTAAATACATTTTAGTGGATTTAAATTTCCAAGTAGGAGCTTGGAGAGTGGATATAGGTGCAAGGTTGGCATCAAACCACTATAAATCTTGATTATTTATATTGTGCTTACTTACTCTCTTTTTAAATTTCTTTATCTTCTTGCATTCTTGCATCTCATTTCTACACCTTGCTTAAATCACTTACTCCATATAACTTGCCTTTTATTACTTAATTCTTGTGGTTCTAAATTAACTTTAAAATTTAAAAAATCCAATTCACCCCCCCTCTAGGGTTGCATAGCTGGGCAACAAGTGGTATCAGAGCTCGATGCTCTAGCTCTACTTTGATTTAACCATCAAAGAGCTAAAAATCTATGGCAACTCAAGTTGGTGCTTCACTAGCTGAGGGGCAGTCCACAAACCGACCTCCACTTTTCAATGGGTCAAACTACACCTATTGAAAAGCTCAGATGAAAATTTTTATTCAAACACTTGACTACGATATGTAGAGTATCATAGTTAATAAACCACACACACCCACTAAGATAATTGATGGTGTAGAATCAACCAAATCCGAAAGAGAATGGGATAAGGTTGATAAGAAAATGGCTCAACTCAATGCTAAAGCCATGAATATTTTATATTGTGCTTTAGATGCTAATGAATTTAATTGTATTTCAACATACATGTCGGTTAAGAAAATATGGAATAGATTAGAAGTAACACATGAAGGTACTAATCAAGTTAAGAAATCAAAAATTAATATGCTTGTGTACAAATATGAACTCTTTAAAATGGAGCATAATGAATCAATAACTGAAATATTTACTCATTTTATGAATATTATTAATGATCTAAAAAGTCTTGATAAGTCTTATTCTAACAGCGATCTTGTGAGAAAGATTCTTAGTTCTTTACCAAGGACTTGGGAGGCCAAAGTGACCGCAATCCAAGAAGCCAAAGATCTGAATATTTTATGTTTGGAGGAGCTTCTAGGATCGCTAATGACACATGAGCTAAGCATGAAACAACATTAAGAAGAAGATGTCAAGAAGAAGAGGATAATCATCCTCAAATCCACTGCTCAACTCGATGAGAAATTTGATAAAATAAAAAATGAAGAGCAAAATGAAGAAATAGCCCTCATCACTAGAAAGTTTAAAAGATTTTTGAAGAAAAGAAAACAAAGGATGAGGAAAAGGCCACCTACAAAAGGAGAGCATAGCAAGGAGAAGGATAAGGAGCAGCCCCTTATTTGTTATGAATGTAAGAAGCTGGGGCACTTTAGGTCCGAATGTCCACAACTTAAGAAGGGCCCCAAGAAGTACAAGAAAAAGGCTATGGTGGCTACATGGAGTGATAGTGATGAGTCAAGCTCTGAAGAAGAAGATTCATATGAACAAGCCAACTTGTACCTTATGGCACATAAAAATGAGGTAAATGTTGAAACTCCTAATGACTTTACTTTTGAAAAACTTCAAAAACCATTTTATGATCTAGTTAATGATCTAAAGAAGTTAGGGGTAAAGAACAAAAGAATTGAAATCAAAGAATCAATTTTTACTAAAAAAAATGAGATTATTTCAAATAAAAAATTGGTCTTGACGCAAAAAAATTTGAACTTGAAAAATAAAATTACTAAGTTAAAATCTATGGTAGAAAAGTTCACTCTAAGTTTAAATAAACTTCAAATGATACTTGATAATCAAAAGGCCATTTATGATAAAGCCGGTCTTGGCTATAACCCTTTAAAGAAATAAAAATTTTTGAAAAATATCTTTGTGAACTCATCAAGCAACAAGTTTTCAAATATTACTTGCTTTAAATATGGTAAAGTAGGACACAAATCCTATACATATTTTTCTAGCAAATTTGAAAATTCTAATGTGAAGAAAATATGGGTTCCAAAAGGAACCATTGTGACCAATCAAAAAGGACCCAAGAAAACTTGAGTACCTAAACTCAAAACTTGATTTTTGTATGTAGGTGTGTCTTGGATCTCAAGGATTAAATCAAAAATGATATCTCGATAATGGATGCTCAAAACACATGACCGGTGATGAATCCCAATTCATCATACTTGATGCAAAATATGGAGGGATGGTCACCTTTGGAGACAATAGCAAAGGAAAGATCATTGGTATAGGTAACATTGGTATCACTCCCTCCAAATATATTAAAAATATTTTATTAATAGATGGTTTGAAACATAATCTATTAAGCATTAGTCAATTTTGTGACAAAGGGTACAAAATTATTTTTGAATCTTCATTATGCATAGTAACTAGTCCCAATGATGAAGGTATTAAATTTGTTGGGCATAGACATGGTAATGTTTATATGGTAGATTTGAATGATCTTTTTAAGATAAACATGCAATGCCTAGTAGCCTTGAATGCCAAAATTAATGAGACTAATTGGCTTTGGCACCGTAGGCTTGCACATATTAGCATGCATTCACTTTCAAAACTTATTAAAAAGAAATTGGATATCGATTTACCTAAATTAAATTTTAAAAAGAATAGAATTTATGATGCATGCCAACTAGATAAACAAATAAAAGTCTCATTCAAATCTAAAAATATTGTTTCAACTTCTAGGACATTAGAATTATTGCACATGAATTTATTTGGACCCACTAGAACTACTAGTTTAGGTGGAAAATGATATGACTTTTTAATTATTGATGATTTCTCTCATTTTACATGGATTTTCTTTTTGGCACATAAGGATGAAACTTTTCATATATTCATTTTCAATTAAAAATATTTGAAGTGATCATGGAATCGAATTTGAAAATCAAGATTTTAAAAAGTTTTGTGATGAAAAAGGCATTGACCATAATTTTTCAGCACCTAAGACAATCCAACAAAATGGGATAGTGATAAGTGATATATTTTTATATTTATTGTAGATATTTTTGGTAGTTTATGGTGCTAACATCTTCTTAAAAATCTTAATTTCATGAATTTATTGATTTTTTTTAAAAAATAAGTGATTTTGAAAAAAATATAAAATTAGATATATTTATAAAAAAATAGATGTTAATTTAATTGAACAATTTAAACATCAAAATGATAAAAATTTTTTGAAAAATTTAATGCATTTTTTTTAATTTTTTAGATGAAAATCAAAGTGAAAATGAAGCTAAAATATCCTAAAAAATAAAGAAAATAGCCTTCGATGTACGGTGGACTGACCGCTCGGTCCACAAAGCCAGGGCGCGGTCCATCGAAAATGTTACGCGGTCCACAGGCATGGTTTACGGGTAGTGGAAGCTATTTTGCACCATCCAATGGCTGAGATTTAATTTGAAGATCGATCCAATGGCTGCTGTTCATTGTCGATTTATAAGAGAATTTTTTGTGCGATCAGACGGTCGAAAATGAATCCATCATGAGATCCGACGGCTGAGGACGTTCCCGACTGAGAATAAGAGATTATCAATATGATCCGATGGCCCAGAACCAATCCCAGGTGTGATCGGATGGCTGTGGTTCGATCCGACTTTGATAAGGATTAAAACTATGGATTTTGGGTAGATTTGGGTGGTTCAAGCTCTATCCGATGGCCAGAAATATTCCTAAGGGAATTAATATGATTTCTAAGGATTTTAGGACTCCTTTTCCTACCAAAAAATTATGAAAAATTTATCTATAAATAGGGGGTCCGAGAAAAGCTTTGTGAGTAGAAAAATTGAGTAGAAAGTATAGAAAAAATAGAGAAAAAATTAGATAGATTTAGAGATCTAAGGAAAAGAAGGAGAAAAGTCGGTTCGCTCTACGGAGTATGACAGAAGACGGAGAGGTCATCAACCATCTTTCCGACGAGGTTTGACTGATCAACTTCAGATCTTTGTTATAATTTTATTTATTTTATTATTCTTTTTAAATTTCTTATACTTGAATTTTAATTTTAATTAATGTAAAATTTATTTTTCTATATTTTAAATTTCTATCTTTTATTTTTCGTAAGTAGATGCTAGGATCTAGTTAGTAGATCTTAGTACCTGATCTATTTTATATTTTTTAAATTTTTATTATTTATTTTTATTACAAGTAGATGCTAGGATTTAGTTAGTAGATCTTAGTATCTAATTTATTTTTTGCACTTTTATTTTTTATTTTCTGACTTAAATTGCTTTCTCTAATTTTTTTTTTATAAAATCAAAGATTTCAAGTCAAAATCCTGCCTTCTCTGTGAATTCGATCCGACTCACTACTTCCTATATATTTTTAATTTTTATTGAAGTCGAAATTTGATTGATAATCACGATGTCCTAACGACAGCATCACGATCATATCAATTTTTGATGCCATTGTCGGAGAAGGCACCAATTTTAATGTTTGATTTTTTTATTTTTTTTATGACTATTGCTTACTAATTTTTTTTATCTTTTTGCAAAAAAAAATTCAAAAATTCAAAAACAAAAGAGAGATAGAAAGCTTCCAAGTTGGTGAAATCAATCCTAACCCTAGCCTTAACTATTTTTTTTTATATTAATTACTTTTTTTTTAATTAACCTAAAATTCATCCACATAAACCTAATAAAAATTGAATGATAAGCGTAGAAACTTAATTTTTAGGAGCATTCATCATTGTAGATTTATTTTTGATGATCGTTGGAGACAAGATAAGCTTTCAAGTTTTATTAGTTTCATGCATCTAATTTAGTTGCATAGAACTCCTTGTTTGAAATTGATTGTGCATATTCATCTCAAATCAATTTAAGGGCAATACCCATAACAAGATAAGATGAGGATTTCATCACCCTTTCTTGGTCCAAAAACAACCAATCAGCATCCCACATTAACCCTAGCCTAACTAAAATCAAGTAGACATTGGCCCATAGTATTAATCGAGTTCAGTTCTGAGTATTGTGGTCAAGTCAAGTGCAAAGTAAGTCCAAACTCACTCTTGAAACTGGTGTCTAAGGCTAGAGGTTATAAAGGCTCAGCCTAAGTAGATTTGTGGTTATTTAATTGGTTCCGTTAGCTTACCTGGCTAATTCAATTGGTGTCTAAGGCAAGCAACTGGGGGACTCCCATGATCCCACCTCTTACCTGGCTAGTTGAAGAAAGTGAGAACAAACCCAATTTGTATCTAGACTAAGCCACTCTACACTGAACTGTTAGGTCTAAGAAACCCATAGGTGTCTAGGTTTAATTGTTTGCTAACTTGATTGTAATTAACACTAAATCACAACTAATTCTTCCCACCTTACATATCTAGGTCTAGGGCTCTTTCTTTCTTTTATCTCCTTTTTCTCTTAAAAAAAATAAAATAAAAATAAAACTTGAATCATACATTAGGGTTTGCACTGGTATATGCAAGGTAGAAGATCTCTCTATCCTAACCTAGTTGAACCCAATCCTGAGATTGAACGGTTGATTCATATTAAACCTAAAAATCAGATGGCTGGAGATCCTAGAGAACCACCTAGGCAGATGAAGAAATATTTTATTCCTTCCACCTATAACCCATCGACTTGTATCCACTTACCTGATATCCCTGCAAGCCACTATGAGATCAAGTCGACCACAATTCATATGCTTCCGTCTTTCTACGGGAATACTAATAAAGATCCTTACAAGCATCTGGATGAGTTCTTAGAAATTTGTTCCACGGTAAAAATTCAAAATTTTACTGACGATGCACTTGGATTGATCTTATTCCCCTTCTCACTTAAAGACAAAGCCAAGTACTGGCTTGGCACAATAGGGAGTCCAATCCAAACTTAGGCTAAAATGCAGCACGAGTTTCTTAAGAAATTCTATCCCATAGGTCGAACCAACACCATGAGGCGAGCCATCACTGAATTTGCTCAGCTTTCAGGAGAACAAATTCATGAATCATGGGAGAGACTTAAGAAACTTCTTAGAAAATGCCCACACCATGATCTATCTAAGTGGCAAATCGTTCAAGCTTTTTATGAGGGTTTAGGTGACCAATACAGATAGATGGTAGATGCATCTTGTGGGAGTGCTTTCATGAGTAAAAGTGAGGATGAAGCTTACACTTTATTTGAAACTTTGAGTGAAAATTCAATCAATCATGCTTCATTATCCTCCTACGAAAGATCAATCCCTCACCAAAAGCAGATAAAAATTTTTGAGATCAAGCAAACAGACTCTAGTCCTAAGGCTGATCTGAACCTAATAGCCCAAAGATTAGATAAAGTCGACCTTCTTGCCTAAAAATTTGATCAGTTTCTAGCATTAGGTCAATAATCTCCTACACAATACACACCACCACCTAATTATCAGGAGATTTATTCTATCTATGCTAGCCTGGCCCATCATATGAGTGAATGTCCAATGACGCATAGTTTTCACCTTTCATTCAAGAACAAGTTCAAGCTGCCCAAGGTTACTCCAAATCTGTCAATGATCCATTCTCTAACACATATAATTTAGGCTGGAGGAACCATCCTAATTTTTCTTGGAGACCCCAATAGACTCAGGCTCAGACCTAAATTCTTCTTTTATAAAACTTTCAGAGTAGGCCTCCATACCAGAATTATGCCTATAATAGAGGTCAACCCAGTCAATCTATCTAGCCACCATATCAAAATCAACCACCATACCCACCTCCTCAACAGACTAATCTAGCCGATGATAGATTTAGACAACTTCAACAATTGATTATGATCCAACAATAATTTATCGCTAGGCTAGAAGCACAAATAGGACAATTAGCTGAGTCTACCATGAGGAGAGAACCAAGTCAACTCCCAAGCCAACCAGTACCAAATCCTAGGAACAACCCATCCACTCATCAACCACCTGGACCTAGTCATCAATCCAATGTCCCATCTAAGAATCCTCAATTTGAAAATGCCAAAGCAATTACGAAACTTAGAAGTGGTAGGATTTTTAAGGATCCATACCAAGTCTAGGTGAGTGAGGCTAGTACTGATGCTAGCCAAAAAAAAAATTTAGAAGAGGAGATTAGTACTGAGGCTAACCTAATAGAAGAATCTGAGTTTAAAATTGATATTAAGAAGAGAGCGGATGAGCTATCCGAGATATATCCACCAAGAGTCTCATTTTTTTCAACCCTAGAAATCGATTCTTTCATTTTAGAATTACCATCTCCTTCAGAATTAAAATTATCTTTGATCACACTTGAGAACACATGTTTAAAATCAACTGACATCCTTTCAGCACCCATTACTTCAAACTCAACTCCTAACCTAAAAGCTCAATTCATGAGTATTTTAGAAGAACAAATAGGAAAAATTCTCGATAAACAAGGGTCTGTGAATGGGTTTGTGAACTATCTTTCTAAAATTAAGAACGAAGATGTGAACTACTTTCTAAAGATTGGTAATAAAATATTAAAATTTGTTATATACCATCTTTCTGAGATTGACAATCCAAAATCATTGAAATTTGTCAATCCAATATTCGACACGGGATAGGTGAGAGAATCAGCATGGTCTGACTGAAGACGGTAAACTTAGCACTTCTTGGGAGGCAATCCAATTTTTAAGTTTTCAATTTTTGCTTTTATTTTTGTTTTCTTTTGTATTTTGTTTAGGATAATCGAGTCTTGTTTTGTATCTTTTGTAGGAATCTAAAAATAATCTTGGCTAAGTTGGGGGGGAGAATCAATTTTGAAAAGACTTATGGATAAGGTGATATCTCTCCTTTTCTTTCTCTTTACATACACTGTTCATTTTTTCTACTCCATTGAGGACAATGTTGATTAAGTTGGGGGGAGAATAAATTTTTTTTTTAAGTCCTCAAGTAAGTTAGTATTTAGTATTTAAGCATCTGATTACACTTAAGAATCGAGTTAAACCAAGTATTTAAAAAAAAAATTGATGCACAGATCAGAGAGTTTGTGAGATATTGAGACATCAAGTATTAAGAAAACTCAATAAAGAGTTAAGTTTAGAACTTAAATAATTTTTTTTGAGTATTTCTAAATTTTTCTACCAGCATCAAAGAAGAGTTTACTTCTTATGAGCTTGTGTAAAGTAACTATATATTTCTTCATATATTTAAAAAAAATAAATAAAAAAAAATTCCAAGTACTTCATGCTGAGTTATCGGACCTCTTTGCCTAAGCAAGCATTGAGTTCCGCATCAAAAGGTATAAAGAGCAAAGAAACTTTGTTGTAAATTTAGTTTTAACTCATAGCCTATTTGATTCGAGCAAGTAGGTTCGAGGAGTATTTTACACCTAGTGCCCTAAAGCCATCTGGTTTGGGAGTCGTTGACTGAAAACTCGCTACATGGATCAAACAGAAAGCTTAAAGGGTTAAGACACTCAATAGCAGTATAATATTTAAAAAAAAAAATCAATCAATAAATGAAGAATGGAAGTAACAATATACTTGTCCATGTGAAGGTGAATGATTTGGAGATAAAGGTAGGGATAATTTGAAAAAATTCAAAAAAAATTTAGTATTCTTAGTTTAACTCTTATATTGACTAGTATTAATACCTCAATGACATACCTCATTTACACTCTACTAAACATCAGTGATCATTTTAAAAATTATTTAAAAATTTAAAACTTTAAGTTAAACAATACTTGATTCTAAATTCTTTCTTTACTCGAAGACGAGCAAAATTCAAGTTGGAGAGTATGATAAGTGATATATTTTTATATTTATTATAGATATTTTTGATAACTTATAGTGTTAACATCTTCTTAAAAATCCTAATTTCATGAATTTATTGAATTTTTTTAAAAAATAAGTGATTTTAAAAAAATATAAAATTAGATATATTTATAAAAAAATAGATGTTAATTTAATTGAGCAATTTAAACACCAAAATGAAGAAAAATTTTTAAAAAATTTAATGTATATTTTTTTCAATTTTTCAAATGAAAATCGAAGCAAAAATGGAGCTAAAATATCCTAAAAAATAAAGAAAATAGCTGTCGGTGTACGGTAGACCGGTCGCTCGATCCACAGAGCTGGGGCGCGGTCTATCGAAAATGCTACGCGGTCCACAGACGTGGTCTACGAGCAGCGAAAGCTATTTTGCACCATCCAATGACTGAGATTTAATCTGAAGATCGATCCAACGGCTGCTGTTCATTATCGATTTATAAGAGGATTTTTTGCACGATCAGACGATCGAAAATGAATCCATCATAAGATCTAATGGTTGAGGACATTCTCGATTGAGAATAAGAGATTATCAGTGCGATCTGACAGCCCAGAACTAATCCTAGGTGTGATTGAATGGCTGTGGTTCGATCCAACTTTAATAAGGATTAAAACTATGAATTTTGGGTAGATCTGGGTGGTTCAAGCTCCATCCGATGGCCAGAAATATTCTTAAGGGGATTAATATGATTTTTAAGGGTTTTAGTACTCCTTTTTCTACCAAAAAATTATAAAAAATTCATCTATAAATAGGAGATCCGTGAATAGGCTTTGTGAGTAAAAAAATTAAGTAGAAAGTGTAAAAAAAAATAGAAAAAAAATTAGATAGATTTAGGGACCCAAGAAAAAGAAGGAGAAAAGTCGGTTCACTCTACGGAGTATGATGGAAGATGGAGAGAACATCAACCATCTTTCCGACGAGGCTTGGCTGATCAACTTCAGATCTTTGTTACAGTTTTATTTTATTTTATTATTCTTTTTAAATTTTTTGTACTTAAATTTCAATTTCAATTAATGTAAAATTTATTTTTTTGTACTTTAAATTCTTGTTTTTTATTTTTCGTAAGTAAATGCTAGGATCTAGTTAGTAGATCTTAGTACCCAATTTATTTTATATTTTTTAAATTTTTATTATTTATTTTTATTGTAAGTAGATGCTAGGATCTAGTTAGTAGATCTTAATATCTGATTTATTTTTTATACTTTTAATTTTTATTTTTTGACTTAAATTACTTTCTCCAAAATTTTATTTTTTTTTTGTAAAATCAAAGATTTCAAATCAAAATCCTGCCTTCTCTGTGGATTCGACCTGACTCACTACTTTTTATATATTTTTAATTTTTATTGAAGTCGAAATTTGATTGATAATCACGATGTCCTAACGACAGCATCGCGATCATATCAGGTAGTAGAAAGAAAAAATAGAATCTTTGAAGAAATAACCCGTACCATATTATATGAAAGCAACCTCCCAAGATACTTTTGGACGGAAGCAATTAACATGGCATGTTACATTTTAAACCATGCTTTAATTAGACCAATTCTAAAAAAAATACTCTATGAGCTTTGGAAAGGAAGAAAACCAAACATTGCATTCTTTCATGTTTTTGGTTGCCGATGTTTTGTTTTGAACAATGGTAAAGAGAGATTAGAAAAATTTGATGCAAAATCCAATGAAGCTATTTTTCTTGGTTACTCTTCTTCTAGTAAAGCTTTTAGAGTTTTCAACAAAAGAACTTTAGTAGTAGAGGAGTCAATACATGTTATTTTTGATGAGACTAATAATCTTCCTTCAGAAAAGAGTGAAGGTATTGATGATGCAGATTCTCTTATAGAAGGAATGAAAAAGCTGACTCTAAAAGACTCAACAATTCAAAATGAAGAAGAACTTGAAGACAAACAAGAGGATGAAGGTGAAGAACAACAAGAACAATCTCAAGGTACAAATGATCTACCCAAAGAATGGAGGTATGATAACAATCACCCCAAAGAACTAATCATTGGTGATCTTACACATGGAGTAAGAACTCATTCTTCACTTAGAGATGCATACAATTATTTTGTATTTGTTTCTCATTTTGAACCTAAAACCATAGATGAAGCTAAAAATGATTATAATTAGATAAATACAATGCAAGAAGAACTTAATCAATTCGAAAGAAATAATGTATGGACTTTAGTATCAAGACCTAAAAATTATCTAGTAATTGGCACAAAATGGGTATATAGGAACAAATTGGATGAACATAGAAATGTAATTAGGAATAAAGCAAGATTCGTTGCAAAGGGTTATAATCAAAAAGAGGAAATTGATTTTGATGAGACCTTTGCACCTGTTGCTAGATTAAAAGCAATTAGGCTTTTACTTGTATATACATGCTTTATGAATTTTAAGTTATTTCAAATGGATATCAAAAGCGCTTTTCTAAATGGTTATATTGCTAAAGAAGTATATATAGAACAACCTCCTGATTTTGAAAATTATGCTTTTCCTAATCATGTTTTCAAATTAAACAAAGCATTATATAGTTTAAAATAAGCACCTAGGACTTGGTATTAAAGGTTAAGTAAATTTTTGTTTAATAATAGTTTTTCAAGAGAAAATATAGATACAACCCTTTTCATTAAAAGAAATCATGATGATATCTTAGTTATATAAATATATGTTGATGATATTATATTTGGGTCTACTAATGAAACTCTTTGTCAAGATTTTGCTAAGCTCATGTAGGAAGAGTTCGAGATGAGCATGATGGGAGAACTTACATTCTTCCTTGGACTTCAAATCAAATAAATAAAGGAAAGAATCTCCATCACCCAAAGTAAGTACATAAGAGAACTACTCAAAAGATTTGAAATGGAGGGCTCCAAAGTAATTGGTACCCCCATGAGCCCATCATGTAAGCTTGACAAGGATGAAGGAGGTAAAAATGTAGACTCAAAATTTTATAGAGGCATGATTGATTTTTTATTGTATTTAACTGCTAGTAGACTAGATATTATATTTAGTGTTTGTCTATATGCTCGCTTTCAATCAAATCCAAAAGAATCATATTTAAATGTAGTTGAAAATTTTTTTAAATATTTAAAAGGTACACAAACTTTAGGATTATGATATTCTAAGGACTCATCAATTGACTTAATAGGATATTCAGATGCTGATTTTGCTGGATGTAGATTAGATAGAAAAAGTACTAGTGAAACTTATCAATTTTTAAGAGTTAATTTAATCTCTTGGTTTAGCAAAAAGTAAAATTCGGTGGCACTGTCTACAACTAAGGCCGAATACATTGCAGTCGGAAGTTGCTGTGCTTAAATCTTGTGGATTAAGCAACAACTTGAAAACTTTGGCATCAAACTCAATAAACTCCTATAAGATCTGATAACACTAGTGCTATTAATCTAACTAAAAATCTAATTTAGCACTCTAGATCAAAGCATATTGAAATTAGATATCATTTCATAAGAGAACATGTCCAAAATGATGATATAATTCTTGATTATATATGTACTAAAAAATAATTGATTGACATCTTTACCAAGGCCTTAAGTGAAGATAGATTTTGTGAAATTAAGAGAGAACTAGGAATCATTAATCCATCAGCTTAAGTATCTTTCTGATTTCAAGTTTTTTTTGTTAAAAATTTATTGAACCAATTTTTGAGCTCAATTCTCATCTCTCCCTTCTTAAAAGCTCAAAACTATCCTTCATATGATCAATCTCTTAAATAGATACCCTTTCCTCATGTTTCAAATTTTTTTCAAAATTTTTCCATCATTTTTTTGAATTTTTCTAGCCATGAGTCGACCCCTAGGGTCGACCCTAGGATAAACTTATAATTTTTATTAAAACCCATTGGGCGCTCTGTTTTATTGGGAAATCTCTGTTTGTAAAGGAGCCGACCCATTGCCTTTCATCTTCCTCTTCCCACCGAACAAAAATTTTCTCCCTCTCCACTCTCTCAACCACAAAATTTCTCTTAAAATCCCTCTTCCCACTGGATTTTCCCCCTTCAAATTGCCCTTTTAGGAACTAAATTCCTTTTCCTTTTCTTCGTCATTTGGACAGATCAAGCTTACCCTAGCTTCAATCCCTCTTTTCCAAACCGACGATCTATCTCCCCAAAATCCTTATTTTTCTTCTAAAATCCTTTCCACTCTCCTCTCATTAGGTCTCCTAAGCTGTTTGCAAGTCTCTCTTGTCCGAAATGGCTCCCAAATTGAAGCTACCGCAGAGAAGAAAGTTTGTTCGTGGGTTAGAGGAGGAAGTACGTAGAAAAAGAAAGGCAGCCGAGTCCTCTCCTGCTCCAACCCTAGTTTTAGGTCCTGCTCCAGCTTCTTCACAGTCCCCACTTAGTCCAAGCAAGGTACCACTCTTAAATCAAAAAGTAGAACCCGAGAAGAACATAGATTTTAAATTTTTTGAAAAAGAAGGGTTCTCAATTGGATCAAAAATTAAAAGTCAAGGATGGGAGTTTTACATCTATTAAAGGAAAATACTTATGTTGATTTAGTAAGAGAATTTTATTTGAATTTAAGTTACTGCAATGGAACAATAAAGTCTTCAGTGAAAGGTGTTAACATTGATCTTGATCCATTGCTTTTGGGACAAATTTTGCACTTGCCTTGTGAAGGTTATACTCATATGGAGCTCCCAATTAAAGAAGAGGGACTAAGTGTTATTTTAGGGAGAGCATTTACTAAAAATTTAAATAAATTAGAAGCAAGGATACTTTCAGTAGAGATGAGACTTTGCCATCACATGGTGACCAAATTTTTTATCCCTAGGAGTGGCAGGCATGACCTCTTATCTGGTAGGGATATATACATCATGTACCATGTGATCACCGAGATCCCCTTGAACCTTCCTACTCTGATGTTTGAGGCCATGAGAGAGACCCTAAATAGATCTAAGGCTCACCTGCCTTATGGTATGGCACTCACCCTGATCTTTAGGAGGTTCAGAGTCTGTTTTGAAGGGGAGGCAGTCACCAGATTATCATATTCTGACACCATCAACTGCCGCACACTGCATCGCATGGATTTTTCAAAGACTAATGCTGGTTGGTCAAAGGATGTTGAGGAGAGAGCAGAGGAAAGAGTAGAGGAGGAGGGACTATATTCACCTCCTCATGATCACAGAGCATCTCCTAATATTCAATTCGTGTCTGATCATGAGGCTGGTCCCTCAGAGTCAATAAGGAGGGATGCTTCTATATCACAGTCATGGAGCAGAGTAGATCCTTCAGAGATCAGACTTGCAGACGATCAGATTCAATGATGTCCCAGCGTGTTGCTTCCATTTTATCCCAATAGTTTGCCACCTCAGGTTTTGCTCAGAGGATGACATCTTAGGCTGTTTCAGACTAGACTTTGATCCCTCATATCTCTACTGTCTTTCAGATGCTTATAGTTCAGTCTGCACGACTTGAGCAGCTTGAGGGATATATTCTGAGACTGACGGATAGAGTTTTAGATTTGCAGAGATAGGTATTAGCCTTAGCCCATCCCCAGTAGTAAGAGGACATCACAGAGGTCTCCAACCTATCTGCAGAGACGGCTAGGCTTCGAGGTATTTTGGAGAGTGGCTTTGATTTTTTGAGGAGAGAGATCAAGAGCTCCAGTGAGACTGTCTCTACTTAGATTGATACTCTGATGCAGTCCATATCGAGAGCTTTAAAATAATTGGACACCATCAGACTTGTTCTCCTAGCACAGCCCATATCTTCCCAGGCTCTAGGACCTTCTTGCCCTATTGCTCGTGCCGGTACTTCTATCCATGACCGAGGTAGACGTGGTCGAGGATGTGCCTGTGGCTTTGATCCTGAGTCTCCTCATCATATCTCTGACTCTTCTGATTCTGATGCCTCTAGTCATGATATATATTAGATCTAGCATAGTTAGTCTTTTATGTCTAGGATCTAACTTATGGCCTTTGTATTTGTTGGCTGATTGACTCATGGATAGTTATATTTTTTGTTACCCATGATTTTTGTATGGCCTATATATTTTGACTTGACTCTTATGTATAGTGACACTTATGTATCTGATAACTCTTCAGTCACATTTTGGATATATATATATATATATATTTTTAACTTTTATGAATGTCATTTGGATTAATTTTTATGAATGACATCAATTGAAATGTCTTAATTTTGTGATATGAAAAATACCTCATATATGTGCTATGAAATATTATGAATGGCAATATCTTCTATATGAGCAAATTGAAATGTCCTTTATGATTGCTATAGTGAGGGGGAGTCTTTTTTATTTTTTTTAAAAAACTCCTTAAGATCTTAATTGATGTTGTCAAAAAGGAGGAGTAGAGAAATAAAATTGAGCAATAAGTAAATTTGTCAAAGAAAATAATCTTATAAGAAATTTTCAAACTAATCTTCAAACTACTCATGATGTTCAAACTACTCATGATGCATTTTATTCAAATAATTGGCTATAATGTTTAAGTGATGCATCTTCATAAATTTGAAAATTCTTAATCAATGCTTTATATATGTTATATTTTTCTTTTGCTCAAGTGTTTTGTCATCATCAAAAAGGAAAAGATTGTTGCTCCATGAATTGATTTTGATGATTACAAAATATTTAAGAGAGTTACTAATGATTCTGGCTTGAAAAAAGATTTATTGTATTTCAAGGGCAAAATCATAATTTTATCAAGTTCTGATTTGAAAGCCTCAAGAGTAAGAACAGAAGATTTGTAATCTATTGGAGGCAATTTCATATTTTTTGGATGTATATTTTGAGAGAAAATCAAGTTTAAAGAAAAAGATCGACCCCTAGAGTCGATCTCTATCAAAAAGGACTGAATGACATGCTATTTTTGGCTGGCACACTCAAAGGAGATGACCCTAGGGGTCGACCTCTATTGTCTGTGGAAGCCAAAGATACAAAATAGTAACTTTTTATTCTGCACCACAGAGGTCGACTCATAGGGTCGTCCCTTGCACAGGGGATGACCCTATGAGTCGACCCTACGACGAAAAATCTCCATAACGACTAGTTTTTTAGCTCATTTTGGTCATATTTAATGCTTATTTAATACTTTCCAACGGCTCCAAACTTGTCCAAATTTTTTTTTACAATCTATTGAAGATATAAAGATACTTAAAAGAGGAAAAAAGAGAAGAGATTCAAGCATTCATTTCAGCCCTAAGCAAAAAGCCCTCTTCAAGCAAAAGAAGCTTTCATTTCAAGTTCACCAACCCCTCAAGAGCTCATTCAAGTCTTCAAGAATCTTGAGAAAAATCAAAAAAAAATTTTCATTATTGTGTAAAGTGTGCTTAAAATTTTATTTTCTCATTAAAAAACCTAATCTTGTATTTCTTTGTCATTAACTCTTATACTCTATTTTTGTCTTGATCTTTAGTTTTGGAAGGATTTCAAAACTTAGATAGATTGATCTGAATCTTGAATCAGATTGTATTGGATTGGCTTGTATCCGAAAAATAAGTATTCTAGCTTGGGATAGCTAGAGTCGAAGGTACCGATGTTGTATTCTTATTGAATACGTTTTAGTGGATTTAAATTCTTAAGTAGGAGCTTGGAGAGTGGATGTAGGTGCAATGTTGGTACCGAACCACTATAAATCTTGATTATTTATGTTGTGCTTACTTGCTCTCTTTCTAAATTTTTTTATCTTCTTGCATTCTTGCATCTCATTTCTACACTTTGCTTAAATTACTTACTACATATAACTTGCCTTTTATTACTTAATCATTGTGGTTCTAAATTAACTTTAAAATTTTAAAACCCAATTCATCCCTCCTCTTGGGTTGCATAGCTGGGCAACAGTACCTCTGAAGTTTTTCATATCCCTTAGTTACTAGCATATTGACCAATTCAGTTAAGGTGCTATAATATTTATTCATATAATAGTTTCACAAACTATCCGTATAAATTATAGATTGCAGGATCAAATCCATTGATAATTTTTTATGCATGGTCATGTTGAGCTTTTCAAGCTCTTCAATGTCCTTAATCATCGATCATGGATAAATTGTCTATCATGCATCTCATGCACTATGTGACTCTGATCATCTCATAACTATTGTAGATGAATCAGCATGTCATTGACAGTCTACATGTCCTGATGCATACATTAGATTTTATCAATTATGGAGTCCAATTTATAGCACATAACCTAATTGTTAATATCCAACTATTTATCAAGTATAGCTCGTTCACTATGGATGGGACAAGCTGATAATATTGGGTTAACCTGATCAAGAATGTGGCTTTAATTTCTAAAAGCTAAAAACTATTCTTAGATTTCTAAGCCAGAATATGTAATTAATTTTGGTTAAGTGGTTGATATATAGGATTCAAGCTAAAGGGTTGGAAGCTGAAGAACTGATCATAAAAAGTAAAGATTTAATTAGATGATTGTACTTGTAATAGTTTGTTCTAGAGATTTTAAAAACAAATAAAAGACTCTCATTGATTTTTTGTGTCTCTCACAGTCCTCGATTGGAAAAATAGAAACCCTAATATGATAATAGATTCTAGTGGGTGCTGTGGTCCTATCGATGTACGGCACCTCTCCTAACAGTTATTGATGACATATATATCAATGCGTGGATAACTCTTTATCTAGATGTTTCTCCAAGTATGTTGCAATGATATGGTCTCTAAGTCCTGTGGCCTCACCTAACAGTTATTGGCATATTTCTTAGTTAAGTTCGATCCACCATTCACCAGCGAGTGCAAACCATCATTGGGTCCCTCATTTAATAGTTATTGGGCCCAATCCCATCTTTACCCCGAGGCATCTAATACCAATAGAGTGGTTGTGCCTTTTCGATGCAACCGAATCACTATAATCAATCGAGAATGATCAACATCGAAAAAAGCACCAGCATCTCTACATTGGTGGAAGACCAGTAGACTTAATATTTAGTAAGGAGATTTGGGTTTATGTCTCTTCTAATTAGTCACATACATCTGATGTAATGACTAATCTGGTTTGGATCAGCACATTTCATGTCTAACCAACCTAGTCGGCATGGGTGAACTCAAGTCAATAAGTAACCTAATACAAAATTTAATCTCTCAAGATGGCCAGATAAGTGAAGATGAGTAGGGGTCTCCCGTTGCTTTTTCTAGACATCAATGAATTGGGTAGGTCAGACAATGGAACCAATTAAATAACCACCATCTCATACTTATCTTAGACACCAAATTGGTTGATTAGAATCAATTAGATTAACCCATAGATCCAGACTCGAACCGCTAAGCCAAATTCGATCTTGATTTAATTAATTCACATCAAATGTGAATCAATTTGACCAACTATAACTAAATTCAATTTTAGACCCTTCTGATCTAATCCCAACCAACTCTTGATTAGGTTCGATCAACTGCTCAAAATCGAAAAAAAAATTCTAACCTGATCTAATCAATGATCTTAGTTATAGTTTAGTCTCTAAACCTAATTTGTTCAACCCATATCTGAAGCTCATATTTTGTGAATTAAAATTTAGATCTTAAATTCATAATTTTAGATCTCATAATTTTAAATTTTAATTCTCAATTAAGTACATTATATACATAAGTTAAGTTTAGATCACGAAATAATTTTTAATCTAAATTATTTATATTGTATCTTATACAATATGATTGTTTGTAGAATCGAGTTGACTCACCTTGGTATATGAATCGACTTGTCACAGTAAGTCAACACAACACTGAGACAAATATAAACCTATAAACCTAGCCTGCACAATTGAGTCGGCTCATCAACAAATGAGCTGACCTATCAAAGTCTCGAGTCAACTTCAACAAATTAAGTCGACTAATCAAGCACTCGAGTCGACCCAATTGAGAATCGAATCAACTCCACAGGCATACCAGTCATAGTTTCATATTTTCATGCAAACAAAGTCTAGGGTTTTGAATCTAAGATTTTGCAGAAATTAAGTTTTAGATCATGTGTCAAACAATATATCAAATATAATATTTTAGCAATCTAAAATATATAAAAATATATATATAATCTGATTTAAATATAAAATATATTTCATATATAATTTTTCATTCGCTGTTCATCTTCATAGGAAATATCACAGTCGGTACCCCTACACGTCATAAGAGAGAACCCATCGAATGGGCAAAAGAGAGACTTTAATCCCTTCATCATTTTATGACTGGATGGTCATGGTGACTATCTCAATTTAATTACTAAGCTACTAAAAATTTAATCTAATATATCATATATATAATTAATTAAAAATTAGATCTAATTATCTTTCACATGTCAAATATATGAACAATAACATTGAATCTATGCATGTAAGAAAATTTTCAGCAATTATACTAGATCCAAATTAAATCCTAATTAATATTTTCAGATCTAAAACTAATTTTAGATCTGAATAATTCATGATTTATTTTAGATCTAAAATAATTTTAGATTTAAAATAATTCTGTAATCATATTACAGCAAGTAGAAAATTCAGATCTAACCTTAATCAATGTTCTACATCATTCTAGGACAATCGTTCAGCATAACAGGATTATGTCAAGATAACTTTATTTCACAATAAGTAGATCATCAAACTAATCTTTAGATCTAATTTTTATAAATTAGATTTTAGATCTGAGGGGTTTTCATGTTCATATCAAAATCTATGCTCTAATACCACTGTTAGAAATCTGCTACGGTTTCGTATGTGAAGTTCAAAAATTTTTAAACATCTAAGCAGTAGAAGTAAATCAATTAAAATATTTTTAATTAAATCATGTATCAGATCTAATCTAAAAATCATAGTTAGAATCATGATATGAATATTCAACCATGATCTGAAATCTGAAAAAGAAAACAAGCGATTAGAGAAAAATAAATTGGAGATCAGATCTCCATACCTCGGATCTTGTGGATATCTCAGGTTCTGATCGTAGCCACGCACGTGCCCGACCTCTACTAATATTTACACAGAGATGTCTGATCAGAGTACTGAGATCACTGATATACTAACACCTTGCAAATCTCACTCTTCATTCTTGGATCTAGATCTCTTCTTCTAGATCTTGAAGAAGGAAATCACTGCGCAAACTCTTTTGCACAGATCTGACGGGATCTGAACCAGATCACAACGAAGAGAAGAAGAATCCTACTTCTATCTCTTTTCTCTTTTTAGATCTAATCACCATTAGATCTGGGCAATCACCATTATATCTGGGCATTGGATGAAGGGGAGAAGGGAGAAGGAGGCATTGGGAAGAGATGTGATGTTGTAAAGAAGTCGCACTTCTTTCTCATGCAAAAAACCATCATGCCCACCCTTCTTTTTGTCATGCTAATTCCTTTCTCACACACACAACCTCCTTTTTAATGCCCAAGAGATCTAATCTCTTTTAATCTAGGGTGTTGAAAATCAAATCAAAGGGTAGAAAGGGTTTTGAGATAAGGTTGTGATGTAAGAAAGAAATCTCCAAACATAATTAGCGCACATCCCACCTTCTCTTAATTTTAAGTGCTAATTAATTTTAAATTAGATCTGATTTAATTAGACTTAATTGGATTCATAAATTTAAATTAGATTTGATCCTAAATCCTAAATAGTTTGGGATTGACAGCCTATTCAAAATTGGTTCGAATCAGATTCGAATTGACCCATATTTGGATTAGATCTTTATAGTCCACTCTTACTGGAACTCTCTCTCTCATCATGGCTAACCAAAAGGTGGTGATGTGATGGTTGTTGCCGCCCCACACTTGGGTGTAGGCATGGGTGAATGAGGACGCCTAGTTAGGCACCAATCCTTTCTCCCTTAGAACTCCATTGATAAGTTATGGATTAATTCAAAGCATTTTTGAATTAGGAATCCTAATCTTATAAGTCATAGAAAATCATCTATAAATAGAAAGAATCTCTAACTATCATAACATAACAATTATATTGTGTGCTAAGGTGAGAAAGAGAGAGAGAAGAGGCGTGAGGAAGAGTGGGCATCCCCTTGGCGTGTTCCCCCTTTTGGCATCCCATCTTCTCCTTGGTGTGAAGGACTCTTGGGCATCTCCTCTTGCTGGTGTGAGGCATCACACTAGAGGCTCTCTCTCCTCCTTTGTTGCCTTGTGAAGGTGTTTCCATTTGAGGCTTCATTTTGCTTTCCTACGAAGTTTGGCATGTGCACGAAGTAGAGGGTTTGTGGATTCAGACCTACGCAAGACTTTGGATTTAGAATTTTTGAGATTTGATTCCTATTCTACTGTGTATTAGGTAAAGATCTAATCTTTATTAAGTTGTTACAAAAAATTTTTAGATGCATCCTGACTATCCGCTTCATTCATCCAAAGAAACAGGTTTCTTTCCCTTCAATTGGTATCAGAGCCAGACTTTGATATATGGATGTATAATTGATTATTTTTTATTTATTTATATATTATATATAATTAAAATTTTATATTAGATATTAAATTTAATTAAGATCTATTTAAATAAAATTTATGATCTGATTTTGATTAGATTATAAGAATCTAATCAATAGTTTGTTAAGTTTTGTTATAAGTTGTTATAACAAAATTTTTTTTATTGCTAAATTTTATTGAAATAACAATCTATTTTAAAATTTATTTAAAATTAATTTTAATAAAATTTTAATATTATTATTTTGATTATAAAGTTAGACTTATTTTAGATCTGAATTGAATCTATTTTGATTGATTTTCAGATCTGATTCTAACAAAATTTTGTATAATGTCAAAATAGATCTAATCAAAAAATTAATATTTATGTATTCATATGTACATCTAATTAATTTTTTATAAGATTTTATATCTGAATTTAATATTTTATAATCAGTATAAGATATATTTTAAATCTGATATAATGTATATGATACATCAAATCTGATTAGACTAGATGAAGAACATGGTTGATAAGATCAAAGTCATGTTCATAACATAAAATATTTTGTCAAATTGCATGTTGATGTAATCCTATTTGAAATAAGATTTTAAATCTTAGTAGCCCAGTACTTGAATTGATAAGATCATCAGACCGTCCAATCATAAGAGATAGAAGGGATTAATCTTCCTCTCTTGTCCATTCGATGGATTCTCTTATGACGGTAGGGGTGTCATTGTGATCTAGTTTTATGAAAGAAAAGAGCGAACAAATTTTTATAAATTATTTTAATCATAAATAAATTTAGATTAAATCTAAAATGATTTATGATAAGATAGATGCAGATATAAAAATAATTTTAAATCTAAAAAGTATATTACATTAGATGTAATCGGTAGTGATCTAAAAATAGTCATGATACATGTGATATATGTATGAAGTTTAAATCACACTTATGCATGTTTAATTATTAAATATTGATATAAAAATTTATTTTTATAATATTAAATATATGATATGCTTCACTTGAAATTCTTGTAGAATAATTTTACAAACTAAAATACATGTTGCACATGCTTAATTTAAAATTAAATTTAAATGATCTAGATTTGAGAATTGAAGATTACTAAGATACCATATAAATCGATGGGCAATGGGTTAGCATGAATCAAATCTTTCTATTGATTTAAAAAGACCTAGGGTTGAAATAAATATGGACTGAATTGAGAAATTGATTAAATCTAATTAAGAGTTGAATTAGATTAGGTCAGAATTTTCTTAGATCAACCTCAATAGTTGTAGCTTGATCAAGTCCATATTATTGACCTTACTAAATGGACCATGATCATGGCTCAGTGGTTGAGTCCGAATCTTCTGGTGGACCAAATCAAAACTAATTAACTAGTTGGTGTCTAAGGTAAGTTTGGTAGTTTTGATCAAGTGGTTATTAATTGGGAGCTACTCATCTAGATGGCGTCTACAATGAGTTAATGGCATATCCCTCCCACTGATCTCACTTACCTGACCAATATGGTAGATTATGTTTTGATTAAGTCACTAGTCGATTCAAGCTGATCTATGCCATTAAGGTAAATCAGTATGACTGATTCAGGTGTCTTTAGACCGGCTTGCATCTAATCTTCTATATGACTAGGTGAAGTCAGTGGAAGGATTTACGACTTGCAAGTCAATTTCTTCTCTTATTCTCAAATCAATAAAATCAAATCTTTTAAATTTTTAGATCCTTAAAATGATAAAGTTATGGAGATAACTTGTTCATAGCCTCCAATTAAAATATATGATAATAAGTTCAATATTTCAAATAGGCATTGAAGGCATCACACGCATGGTGTTTATTGGGTATTAAAATTATCATTCATCATATGACCATCTTGTTGTGCCCTTCAGATCAATACTCAGGTTGGTCGAGCCACACTCGGATCTGGACATTCATTTGTTGGATGCACTTGGTGTAGTCATGTTAATGGTTGGATCTAATCAGAATTTTCAATGGAGGTGCCATACGCCTACTGAAGAGATGTTTAGGGCAAAATCTAATTGTTAGAAGTTATTTAGAAAAATAATTGGTTATGAACGTACCCATGGATGCACTAAGATTGGTCGAGCTACACTCGGATCCGAATGCAGTCTATGTAGATTCTAGTACCCACTAAGGAATTAACGTAATTTTTCGAATTGGAGGTAGAGGCTATCAATTCGTATAAAATAGTAGGAGAATCTTTAGACTATAGTCCATATCTTTTGGATTAAAATAATTCATATACTAATAGGTTTATGTTTCTTCATTTTCAGCTATGGCCAACACACTATCACTCTGTTCACTATTAGACAACGATAAGCTTATCGGACTCAACTGAAGCGAAATTTGAGTGCAAGGGTAAAATGGTAATTTTAAAATTTTTTCAAAATCACTATTTTACAGTAAAAATAAATAATTAATTTAATTAATTAATATATGTTTACCCTACACTAGGATCTAAATATGATATACAGCATGCATGGATTTAAATTTGAAATTCAAATTTGAACAGTAAATAATTTACTGTTCTGTGTTCAGAACACAATACCTTTGTGCGGATAGTCGATCCCCGCAATCTGATCACCATCAGAAGGCTCTGATCACCACAATGCAGCCACACAGCATGTCTGGCCTCTGTGGATAGTCCACATGAAGCTCCCGGTCTGATCGGCTCCTCACGAGTGCTAGCTCGTTGTAGAGTCCTTTCGATGGCTGATGCTGATCGAACTCCTTCGATTGATGTCTGCTGATTCCACAGACACTCTGAATCATCAACAAACTTGCTTGAGAGGTAGATGATTCTCTCCTTTGAATTTGGTGGGCTCACGACACTCGTAGCTCACTAACTCACTTCCCGAACCCCAGGCTGAAACCCTAGGGAACACACTCAAAAATCCTGCGTCCAATTTTTTTTCTTTTTCTCTCAAAAGGTTTTGGACCTTCACCTCATGCACAAGGCTTCCTCACGCCCCCCTTTCTTTCTCAAAATTTTTTTACGTACGTCCCACCTTTCTCCTCTTTTTAAAACAACGTCGAACGTGTCTTATCCGTGTGAGAGGATAAAGATAAGTGGTTGCACATTTGAATTCAAATCAAATTTGAATTCAAATGCAAACCAACTCATCCCTATCCACTTGGGCATGAGAAGAGAAGGGGCGTGGCTTCATTTGTGCATGGAGTGTTTTCACGAGAAATATTTTCTCATGTAAAATATGGGGCGCTAAAGAAGATAAGGATATGGCGCAAGGATTGGTTGCTCATTCAAATTCAAACTTTCTTTTGAATTTGAATGACCAACCAATCATCCTTATCCACCCATAAGGTGCACAAAAGTGGGACATGGGAAGGCCTTTACGTGAGGAAAAATTCACCAGAAGTTCCTTCTCGTGAATTCAAATGGGCGCAGATATGTGAGGTGGCATAGGGAGTTAAATTCAAAAGATGGTTTCATCCAAATTGAACCAACCTAATCAAAATAGGTTAAGCACAATTAGACTAAGTTAAACCCAACTTAATTAGGCTTAATTAGGATCAATAAAATCTTAATCAAATCAGGAATTGACTAAGCCCAATCCCTGATCAAATCAGGGACCAAACCATCTCGACGATTAGGTCAACACAACCTAATCGAGTCAAACCCAACTGAATCCAATTCAATTGAACTTGATCCAAAAATAATTACTCAATTAAATTGAGTTAATTAATGATCAAATCACTAATTAAACCTCTCATAAATATTGAGTCCAAATCCGATGGGCAATCAGGTATCAAAATCCATTGATATGAAACCTTGATCGAAGAGTCCCAAACCAGTGGGACTCTTGACCCCGGTGCCCAAAATGTGTGGGACTCGTGATTAGAGAATCCTGATTCTCGATCACAGAGTCTCAAACACATAGGACTCATAGTCCACAAGCATTAGGACTCTTCATCAGCCATCAGATCAGATAGGAACCTCTAATGTGTGTGACCCCGCAGGTTCGAACCTAAGCCGGTAGCACAGGAACCAATTCATGTACTAATCGAAGTGACCATCTAGTAATGGTACCCGATGATCGGATAGGTCGAATAGTCGCAATCGCAACACTCAAAACCTATGTGAATATGGTTACTGTATAATTCATCCCTTTTGATCCCTATGTATAGGATGACTCAGGGTTAAACTGTCAACCCAGATTAGATCATCCGAGTCGTGCTCAACTCAATCAGTCCTGTGACTTCTCACTAGGACTACCCTAGCCAAGATTTTGCTAAATTGAAACATGACTGTACACAGTTCCTGAACTGGAGTGGTCAATCCCATTTTGACACACGCACCGACAAGTCAAGTACTTGACTACACCCAGCAGCCTTCCATCACTGAATTAGAAACTCAGGGAGTCCAGTACCTAAGTGCAGTGAGTTGCTTGCAAGTCACCATGGCGGTCTCAGGTCGGAGGGGCAATTATACCCATATCCCATCGGAGCAAATCTTGACAGCAAAAATAGCTCCAAAGTCAGTCACGTTCAGTGCAGATGTACCCTTACATCTCACCTGTATACCATACCAGTGTCTCCACACTCCTTGGTTAAGAGGACAACCAACCTATATGGCACATAACGACCTATGCTTGATAAATATTGTTATCCTTGGTAACAACATATCATTTGGTCATGAACAAGTTTAAGGACTAAACGACAAATCCTCCTTTGTCGAGTCTAAATAGTCCTAAGGACTTCACCACAACACAGGAGTTCATTAGAAGATGAAACAATTTGTGATGAAAAATGCCAAAATAACTTTTATTTATTTATAATTTATGTACTAATACAACAAAGAGCACAACCGTCAACAGGCTAATGATTGGCTTTGGGACACTATTCCCAACAATCTCCCACTTGGCCTAAAGCCAATCGGTGCAGTATCTAATACCCATCTTCGACTTGTAGTCGTCGAACTCCTTCACCGCAATGGCTTTAGTGAATGGGTCGGCCAGATTCTTCCCGTCGATCTTTTGAAGGTCGACATCACCTCGATCCATGATTTTTCGGATGAGATGGTAGCGACTCAGAATATGCTTCGTCTGCTGGTGTGCCTTCGGTTCCTTCGCCTGAGCAATGGCTCCAGAGCTATCACAGTAGAGCAAAACTGGACCAACAAGGGAGGGTGCTACTCTGAGCTTGATAATGAATTTCCTCAGCCACACCGCTTCTTTGGCAGCATCTGATACAGCGACATACTCCACCTCGCAAACTGAATCAGCCACTGTGTGCTGCTTGAAACTCTTTCAGCAGATAGCCCCACTATTAAGGGTAAAAATAAATCCCGACACACTCTTGCTGTCATCATGATCAGACTGAAAACTAGAGTCTGTAAACCCTATAAGTCTCAAGTCTGATTCACCATAAACAAGCCACTGGTCCTTAGTATTTCTTAAATACTTCAGGATGGTTTTAACAACCTTCCAGTGATTCTCCCCTGGATCAGATTGGTATCTACTCACTACCCCTAGTGAGTATGCCACATCTGGTCATGTACATGTCATGACGTACATGATAGATCCCACTTCCGAAGTATATGAAATTCTATCCATATGCTCTCTCTCTTGAGGTGTTGTCGGACAATCCCTCTTCGAGAGAGAAATTCCATGGCCTATTGGTAGATAGCCTTTCTTGAAATTCTTCATGCTGAACCTTTTCAGCATAGTATCAATGTACGTGGACTGGAATAAGCCAAGCAGCCTTTTAGATCTATCCCTATAGATTCTCATCCCTAGGATGTAGAAAGCTTCTCCCAAATCCTTCATGGAGAATTGTGACGACAGTCAAATCTTTATTCCCTGTAATGCACGGACATCATTCTCGATTAAGAGAATGTCATCCACATACAATACAAGAAATACTACTACTGGATCATTAGCCCACTTATAAATGCAGGGCTCTTCTCCGTTCTTAACGAAGCCATACGTCTTAATCGTCCTATCAAAACGTATGTTCCAACTCCAGGATGCCTGCTTAAGTCCATAAATGGACCTCTATAACCTGCACACCTTAGACTCATCTGTGGATGTGAATCCTTCAGGTTGTATCATATACACCTCTTCATCTAGCTCTCCATTTAGAAAAACTATTTTCACATCCATCTGCCAGATTTCATAGTCCAGATGGACAGCTATTGCAAGCATAATCCGAATGGATTTGAGCATTGCCACAGGAGAAAATATCTCATCATAGTCTATACCATAATGTTGATGATATCCCTTGGCAACCAGATGGGCTTTATAGGTTTCCACCTTTCCGTCTGTGCCCCTCTTCCTCTTAAAGATCCATTTACACCCTATGGATTTTACTCCTTTGGGTGGGTCAACCAATGTCCACACATCGTTGACTTTTATGGACTCCATTTCGAATTTCATGACCTTTAGCCATTTCTCAGAGTCAGGTCTCTGCATTGCATCCATGTAGGTGATCGGATCCTCATCATTTTCATCAAGTTCGATAGGATCTCCATCTCGGACCAAGAAACCATAGTATCTGTCCGGTTGACGTGATACTCTACCAGATCACCTTAAGGGTGCAGGAACAATGGGCTCCGGATCTGATCTAACCAAATCCGGTTCAAGTTCAGCTATTTGTGTCGGTTTTTTCACCTGTCGAACTTCCTCAAGTTCGACCTTAGAGGCAACTGTCCCTTCACCAAGGAACTCCTTTTCTAAAAAGATTATCTTAAGACTGACAAATACCTTTTGCTCATTAGCAAGGTAGAAATAATACCCTTTGGTCTCTTTTGGGTACCCTATGAAATTATACTTGTCAGACCTAGGTCCAAGCTTGTCCGTAATTAAACATTTAACATAAGCCGGACACCCCCAAATCCTAAGGTGCGAGAGTACTAGCTTACGTCCTATCCATAACTCATATGGCGTTTTGGTTACAGACTTACTCGAAACCCTATTTAGAAGGTAACAAGCCGATTCGAGCGCATATCCCCAGAGGAAGATCGGCAGTCCAGCAAACCCCATCATGGATCGGACCATGTCCAACAAGGTCCGATTCCTCCTTTCAGACACACCATTATGCTGTGGTGTTCCAGGAGGAGTCCACTAAGAGAGAATCACATTCTCCCCAAGATATGTCAGAAAATCATTGGAAAGGTATTCACCTCCTCAATCAGATCGAAGAGTTTTAATACGCTTCCCAGTTTGTTTTTCTACCTCATTTCGAAATAGTTTGAACATTTCAAACGACTCCGACTTATGCTTCATTAAATAGACATGCCCATACCTCGATAGGTCATCTGTGAAGGTTATGAAGTAGAAATATGCACCTCTTGTACTTGAGCTCATGGGTCCACATACATCAGAATGTACCAGACCCAAGAGTTCACTGGCTCGCTCACCTTTTTCAGTAAAAGGTGACTTGGTCATCTTCCCAAGAAGACAGGACTCACAGGTTGGAAGTGATTCACAATCACCTACTTCAAGAATTCCTTCTTGAGCCAACCTGTTTATCCTGTTCTTATTGATATGACCTAGCCTACAGTGCCAAAGGTAGACTTCTGACACATTATCTATTCTAGGGCATTTACCGGAGGTTTGAACCACATTAACAGACTGTGACAGTAAGTAAATTCCATTATTTAGTTGTCCAACAAACATTGTAACACCATTCAAAATGATATTGCAAATATTTTTTTTATTAAAAATTGATAACCGTACATGGTCAAAAGGCCTACAGAAATAATATTTAATAAAAAGCTTGGACAATAGTGATATTCACTCAGAATTACATTACGAGAATTGATTACAAGGTTCATGATTCCTAAAGCTAGAACTGAAACTTTGCTTCCATCTTCAACGTTCAAGAATCTCTCGCCGTCATCAAATCTCCTACTGACCTGCAGACCCTGCATCGAATTGCAAATATGATAAGGGCTTCCAGTATCCAATACCCAGGCAGTAGTATCACAAATGGAAAAGTTGCAAGGTGTTATAATATAATTACCTTGCTTCTTCTTCGGCCTATTTGGGTCCAGGGAGGCAATGTATAGAGGACAGTTTCTCTTTCAGTGCCCCTGCTTCTTGCAAAAGAAGCACTCTGCTTGGCTCTAGTCGGGCTTACACTTCTTGGTCTGACCCTGTGCAGACGTCCCAGCATGCGACTGCACCTTCTTATTCTTCTTCTTCTTGTTGTTCTTCTTCCCTTTCTTAAAGGGTCGACGATCAGAAGAAGATCCTCCCACAACATTCACCGACTCCTTATGGAGCTGGTGGTCCTTCTCAAAGTTCTGCAACAACCCCAACAAGCCGTGGTAGTTCACTGTAGGCTTTGTCATTTGAAAATGAATAAGGGGAGGAAGGACTTGGGCAATAAATTAAGGATTGCATCCTTACCAAGCTGCTTGTGCACGGGAAAGCCCAGTTTACTTAGGCGCTCAATCATTTCGATCATGTATAGTACATGATCAGTGACTGAGGTCCCAAACTTCATCCGAGCATTGAAAATGGCACAACTAGTTTTGTGCCTTTCAATGTCGTCAGGCATGCCAAAGGAGTCGTTCAACATTTGAAGCATCTCCTGAGGCTGGGCATTCTCGAACCTGCGGCTGAACTCATCATTCATTGCCGCCAGCATAATGCACCAAACGGTGGTGGGGTCATTGAGCCACTTCTGGTAAGTGTCTCGGATCGTCCCTCTAGTGTTCGGGGCTGGCTCCTCAGGTGTCGGATCCGTTACTATATAAAGAATCCACTCATGCTCAAGGATGATTTTTAATTTTTGATACCAGCTATCGAAATTAGGTCCCATGAGCTTGTCATTATCTAATAACGACCGGAGTGACAGGGTAGTGGCCATTAGCTACATAAAGAAAAATCAGACCTATATTAGTACATTAATTATTAATACTAAAGACTTGAACTTTAGTCTAAAGTTTCTCCCAGTATTTTTACGAACTGGTAGCCTCAATCTCCAATTCGAGGAATTACTTTAATTCCTTAGTGGGTACTAGAATCCACACAGACTACACACGAACCCAACTTTGGTTGGTCAACCCATGTGCATCTATGGGTAGGTTCATAACCAGTTATTTTTTTAAACAACTTCTAGTAATTAATTTTGCCCCAGAACCTAATCAGTAGGCTTTGGCCTCCACTAAAAAGATCTGGTTAGGTCCAACCATTAACATGACTTGATTTGGTGAATCGGACCAATAAATGATCAGGCCCGACTTTGGTCGGCCAACCTGACCACCATCAGAAAGACTCAAACCAAATTATCATACTATGAATGATAATTTCATTAGTCAATAAGCACTAGGCCTTTGGGCCTCCAGTGATTATTAAACTAATGGACTCATTATCACTCACTTAATGGGAGGCTATGACTTAGTTATCACTATAACTTAATCATTTTAGGGACCTAATAATTTTGAGATTTTTGTTAAAGGATAGAAAAGAAGAAATTAACCAGCCAATTTCAATCCTCCCACTGACTTCACCAAGTCAGATTAAAAGGATTTAATTAAAGCCGGCATTAGGAGCACCTAAATCAGTCACACTGATTTATCTAATGACATGGGTGAGCCCTAATCACCAAGTGATCTAATCAAAACCTAACTCACCAGGTTGGCCAGGTAAGTGAGATCAGTGGTGGGGATAAGCCATTAACTCGTCAGAGATTGAATCAATGCGAGTAGCTCCCACTTAAGAACCACTGGTCAAACTACCGAACTTACCTTAGACGCCAACCGGTTCATTAGTTTTAATTTGATCAACTTAGTAAATAAGGTTCCACCACGTAGTTATGAATTAAGTCCATCTTGGTCTAGTTAAAGACATGGACCCATTCAACTACAACTATTGGAGTTGAGTCTAGAGTATCCTTGACCTAATCTAATTCAACTTTTGATTAGATTTGACCAATTACTCTAATTTAGTCTATTTCTTTAAGCTAATCTTAGGTCTAACCCAATTATGGACCTAATCCATCTAACCCATTGACCCACAAGTTTATGCAATTGTCTTAGGTCTTAATTCACAATTCTAGATCAACTTGACAACACTTAATTCTTTTAATTAAGTATTTGGTCTGATAGGTCAGGATTTGGTATTTTGAAAATAATTTTCAAATTTGAAAGGTTTTATTTTTCTATTCATCAAATATGTTGACTCATTTCACAAATAGATCAGCACATTTCATAAATAGCAATCCTATTGCTAATTACATAACAGAAAATAACTCAATCAAAATAAATCATGAATATTCCTTTAGATCTAATCTAACACATTCATGATAAATTTTACAATTGAACCTTTATAATTAAGTCCTTTCGCTGCTTCATCTGCATGGGATATAATTACAGCGGCACCCCTACCGCCATAGGAGACCCCATCGAATGGGAGGAGAGGGCCTTTAAACCCTACTTTTCTCCTATGATCGGACGACCATGGCAACCAACCCAATTCGATTACTTGCTACTTAGATCAAGTATATCTAAATATATCAATTTTAAAATTTAAATTTCAAATTTCAAATTTCAAATTTTGAATTTCAAATTTCAAATAAATTTCAAATTTCAAAATTTTGAATTTCAATTTTTGAATTTTAAATTTTGAATTTCAAATTTGAAATTTCAACCAAATTTCAAATTTCAAATTTCAAATTTTTGAATTTTGAATTATAAATTTCAAATTTCAAAATTTAAATTTCAAATTTTGAATTTCAAACTTTTGAATTTTAAATTTTGAATAACTTTCAAAATTCAAATTTTAAATTTTTGAATTTTAAATTTTAAATTTAAACTTTTAGATTATAACTTAATCTATGCATACAAATTCATATATCATGTTGGGTATAAAATACCCACAGCCGAAACCCATGCCAGCACCGACATCAGCACAGCTCCGCCCGGACTCCTACGGGAGCCGGGCTCTGCCTTCAGCACCGACATCAGCACAGCTCCGCCCGGACTCCTACGGGAGCCGGGCCCCGCCTCCGACATCAATTGCGGGTAAGCACCGACCGGACTCCTACGGGAGCCGGACTTCACCTCTAACTTTGGTTGCAGCACAGCTCCACCCGGACTCCTACGGGAGCCGGGCTCCGCCCTCGACATCAACTGCAGCACAGCTCCGCCCGGACTCCTACGGGAGCCGGGATCCGTCCTCGACATCAACTGCGACACAGCTCCGCCCGGACTCCTACGGGAGCCGGACTCCACCTCCGACTTCAATTGCAGCGCAGCTCCGCCCGGACTCCCGCGGGAGCCAGGCTCTGCCTCCGACATGAACTGTGGGTAAGCTCCGACCGGACTCCTACGGGAGTCGGGCTCCGCCTCCGGCAACAGCACAGCTCCGACCGGGCTCTTAAGGGAGCCAGGCTATGTCCTCGACGCCAACGACTGCAGCCGCAAGTAAGACTTTGCCTGGACTCCTACGGGAGCCGGATTCTGCCGTCAAGAAAGACTTCACCCGGACTCCTACGGGAGCTGGGTTCCGTCGCCAGGAAAGACTTCACCCGAACTCCTACGGGAGCCGGGCTCTAATCGTCACTTCTGCAGCAAGGGGCAACGATGGTGGCGAAACTCGGCCGTGCGACAAGATCGGATGAAAGGAAAGAGCCCCCCCCCACGGCGACATCTACATCAAACAAGCCAAACGACAAGAAAGGTTCAACAAACGTCAATATCAATGCTACGCGTGAACAAGGTAACACAAAGCGCTCCTTTTTCCATTTTCGATATACGCTCTACAAAGCCATAACGGCCAGAGAAAGAAGGACAAAACGACAAAAAGAAAATAACTACATAAAGACAAAGGGGCTTTAAGGAGACCCTGCATCCTCCGACCTAGGGTCACCACCCCCATCCCTCAACCAGGACTGCCTCAGGCTCTCCACCGTTTCTTCTAGTTCTTCCTTCTTTCGCAGCATATCCTGGAGCGCCTGACGAAGTCGCCGGCTCTCAGCCTCCGCTTCCCGATGCCACTTCTGCAAAACTTCGGACTCCGCCTCTGCGTCCGCGATGGCCTTCCACTCAAGCCCCAGTTGGATTTTTACTTGTTGCAGCTCGGCTGTCTTCTCCCCAAGGGAGACAGAAATCCCCTCGACGGTGCCCCTCAGGGCTCAGAGCTCTTCGGTATCTTGGGCGTTAGTAAGCTGCGCCCTAGTAACCAACTGCCTCTGGAGACGAACAACCTCATCCGCCGCCTGACGGAATCTCCCTTTGTACTCTTCTACCTGCCGGCGCCAGCTGGCCCGCTGCACATCATGGCTCATCTCAGCGTCTTGAAGCTGCTTCTGGAGATCGGAGACCTTCTGCGACCACTTTTGCTCATCATCAACCCAATCCAGGGTCCGGGATGAGTTTCCTTCCAGCTGGCCGATCCTCCTCTTTGCAGCTGATAGCTCCACCTTAAGGGCGCTGATCCTGGCTTCTTGAGCCCAAGTTCGGTCGCTGGCGCTCTTCGTACATTCCTCAAGCTCCTTCGTGAAGTTCGCCTTCCTCCGGCTGTAGTCCATGATTGCCTTCACTTGGAGACTCCTGGAGTGGGCGGCCTCAGCGGCGGCCTCGGAATAGCATTTTTTTGCCTGACGGAGCTCGCCCTCCGACTTCTTCAACTTCTTCGTCAGGTGGAGGACCTCCTTTTTCAGTCGTTGGATAGTTGATTTCAGCGGGACCCCCAGGGGCAAGGGGAGTGCTTCGGCGGGGCACTGCCATCGAAAGATGCAAACGTCAAAGACCGACTCATTACAAGAAGAAAGGCCGAAAAGGAGGAGCAGAGGGAAGAAAAAACCATCCACAATAAGAAATTCGACTTTATTGATTGATTTTGAAGACAAACGGAAAGGAAGTATAGCGACAAAAGAAAGATACAAGATCGGAGGTCTCAGACCTCGGGGCGGGGGGTGTAGAGCTCGGCGCGGGGGGTGCGACTGCGATAGCGGCGGACGAAGGGGCGGCCTCATCGTCGGACTCCTCCAAAAAGTCGAGATCAAGGTCGGGGTATCTGCTGGCCACCTTCTCTCGACTGAGCTCGAACCCCTTGGTGAATGCCTCCAGGCCGAACTGGACGTTCAGCTCCCTCATCTCCGCAGAGGCCTTGAACTCCTCCACTGCAAGGGTCCTGGCCTCCGAGACCAGAACCGGAGTTTGCTCGGCCAGATGGGCGACCTCGGCCTCCGCCTTCCTCGCCGACTCCTCCAAGCTTCGTCTCTCCTCCTCCCGGGCTTGTCTTTCCTCTTCCCGATCTCGCCTCTCTCTCTCCAGGGCCTCCCGGAGGGCGGCCACCTCGGCCGTCTTCACTTGAAGATGGGCAACCTCATCCTGGCAGCGCTCCTCCGCCCGAAGAAGGTCCCTTCTCATGCGGCCCGACGCCTCGACATAGGCGAAGAGCTGGTGCCCGACCTGCAGGGACGGATAGAGAATTACAACGAAGACCAAGCAACCATGCAAATAAACACCCGCTTACCTCGAGAAAGGACCCCAAAGTGTCTCAGGCCCGCTGCTCGGGATCGGCGCGGTCGATCCTCTCCACGACATCGGACAGAATGCAGCCGTCGAGTAGCCGCCTGATCAGAGCCTTGTCGTTGAAGGGGTTCTCCGATCCCCCCTCGAAACAGACGGACTCGTCTGCAGCGGCTCGGTGGCTGCTCACCCTGCGGGCCACCGATTTCCTCTTCTTCCCCGTGGTGGGCGCCTCCGTGGGGCGGACCTCTGGAATAGGGACCCCAGTCGGCGGGCTCCTTGAGGGAGCCCGGGGGCCGCTGGCTCGGCATCCGAAGGAATGTCGATGGCCGGGGTCGCCTGGACGGGCGCAGCCAAGCTCGTCTCCTCCACCCTGGCCCTCTTCGTCGAACCGGAGGTCATCGCGCCCTTCCTCTTCTGAGCTCTCATAGCCTGGGCGAGCATCCGCGTGGCTTCGGCGTCCATTGCTAAAAAAAAAAAAAAAAAAAAAAAAGAAAAAAGAAGAAAAGGAGAAAAAAATAAGAAGAAGCGACACCGATCAGTCCAGAGTCAAAAAAAAAAAAAAAAAAAAAAAAACAAGAGAAAGAAAGAGGAAGAAAAGAGAGGGAAGGAAAGAAATAAAGAGAAGAAGAAGAAGGCAAGAAAAGAAAGATAAATACTTGCTGGATCCTGGGGGCTCAGGCCGATGTTGAAAAGAAGCTGCTCCCTCAGAAGGTTAGGAAGGGAAGGAGCGGGATAACTTAGAAGCTTCTGGGCGGCCTGGAGGTCGTCCTCTCCCAGGCTGGGAGCCCGACGGACGGAGTCCCTCAAAGACCCCCAAAGGGGCAGACCCAGTTCCAGGGTCGGACAGTAGACGAAGAGAAATTTTCCCTTCCAGTTGTGAATCGAAGAAGGGGCGCCCTTCAGCAACCCCTTCTTACCGAACTGGGGGGAGAAGTACCACCAGTCCTTCGCTGAAGGATGGCGCTTGAAGGTGTAAAAGTGCCTGAACAAGGAGAGGGATGGCTGGACCTCGGCTATGTGGCAGAGAGAGAGAAATCCTATCAAAAACCTAAAGGAATTCGGGGCCACAGAGGCGAGAGAAATGTCTAAGAAGCGAAAGAAGGCGGCAACAAAGACAGGAAGCGGAAGCCGGAGTCCGGCACGAAACGCCTCCTGATACAAGCAAAAGTGACCAGGAGGAGGAGCGCTGGCCCGGTCAGAGGGGCCAGGAAGCTCCAGGTCGTACTCCGAAGGAACCCCGTACTGGGCCCTTATCAGAAGGAGTTCATCCGAAGTCGACGAGCATGGAATAGCACCCGGTGCAAAAACCGGGCGGGGCCCTGCCCCGGACACGGGTTCGTCCGCAGAGACAGGAACCTGGGGGTTCAAAGCGGAAGAACACTCGGAACTAACGGGGGCAGAAGAATCAGAAGACATTTTGAGCAGTTTCGGAGGGAGAACCTAAAGGATCCTAGAAAGGCAAATCGAAAGGGGAACGAGACGCCGAAGGAGACACAAGAGTAATGAAAAGAAGAGAAGCCCCTAGGCGGTGAGAAGAAGGTTGGCACTAACCTATATTGCTCGGGGGACCTGGGGAGCGAGAAGCGGGAGGCACCTACGGTTCGAGAAGATGTTCACTAGAGCAGGCTCTCGAAGAGAAGGCGGACGCCAGCAAAAAAAATCAAAAATGAAGCAGGATGCCTGAAGGGGGGACGACGGGTTTAAATAGACCCTGGGATCCGGCGCCATAACGATCGCGAATCCCCCTGGCCAGTCCGCATCCGACGCGTGTCCCACTCCCCCTGGCAGACGGCTAAAAGCGGCTGACGGTTGGCAGGACCATAATTGCGCCGTACCTAGGCCAGCGTACCCACGGGATTTTCGAAGCGTCCCCTCATACCGCTCCAATTCGAAAAGACTCTGGCACGCGCTCATTTAATGCCAAAATATCTGGAGGCGGCAGTGCGCAGGATTCGATGGGACGGTTTCGGCTGTGTCTCTCTCTCTGTACTTCCTTCGTTTGAAATTCAAACTCGAAAGTAGGGAGACTGGTGTTGGGTATAAAATACCCACAGCCGAAACCCACGCCAGCATCGACATCAGCACAGCTCCGCCCGGACTCCTACGGGAGCCGGGCTCCGCCTTCAGCACCGACATCAGCACAGCTCCGCCCGGACTCCTACGGGAGCCGGGCTCCGCCTCCGACATCAATTGCGGGTAAGCACCGACCGGACTCCTACGGGAGCCGGACTTCACCTCTAACTTTGGTTGCAGCACAGCTCCGCCCGGACTCCTACGGGAGTCAGGCTCCGCCCTCGACATCAACTGCAGCACAGCTCCGCCCGGACTCCTACGGGAGCCGGGCTCCGTCCTCGACATCAACTGCGACACAGCTCCGCCCGGACTCCTACGGGAGCCGAACTCCACCTCCGACTTCAATTGCAGTGCAGCTCCGCCCGGACTCCCACGGGAGCCGGGCTCTGCCTCCGACATGAACTGCGGGTAAGCTCCGACCGGACTCCTACGGGAGTCGGGCTCCACCTCCGGCAACAGCACAGCTCCGACCGAGCTCTTAAGGGAGCCAGGCTACGTCCTCGACGCCAACGACTGCAGCCGCAAGCAGACTTCGCCCGGACTCCTACGAGAGCCGAGCTCCGCCCCCAACTTCAGCTCCGAGGGGGTTCCGCCCGGACTCCCCCAGAAGTCGGGCTCCACCCACGACCCTGCTCCACTTCCTGTGGCGGACTCCGCGTAGTTCCATCATTCCCTGACAGGCCGCAGTAGTCATCGCCACCCTGCTCCACTTCTTGCGGCAGATTCCGCATAGCTCCACTACCCCCTGGCAGGCCACAATAACGGCCACGAACCTGCTCCACCTCCTGTGACGGATTCCGCACGGCTCCACTACCCCCTGGTAGGCCGCAATAACGGCCACGAACCTGCTCCACCTCCTGCGATGGATTCCGCACGATTCTCCCATCTGCTGGCGAGTCACGACAACGGACGCTGCTCCACCCCGCATAACAGATTCCACGTGGCAAGCCACAGCGGTGGCCACGCGTCTACTCCACTATCCTTTGCAATCAATTTCCCTGACCATAGGCGGCCCACTACCAGACGGTTACAAACGTCGCCATCAATCCGTTGCCTCCTCCGCCTATAAAAGGGGGACCCAGATACGTTATTCTCTAAGCCCATTTTTTTATCTCAAAACTCTGCTAAATTCTCCGTTCGAGCACTCCATTCTTGTTGAGGCAGAGAACTGACTTGAGCGTCGGAGGGTCTTGCCGGAGCAACCCCACCTTCGGTTTAGACTTCCCTTGCAGGTCCCGGCGGCGACCGCGGCTTCCCCGACTCCAGCTTCTCCGGCGCAAGCAGATTTTTGCACCAACATATCATATCTTAGAACCCACTCTAATACCATTTAAAGCGAAATTTGAGTGCAAGGGCAAAATGGTAATTTTAAAACTTTTTCAAAATTATTATTTTATAGTAAAAATAATTAATTAATCTAATTAATTAATATATATTTACCTTATACTAGGATCTAAATATGATATACAGCATGCATGAATTTAAATTTGAAATTCAAATTTGAACAGTAAACAATTTACTGTTCTGTGTTCAGAACACAATACCTTTGTGCGGAAAGTCGATCACCGCAATCTGATCATCATTGGGAGGCTCTGATCACCGCAATACAGCCACACAATATGTCTGGCCTCTACGGATCATCCACACGAGGCTCCCGATCTGATCGGCTCCTCACGAGTGCTAGCTCGTTGTACAGTCCTTTCGACGGTTGATGCTGATCAAACTTCTTCGATCGATGTCTGCTGATTCCATGGATGCTCTGAATCATCAACAAACTTGCTTGAGAGGTAGATGATTCTCTCCCTTGAATTTGGTGGGCTCACAAAACTCGTAGCTCACTAACTCACTTCCCGAACCCCAGGCTCAAACCCTAGGGAACACACTCAAAAACGCTGCACCCAATTTTCTTTCTTTTCTTTCTTTTTCTCTCAAAAGGTTTTGGACCTTCACCTCACACACAAGGATTCCTCACACCCCCCTTTCTTTCTCAGAATTTTTCTACGCACGTCCCACCTTTCTCCTCTTTTTAAAACAATGTCGAACGTGTCTTATCTGCGTGAGAGGATAAAGATAAGTGGTTGCACATTTGAATTCAAATCAAATTTGAATTCAAATGCAAACCAACTCATCCCTATCCACTTGGGTGTGAGAAGAGAAGGGGTGTGGCTTCATTTGTGCTTGGAGTGTTTTCATGAGAAACATTTTTTCATGTAAAATATGGGGTGCTAAAGAAGATAAGGATATGGCGCAAGGATTGGTTGCTCATTCAAATTCAAACTTTCTTTTGAATTTGAATGACCAACCAATCATCCTTATCCACCCATAAGGTGCACAAAAGTGGGACATGGGAAGGCCTTTGTGTGAGAAAAAATTTACGAGAAGTTCCTTCTCGTGAATTCAAATAGGCGCAGATATGTGAGGTGGTGCAGGGAGTTAAATTCAAAAGATGGTTTCATCCAAATTGAACCAACCTAATCAAAATAGGTTAAGCACAATTAGACTAAGTTAAATCCAATATAATTAGACTTAATTAGGCTCAATAAAATCTTAATCAAATTAGAAATTGACTAAGCCCAACCCCTGATCAAATCAGGGACCAAACCAACTCGACGATTAGGTCAACACTTAACCTAATCGGGTCAAACCCAACTGAATCCAATTCAATTGAACTTGATCCAAAAATAATTACTCAATTAAATTGAGTTAATTAGTGATCAAATCACTAATTAAACTTCTCATAAATATTGAGTCCAAATCCGATGGGCAATCGGGTATCAAAGTCCATCGATATGAAATCTTGATCGAAGAGTCCCAAACCAGTGGGACTCTTGACCCCGGTACCCAAAATGTGTAGGACTCATGATCAGAGAATCTTGATTCTCAATCACAGAGTCCCAGACATGTAGGACTCATAGTCCATGAGCATTAGGACTCTTCATCAGCCATTAGATCAGATAGGAATCTCTAATGTGTGTGACCCCGCAGGTTCGAACCTAAGCCGGTAGCACAGGAACCAATTCATGTACTAATCGAAGTGACCATCTAGCAATGGTACCCGACGATCGGATAGGTCAAATAGTCACAATCACAACACTCAGAACCTATGTGAATATGGTTACTGTATAATTCATCCCTTTTGACCCCTGTGTATAGGATGACTTAGGGTTAAACTGTCAACCCTGATTAGATCATCTGAGTCGTGCTCAACTCAATCAGTCCTGTGACTCCTCACTAGGACTACTCTGGCCAAGATTTTGCTAAATTAAAACATGACTGTACACAGCTCCTGAACTGGAGTGGTCAATCCTATTTTGACACACGCACCGATAAGTCAAGTATTTGGCTACACCCAGCAGCCTTTCGTCACTGAATTAGAAACTCAGGTAGTCCAGTGCCTAAGCGCAGTGAGTTGCTTGCAAGTCACCGTGGCGGTCTCAGGTTAGAGGTTCAGTTATACCCATATCCTATCGGAGCAAATCTTGATAGCAGAAATAGCTCCGGAGTCAGTCATGTTCAGTGCAGATGTACCCTTACATCTCACCTGTATGCCATACCAGTGTCTCCACACTCTTTGGTTAATAGGACAACCAACCTATATGGCACATAATGACCTATGCTTGATAAACGTTGTTGTCCTTGGTAACAACATATCATTTGGTCGCGAATAAGTTTAAGGACTAAACGACAAATCCTCCTTTGTCGAGTCTAAATAGTCCTAAGGACTTCACCACAACACAGGAGTTCATTAGAAGATGAAACAATTTGTGATAAAAAATATCAAAATAACTTTTATTTATTTATAATTTATGTACTAGTACAACAAAGAGCACAACCGTCAACAGGCTGACGATTGGCTTTGGGATACTATTTCCAACATCAACTTCGATAGCTGGTATCAGAAGTTAAAGATCGTACTGGAGCACGAGAGGATCCTATATGTGCTTACAGATCCACCACCTGAAGAATTTACTGCCAATGCATCTCGTGCTGTGAGAGATACTTATTTGAAGTGGCTAAGTGACTGCACGATGGTGCATTGCATTATGAGGACAGCAATGAATGATGAACTTAGCTGTAAGTTTGAGGATGTGCAACCAAAGGATATAATTCAAATATTGAATGAGTTCTTCAGCACCGCTGAGGATGCGGAGAAATATAAAACTTCCTGCACTGTGTTCAATGCCTGTATGTGAGAAGGGGCATCAGTCACTGATCATGTATTGTACATGATCAAGCAGATTGAATGCTTAAGAAAATTTAGCTTTCCGTTATATGAACAACTAGGCAAGGATACTATTCTCAATTTGCTATCAAAATCATACCTACCCTTCTTAAGTCATTATAGAATGACCAAGCCTATAGTGAACTATCATGATTTGCTAGGATTGCTATAGACGTTCAAGAAAAACCATAAGCTCTAGAAGGAGTCAGTGAATATAGTGAGAGGTTCATCTGCAGATCGTCGATCCTCTAAGAAAGGAAAGAAGAAAAAGGTGCAAAAAAATTATACCGTCGATCTTAAGCCAAAGTAGAGCAAAAAGTCAAAAGTCGATAAGAGCTAGGCAGAATGCTTCTTTTGTAAGAAGTCAGATCACTGAAAAATAAATTATCCAGCTTATATAGCTTCCCTTAACCCAAACAGACTGAAGAACAAGAAAAATAAGCAATCAGTTACTTTGCAAGGTACTTATATAATAACTCTTTATAATTTTTCTATTTATGATACTACTACCTAGATATTAGATACTGAAAGTCCAATTAATATTTGTAATTCATTACAGAGACTGTAGATCAGTAGAAAATTTTGAGAAGACGAGCAGTTTCTGAATGTTAGAGATAGAAGCCTTGTTCCATTTCTAGTTTTGAGAACTATGCAGCTTATTTTTGAGTCTAATAGTATTACGTTAGATGAGTGTTATTATTATCCTTCCTTTTTAATAAATATCATCTCTGTAGGCCTTTTGGCCAAATATGATTTTAAATTTTTAATAAAGAATGATTTTTATGATATCATTGTGAATGATACTACAATTATATATGGATAATTAAAACATGGTATATATATTATCATAGTCTGTTGGTATAACGTACACTTCGAACAAATGCACTAGGATAGATAATATCAGTGATTCCTACCTTTGGCATTGTAAGCTAGGTCATGTGAATAAGAATAGGATAGACAGATTAATCAAAAAGGGCGTCTTTGAAATTAGTGATTGTGAATCATTACCGACCTATGAATCCTGTCTACTTGATAAGATGACCAAATCACCTTTTAAGAAAAAAGATGAACGAACCAGTGATGTTTTAGGTCTAATATATAGTGATGTAAGTAGACCTATGAACATAGCTTCCAGAGGAGGATATTATTACTTCATTATATTTATAGACGACCTATCAAGGTATAGGTACGACTACCTTATGAAGCATAAATCCAAATCATTTGAAATGTTCAAACGATTTCGTAGTGAGGTAAAAAAATAGACTGAAAAGAGTATTAAAACTCTTCAATCAGATCGAGGAGGTGAATATCTCACCAGTGATTTTCTGACATATCTAGAGGAGAATGAGATTCTCTCTCAGTAGATCCCTCCTAGAATACCACAACATAATGGGATGTCTGAAAGGAGGAATCAAACCCTATTAGACACGGTTTAGCCCATGATGGGTTTACTAATCTATCAATCTCTTTGTGAGGATATGCTCTTGAAACTATCTGCTATATTCTTAACAAGATTCTGAGCAAGTCTGTTAATAAAACTTCATATGAGATGTGGACAGGGTGTAGGTCGGTGCTCTCACACCTTCGAATTTGGGGGTGTCTAGCTTATATCAAGCGTTTAAAGACAGATAAGCTTAGACTAAAATTTGATAAATACTTATTTGTAAGGTATCCAAAAAAAATTAAAGAGTACTACTTCTACTTCGCTGAAGAACAAAAGGTGTTCGTCAACAATAGGACAGTCTTTTTGAAAAAGAAGTTCCTTAGAGAAGAAATTAATGCTAGCAAAATTAAACTTAGTGAAGTTCATGAGGTAGAAGAATTGACACACATAGAATTGGATTTGGTTGGAGAATCAAATCTGGAGCCTGTAGAGGCACCATTAAGAAAATTTGATAGAGTACCGCATCAGCCAAACAGATACTATGATTTCTTGGTCCGAAATGGTGATTCTATTGAGCTAGATGAGAATGATGAGGATCTGATCATCTATATGGAAGCCATGCAAAGGCCCAACTCCCAGAAGTGGCTTGAGGTCATGAAATTCGAGATGGAGTCCATGGAGATTAATAGAATATAGACACTAATTGATCCATCCGAAGGAATAAAACCCATAGGGTGCAAGTGAATTTTCAAAAAAAAAGAGGAGCGGATGGAAAGATAAAGACTTATAAAGCCTATCTAGTTGTCAAAGATTACCGTCAGTATTATGGTATTGACTATGACGAGACATTCTTACCTGAGGTAATGCTCAAGTCCATCCAGATTATGTTTGTGATAGTAGCACACTTAGATTATGAGATCTAGCAAATAGATGTCAAAACTACTTTTCTAAATGGAGAGCTAGAAGAAGAGGTGTATATGATATAATATGAAAGGTTCACATCTACAGACAAATCTAAGGTGTGAAAACTAAACATGTCTATCTATATACCGAAGCAGGCATCTAGGAGTTGGAACATATATTTTGATAAAATAATCAAAATATATGGCTTCGTTAGGAATGGAGAAGAGCCTTGTGTCTACAAATAGACTAATGATTTTGTAATTATCTTTCTTGTACTGTATATAGATGATATACTGTTAATATAAAATGATATCCCAATTTTACAGAGTGTAAAGCTGTGGCTCTCATCGCAGTTCTCTATGAAAGATTTGGGAGAAGCATCCTACATCCTAGGTGTTGCTCCATAAATTGATTTTGATGATTACAAAGCAGTCGAAGGGGTACTAATAATTTTCATTTGAAAAAGACCTATTGCTCTTCAGGGGCAAAATTATAATTTTACCAAAACCCTGATTTGAAAGTATCAAATGATAGAACAAAAGATTTGTGATCCATTGGCGAAAATTTCATTATTTTTGGACTTGTATTTTGGAATTTATGCATGTTTGAAATCCATGAGTCGACCCATGAGTCAGCTCATGGCACAATGAGCTGTTTGGCATGCAGAATTTTTGGCTTGGCACAACCTGTGAGTCGACCCATGAGTCGACCCCCAAGGCATGAGTCGACCCATGAGTCGACCCCTGCAGTTTTAGGCCAAAAATTACAGAACCCTATTTTTTGGTTTCTTCAACAGAGGTCGACCCCCGGGCATGAGTCGACCCATGAGTCGACCCCTGTGACGGGATTTCTCCGCAACGGCTAGTTTTTAACCCATTTTAAGTGCTTTTAATGCTCATTTAATGTGGTCTAACGGCTCTTTTTCAGCCTAGAATATTTTTCTCTGTTTCTTAAAGCTATAAAAGGATTCAAAAGGTGGAAAACAAGTAAGAGATTGAAAGAGATTGAAAAGAAAAAGAAGAGCATTCAAGAGAGCATTCAAGAGCATTCAAAAGAGAAAATTTGAAAAAGAGTTTCTCAAGCCAACTTTTCAGCTCTAATCAAGAGCTCATTTAAAGCTTTCTAGAAGCCATCAATCCAAGCTTACCAACTCCTCAAGCGCTCAATCAATTTTCCATCCACCTTGAGGAAATCCAAAAAGGGGCTTCTTCTCTTGAGTAAAGTGTATTTAAAGTTATATTCGCTCATTAAAGGAGCTTTTCTTGTACTTATTTATGCTATAAATTATTTTACTCAGTTTGAGTGATTGTTTTTATTTTGGAGGGGTTCCAAAACAAGGGAAGGTTGATCCGAACCTAGAATCGGAGTGTATTGGGTTGGCTTGTACCCGGAAAACAAGTGGACTAGCTTGGGATAGCTAGTATCGGAGTTTCTGACATTTATATTCGGGTTGAATACAAGTTTAGTGGATTGGAATTCCCAAGCAGGAGCTTGGGGAGTGGATGTAGGTGCAAGGTTGGCACCGAACCACTATAAATCCTTTTGTTTGTGGTGTGCATAATTGCTTCTCTTTAACTCTTCAGTATTTTCTTGCATTCTTGCTTTTGGCAATTAATCTTGAATTAAGGTTATTCTCCTCATTCATTTAGCTATTGACAAATATTTTTCATAAGTCATTAGTTAAGTTCAAATTTTTTAGAAACCCAATTCACCCCCCCTCTTGGGTTGCATAGCTGGGCAACAAGTGGTATCAGAGCCCGGTGCTCTAGCCCGTCTTTGATCTAAATAATCAAAGAGCCAAAGATCTATGGCAACCCACGTCGGTACTTCTCTTGCCGAGGGGCAATCCACCAACCGACCTCCACTTTTCAATGGGTCTAATTACACCTATTGGAAAGCTCGGATGAAAATATTCATTCAAGCACTCGACTATGATATGTGGAGTATCATAGTGAACGGTCCTCACACACCCACTAAAATTATAGATGATGAGGAATCAACCAAACCCGAGAAAGAATGGGATGAGGTTGATAAGAAGATGGCCCAATTAAATGCTAAAGCAATGAATGTACTTTATTATGCTCTTGATGCAAACGAATTTAATCGCATTTCTACTTGTTCATCTGCTAAAGAAATATGAGATAGGTTAGAAGTAACCAATGAGGGAACCAATCAAGTAAAAGAGTCTAAAATAAACATGCTTGTGCATAAATATGAATTATTTAAAATAGAGCATGATGAGTCCATAACTGTAATGTTTACTCATTTTACTGATATCATTAATAGTTTAAAGAGTCTTGGTAAGTCCTATACTAACAGTGAGCTTGTAAGAAAGATTCTCAGGTCCTTGCCAAGAACTTGGGAAGCCAAAGTGACTGCCATCCAAGAAGCCAAGGACTTGAACACTCTACCTCTAGAAGAGCTTCTTGGATCTTTGATGACTCATGAGCTAAGCATAAAGCAACATCAAGAGGAAGAAGTCAAAAAGAAAAGAACCATTGCCCTCAAATCCACGGCTCCACCAGATGAAGAATCTGATGACACTGAAGATGAAGAACAAGATGAAGAGATGGCACTCATCACCCGAAGATTTAAAAAATTTTTGAGAAAAAGGAAACAGGGGATGAGGAAGAGGCCTTCACAAAAGGGGAACAAAGCAAAGAAAAAGAGAAAGACCAAGCCCTTATCTGCTACGAGTGCAAGAAGTCGGGACACTTCAAATCCGAATGCCCATAACTGAAGAAAGGTCCCAAGAAGTTCAAGAAGAAGGCCATGATGGCCACATGGAGTGCGAGTGATGACTCAAGCTCCGATGAGGAAACCTCAACCGAACAAGCCAACCTGTGCCTTATGGCACATGAAAATGAGATAATTTTCGAAACCCCTAGTGACTTTACATTTGAAGAATTGCATGAAGCATTCTATGATTTAGTTGATGAATTAAAGAAACTAGGGATAAAGAACAAAGAGCTAAAATTAAAAAATCAATCTTTATTGAAACAAGCTGAAAACTTTTCAATTGAAAAATCCACCTTGCTTCAAGAAAATCAAAGCTTAAAGAATGAAATTGCCAAGCTGAAACCAATAGTAGAAAAGTTCACCTTGAGTTCAAATAAACTCAATATGATTCTTGATAATCAAAAAGCCGTATATGATAAGGCTGGACTTGGCTATAACCCTTTGAAGAAATAAAAATATCTAAAAAATATTTATGTAAACTCTTTAAGTAACAAGTCTACCAATATTACTTGTTTCAAATGTGGTAGAGTAGGACATAAGTCATACACTTGCTTCTTTAACAAATCTGCAAACTCAACTATAAAGAAAATATGGGTTCCAAAAGGAACCATTATGACTAACCAAAAAGGACCCAAGAAAGCTTGGGTACCTAAAACAAAAACTTGACTTTTGCTTGCAGGTGTGTCTAGCATCCCAAGGAGGAAACAGGAAATGGTATCTTGACAGTGGATGCTCGAGATACATGACTGGTGATGAATCACAATTCATCACGCTTGATGCTAAGGATGGAGGGATGGTCACCTTTGGAGACAATGGCAAAGGAAAGATCATTGAGATAGATAACATTGGTATCACTCCCTCCAAATTCATTTAAAATGTATTATTAGTTAATGGTTTAAAGCATAACTTACTTAGTATTAGTCAATTCTGTGATAAAGGATATAAAGTTGTTTTTGAATCGTCTGTGTGCATTGTAACTAGTCCTATTAATGATGGCATTAAATTTATTGGACATAGACATGGCAATGTTTATATGGTAGATTTAAATGATTTAGCCAAAATAAACATGCAATGCCTAGTATCCTTGAATGCTAAAGTTAATGAGACTAGTTGGCTTTGGCATCGTAGACTTGCACACATTAGCATGCATTCTCTTTCAAAATTAATTAAGAAAGAATTAGTTCTTGGCTTGCCTAAACTGAATTTTGAAAAAGATAGAATTTGTGATGCATGCCAACTAGGTAAACAAACAAGAGTTTCATTTAAATCCAAAAATATTGTTTCAACTTCTAGACCTTTAGAGCTTTTGCATATGGACTTATTTGGACCAACTAGAACCACTAGTCTAGGAGGAAAATGATATGGTTTTGTAATTATAGATGATTACTCTCGTTTTACTTGGGTTTTCCTTTTAGCACACAAAGATGAAACTTTTCATATTTTCACTAAATTTTACCGAAAAGTCACTAATCAAAAAGGATTTTCAATTCAAAATATTCGAAGTGATCATGGAACTGAATTTGAAAATCAAGACTTTGAAAACTTTTGTGATGAAAATGGAATTGGCCATAACTTCTCTGCTCCTAGGACACCCTAACAAAATGGGGTAGTTGAAAGAAAAAATAGAACCTTAGAAGAAATGGCCCGTACCATGCTTTGTGAAAGCAACCTTCCAAGATATTTTTGGGCGGAAGCAATTAACACAGCATGTTACATTTTAAATCGTGCTTTGATTAGACAAATTTTAAAGAAAACCCCCTATGAACTTTGGAAAGAAAGAAAACCAAATATTGCATATTTTCATATTTTTGGTTGTCGATGTTTTGTGTTAAATAATGATAAAGAAAGACTTGGTAAATTTGATGCAAAATCAGATGAAGCAATCTTTCTTGGTTACTCCTCCACTAGTAAAGCTTTTAGAGTTTTTAACAAAAGAACTTTAGTAGTAGAGGAGTCCATACATGTTGTTTTTGATAAATCTAACGATCTTCCTTCAAGGAAGAATGAGGGTGTTGATGATGCAGATCCTCTAATAGAAGGAATGAAGGAGATCACTCTGAAAGATTCAATAACTCAAGAGGACGAGGAACAAGAAGACAAACAAGATGAGAGAGGTGAAGAAATTCAAGAACAACCTCAAGGTACAAATGACCTACCCAAGGAATGGAGGTATGTTCACAATCACCCTAAGGAGTTGATTATTGGTAATCCTATGCATGGGGTAAAAACTCGTTCTTCACTTAGAGATGTATTTAATCATTGTGCTTTTGTATCTCATCTTGAACCAAAAACTATTGAAGAAGCTGAAAATGATCATAATTGGATTAATGCAATGCAAGAGGAACTTAATCAATTTGAAAGAAATAATGTTTGGACTTTAGTATCAAGACCTAAAAATTATTCAATAATTGGCACAAAATGGGTCTTTAGGAACAAATTAGATGAACATGGTAATGTAATTAGAAATAAAGCAAGATTGGTTGCTAAAGGATATAATCAAGAAGAAGGAATTGATTTTGATGAGACCTTTGCACCTGTTGCTAGATTAGAAGCCATTAGACTTCTACTTGCATATGCTTGCTTTATGAAATTCAAATTATTTCAAATGGATGTCAAAAGTGCTTTTTTAAATGGATATATTGCTGAAGAAGTCTATGTAGAACAACCCCCAGGATTTGAAAATCATGCTTTTCCTAATCATGTTTTTAAATTAAATAAAGCTTTATATGGATTAAAACAAGCACCTAGAGCTTGGTATGATAGGCTAAGCAAATTTTTACTAAATAATAATTTTTCAAGAGGTAATGTAGATACAACCCTCTTTATTAAAAGAAATCAAAATGATATGTTAGTAATACAAATTTATGTTGATGACATAATTTTTGGGTCTACTAATGAATCTCTTTGTCAAGACTTTGCTAAGCTCATGCAGGGGGAGTTCGAGATGAGCATGATGGGAGAACTTACCTTCTTCCTCGGACTCCAAATCAAACAAACAAAAGAGGAAATCTCCATCATCCAAAGCAAGTACACCAAGGAACTACTCAAAAGATTTGGAATGGAGAACTCCAAACCAATTGGCACACCCATGAGCCCCTCATGTAAGTTTGACAAGGATGAAGAAGGTAAATGTGTAGACTTAAAATACTATAGAGGTATGATTGACTCTCTATTATATTTAACTGCAAGTAGGCCTGATATCATGTTTAGTGTTTGTCTGTGTGCTAGATATCAATCTAATCCTAAAGAATCTCATTTGAATGCTGTTAAAAGAATCCTTAGATACTTGAATGGTACTCAAACTCTAGGGTTATGGTACTCTAAGGACTCACAAATTGATTTATTAGGATATTCAGATGCTGATTTTGCTGGATGTAGGTTAGATAGAAAAAGCACTAGTGGAACTTGCCAATTTCTTGGAGTTAACCTAATCTCCTGGTTTAGCAAGAAATAAAATTCGGTAGCACTGTCTACGACTGAGGCTGAATACATTACAGCCGAAAGTTGTTGTGCTCAAATCTTGTGGATTAAGCAACAACTCGAAGACTTTGGAATCAAACTTAATGAAACACCAATAAGATGTGACAACATAAGTGCCATAAATCTATCTAAAAATCTAATTCAACACTCAAGGTCCAAACATATTGAAATAAGACATCATTTTATAAGAGAACATGTTCAAAATAAAAATATAATTCTTGAATATGTTTGCACTAAAAATCAATTAGCTGATATCTTTACAAAGGCCCTTAGCGAGGATAGATTCTGTGAAATTAGGAGAAATCTAGGAATTCTTGATCCTTATGCCTAAGTGTTTCTCCATTTCCAAGGAATTGACTTGAGATCAATTTCCATCATCTCTCTTGGACCTAAATGCTCAAGATTATCATTCTCACAACTTGTCATTGAGCAAAATTTCTTCTCCCAAAATTTTAAATTTTTTCAGAATTTATTCATATTTTTTTCTGAATTTTTGTGTTTCATGAGTCGACCCCCTAGGGTCGACCATATGGCATACTTGAAATTATTGCCAACTTCCCACGGGCTCTTTCCTTTTAACTTGAAGCCTGTTCATGAGCCGACTCATTCTCTTCATCTTCCTCCCTCCAAGAACCATCATCCTCATCCTCATTCTCTCCAAAACCAAGGATTTAGCTCAAGAATATTCTCCCTTCTCCTCTCCACCACAAATCACTGCCTAGGAAAGGAGATTTTCGCATCTTTCTCCTTTGATTAAAGTGGTTGGAGCGTGCCCTAGCCTCCACTGTTCTTCTCAAAACCACCTCTTCTCTCCGCCAAAATCCCTCTCCATCCTTTTGTAACCCTTCTTCTACTCATCCACTTGATCCTCCGAGTCTCCCTGCCTGCTGTTGTGGTGAGAATGGCTCCAAAAATGAAGCTCCCTCAGAGAAGAAAATCGGTCCGTGAGCTGGAAGAAAACGTCCGCAGAAAAAGGCAAGCTGCTCAGTCCTCCACTGCTCCCATTCTGGCTTCTGTGTCAGCTCAAGGTCCCTCTCAGTCTCCCCTTAGCCCTAGCAAAATTCCTTTATCTGATAGGAAGGTTGAAACCAGAAAGAATGTGGATTTTAGATTCTTTGAAAAAGAGGGTTTCACCTTTGGAACAAAGATAAAAAACCAGGGTTGGGGTTTTTACTGCTCTCTCAAGGAAGTTACTTTTGTAGACCTGGTTAGAGAATTTTATCAAAATCTGCATTATGGCAATGGAACAGTGACTTCTACAGTTAAGGGAGTTGATATCTGTTTGGATCCTATTATTTTGGGAGAGATACTTCACTTGCCCTGTGAGGGATATTCTTACATGGAACTCCCAGTGAAGGAAGAGGGGATCAGTGTAATTCTAGGAGGAACCTACTCGGGAAGTTTGAATAAATTGAAAGCCAAAATTTTGTCAATTGAAATGAGGATCTTACATCAATTAGTGACAAAGCTCTTCTTCCCTAGGAGTGGTAGGCATGACCTCCTTTCTGGCAGAGATATTTGTATAATATTTCATGTGATCACTCAAACCCCATTAAACCTCCCTGCTTTAATGATTGAGGCCATGAGAGAGACTCTCAACAGATCCAAGGCACATCTGCCTTTTGGTATGGCCCTTACACTAGTTTTCAGGAGGTTTGGAGTCAGTTTTGAGGGGGAGGCATCTGCTAAGCTTTCTCATACAGACACCATCAACCAACACACTCTGCACCGTATGGGATTCACTAAATCTGATGGTGGTTGGATCAAGGGTTCTGAGGAGAGAGCTGAGGACAGAGTAGAGGACAGAGCTGAAGAAGAAGGTCCCTCATCTCCTCTCCATGACTTCAGGGCAGCATCTCCAGATATCCAGTTTGTTTCAGACCCAGATGCTGGCCCTTCATAGTTCACCAGGAGGCACACACCAGTACATCAGCCAGAGAGCAGAGCACCTCCTTCAGAGTTCAGATTGGCTGATGATCAGATCGAGCAGATTTCTCAGCGTGTGGCTTCCTTGCTTTCTCGTCAGTGGAGCACTTCTACATTTGCACCGGGATCCACATCATTAGATTCTTCTGATCAGACTTTGATCCCCCATATCTCCACTGTATTTCAGTTGATCACAGATCAGTCTATTCGGATTCATCAGCTCGAGGATTGCATTTTGAGACTGACTGGGAGAGTTCTTGACTTGCAGGGGCAAGTCTTAGCTTTGGCCCATCCTCAGCCACAGGAGAGCACTATTGAGGTCACAGATCTTACTGCAGAGGCTGGCAGGCTCAGAGGTGCATTAGAGGGTGGTTATGAGTTATTGAGGAGAGAGATCAGAGGCTCGAGTGAGCATGCATCTACTCAGTTCACTGCTCTGCTTCAGTCTGTTTCGAGAGCACTGAACGTTCTTGATTCCATTAGACTCACTCTTTCAGTCCAGTCTTTGGCCTCTCAACGTTCTCAGCCTCCTAGTTCATCTCGCTCACCTGCTCGTGCCAGCACCTCCACTCGTGGTAGAGGCAGACGGGGTAGAGGACGTACTCTTGGTCGAGATCAATCATCTCCTCACCCTATCTCTGATGACTCCGATCCATCCAGTCATGAGCTTTACTAGATCCTAGGTGTTAGTCTCTTGTTCTTTCTAGGATCTATATTTTGGGCCATGTAATGACATTAGCTAGCTGACTTTTATGTTATGAAATATGTATTGAAACAACTATGGTTTTAATCATCTTTTAATTGTATATACTCTTTGTAATGATGTCTATCATCTTTTGATTATATATCTTCTCTTTGTTGATAATTCATATCTATGAAAATCTATGGCATATTTTGGTTAATGATTGCTGTATTCAGGGGGAGCAAACATTAATGATTAGCACTAGAAGTTTGAAGAAACACTAAAGAGACAACGTATTCAGAAAAAGAGGGGGAGCTAACAATGTTTGATGATGTCAAAAAGGGGGAGAAATTAAAGAAAAAGAAACATATCAAAAGCAAAATTATAAAGAAAAAGAAACATATCAAAAGCAAAATTATAAAGAAAAAGAAAATTAAAGAAAATGAAACATACCAAAAGCAAAATTATAAAGAAAAAGAAACATATCAAAAGCAAAATTATAAAGAAAAAGAAACATAAAGAAAAAGAAACATATCAAACGCAAAATTATAAATTATTAAAAGACTTGAAAATAAAATGAATGAATTGGGGAGAAATTAAAGAACAATATCAAAAGTAAAATTATTAAATGACTTAAAAATACAATGAGTAAATTGCTAAGTACAATGCAAATGAGCAACCTTTAAAATTACTTCTTTAAACATGCTCTGATATGCTTTAAAATTTAACTTGCTCTGATACATCTTAAATTTGACATGCTCTGATATACTTTACAAATTAATTCTTAGACATGCATTGGTACACTTAATTATTTTTGCTCTGATACTAAAACTAAATAATCTAATAAGAATGAGCAAATTTTCAAGATACAACTTGCTCTGATAACAAAAATAAATTTTCTACTCTAACACCAAAATCACATAATCCAATGAGTAAATTTTTCAAATCATTAAGCAATGGGCAAACTATTTATGCAAATGAGCACTTGTATCACAAACCAAAAGAATCAATCTTCTTTTCAAGCAAATGCACTTATAATGCATTCTTTTGAAATTCATGATTCACATAGATGCTTTTGTTCAAGTGTTTTGTCATCATCAAAAAGGGGGAGATTGTTGCTCCCTAATTTGATTTTGATGATTACAAAGCAGTTGAAGGGGTACTAATAATTTTCATTTGAAAAAGACCTATTGCTCTTCAGGGACAAAATCATAATTTTATCAAAACCCTGATTTGAAAGTATCAAATGATAGAACAAAAGATTTGTGATCCATTGGCAAAAATTTCATTGTTTTTGGACTTGTATTTTAGAAGTTATGCATGTTTGAAATCCATGAGTCGACCCATGAGTCAGCTCATGGCACAATGAGCTGTTTGGCACGCAGAATTTTTGGCTTGGCACAACCTGTGAGTCGACCCATGAGTCGACCCCCAAGGCATGAGTCGACCCATGAGTCGACCCCTGCAGTTTTAGGCCAAAAATTACAAAACCCTATTTTCTGGTTTCTTCAACAGAGGTCGACCCATGAGTCGACCCCCTTGCATGAGTCGACCCATGAGTCGACCCCTGTGATGGGATTTCTCTGCAACGGCTAGTTTTTAACCCATTTTAAGTACTTTTAATGCTCATTTAATGTGGTCTAACGGCTCTTTTTCAGTCTAGAATATTTTTCTCTATTTCTTAAAGCTATAAAAGGATTCAAAAGGTGGGAAACAAGTAAGAGATTGAAAGAGATTGAAAAGAAAAAGAAGAGCATTCAAGAGAGCATTCAAGAGCATTCAAAAGAGAAAATTTGAAAAAGGGTTTCTCAAGCCAACTTTTCAGCCCTAATCAAGAGCTCATTTAAAGCTTTCTAGAAGCCATCAATCCAAGCTTACCAACTTCTCAAGTGCTCAATCAATTCGCCATCCACCTTGAGGAAATCAAAAAAGGGGCTTCTTCTCTTGAGTAAAGTGTATTTAAAGTTATATTCGCTCATTAAAGGAGCTTTTCTTGTACTTATTTATGCTATAAATTATTTTACTCAGTTTGAGTGATTATTTTTATTTTGGAGGGGTTCCAAAACAAGGGAAGGTTGATCCGAACCTAGAATCAGAGTGTATTGGGTTGGTGTTGCCCAGCTATGCAACCCAAGAGGGGGGGTGAATTGGGTTTCTAAAAATTTTAAGCCCAACCGATAACTTATGAAGAACAAAATAATGGCTTTAAATCAATATTAATTAACTAAAGCAGTATTGCAAGGATATAAATATGATAAAGCGATAAAGCACACCACAAACACAAGGATTTATAGTGGTTCGGTGCTAACCTTGCACCTACGTCCACTCCCCAAGATCCCACTTGGGAATTTTAATCCACTATCCTTTGTATTCAACCCGAATACAAAACGTCGGAAACTCCGACACTAGCTATCCCAAGCTAGAATACAGGACGTCGGAAACTCCGACCCTAGCTATCCCAAGCTAGAACACTTGTTTCCCGGGTACAAGCCAACCCACAACACTCCGATTTCAGGTTCGGATCAACCTTTCCTTGTTTTGGAAATCCTCCAAAAACAAGAGCAAAAACTCACAAAGAGTAAGAATATTTAGAGCACAGATGAATACAAAAACAGCTCCTTAAATGAGCAAATATAACAATAAAAACTTTACTCAAATGAAGAACCCCTTTTTCAGATTTTCTCAAGATGAATGAACGGTTGAACGCTTGAGAAGAGGTTGATTGTTGATTGAAGATCTCTTGAAAGCTTTGAACGATCTCTAGATCAAGGTTGAAACGATAGGCGTGAAGAATTCTCTCCTTGAAAGATCTTCCTTTTCTCTTTCACAATCTCTCTGGTATATTGTGGATCCTCTCTCTTTTTCTCTATGGATATTTCGTTGATCTCAGGCTTTTTCTTGCAAATTTCGGATCCTCTCTTCTGTTCTTCTCTTTTTCTTCTCTTTTCTTCTCTTCGTTTGATTTCACGTTTGATCCGCTATTTAATCTGCAATTTCTTTCATCATTTAAAGCATTTTGTAGCATTAGAAGCAAGAGAAAACAATTTAGGCAGATAAAGAGCCGTTAGAGGATTTTTAGGAAGCATAAATGGCAATTAAAACGGGCAAAAAAATAGCCGTTGCTGACATTTCCCGTCGCAGGGGTCGACTCATGAGTCGACTCATGCTTCAGGAGTCGACTCATGAGTCGACTTCTGTTGCAACAGACCAGAAGATCTGATTTCTGAATTTTTTGGTTCAAATCAGCAGGGGTCGACTCATGAGTCGACTCATGCCTTGTGGGTCGACTCATGAGTCGACTCACAGGTCGTGCCAAGCCAAAAAATCCAGCGTGCCATGGGAATTTTTTTTTTTTTTTTTCGTGCCATTCAGCTCATAGTGCCATGAGTTGACTCATGAGTCGACTCATGCACTTTAAACCTTCATAACTTCAAAAATATTAGTCCAAACACAATGAAATTTTCACCAATAGATTTCAAATCATTTGTTCTACCAAATGGTACTATCAAATCAGGATTTTAGCAAAATTACGATTTTGCCCTTGAAGAGCATAAGGACTTTTTCAATTGTTTGTATCCCTTCAATCTGCTTTGTAATCATCAAAATCAATCTAGGAGCAACAATCTCCCCCTTTTTGATGATGACAAAACATATGAACAAAAATATTTATGTTAAAGCATTAATTTCAAAAGAATCCATTATGGGTGTATATGCTTGAAAAGAGTATGATTCTTTTGGCATGTAATATAAATGCAAAAATAGTTTGTCCATTTTCTTAAAGATTTGAAAAGGGTATTAGATCATTTTGAGTTCAAGATATTTCAGAGCAAGAGAAGATAAATAACTTTTTCTATGTATCAGAGCAAAAATAATTTTTACAATGATATCAGAAAAGATTTTATAATGTATCAGAGCAAATTTCATACAGTATTAGAGCAAATGTTATAATATTTTAGAGAAACCTTCACACTGTATCGGATCAAATGTTATCATGTATCAGATCAAGTTGAAAGAAATTGTAGGATGAATCAGAGTAAAACAAATTTCTTATTGATGTCTCAAGGTGAGTAAAATTTCAAAAGCAAGTTTGAATATCAGAGCATATATATAAAAAATACTTATTTGCATTGTACTCATGATTTTGCTTTTGAGTAAAATTTCTTATTGATGTCTCAAGGTGTGTAAAATTTCAAAAGCAAGTTTGAATATCAGAGCATATATATAAAAAATACTTATTTGCATTGTACTCATGATTTTGCTTTTGATGGATTAAAGTTCTGTCTGATACCAAATTTCTCTGTCTGATACCAAATTTCGATACCAAAATTTCTCAAAGTTTTGTTTAATCTTTCAATCCTTGTTTTTGTCTAATTTCTCCAATATTTATTTAATTTTTTCAATATTTGTTTTAATTTAATTTCTCCCCCTTTTTCTCATAATTTAGGGTTTTGCTTTTTGTCTAATTTCAATTTTTGTTTAATTTTAATTTCTCCCCCTTTTTGACATCATCAAACATAGTTAACTCTTCCTTTTCTTTTTCTGAAATATTCTTTAATTTCTTCCTCTTTAGAGTTTTTCACAAATATTTGCTCCCCCTTAATATAGCAATTATCAATAGCAAACAACAATAAGGAGAAGATAATATTTCAACAGATGTATCGGAGATTGAAATATAACCAAAATATAATCATTACAAAGAGGTAGAAATATAGGTAAAAGATGATTCCATTTATATCATAATTGTTTCAATACATAAAATTCAACCAGCTAAATGTCAATACATGGCCCCAAGGTATAGATCCTAGAACAAGATACTAACTCCTAGAACCTAGTAAAGATCAAGATAAGTCAATGATCAAGACAAATCATGGATCGGAGTCATCAGATATAGGGTGAGGAGATGATGGATCAGAAGTGCGTCCTCTACCCCGTCTGCCTCTGCCACGAGTGGAGGTGATGGCACGAGCAGGAGAACGAGATGAACTAGGTGGTTGAGAATGCTGAGATACTAGGGCTGATACCATGAGTCTGATAGAATCAAGTACGTTCAGTGCTCTGGAAACAGATTGAAGTAGAGCAGTGAACTGGGTGGTAGCATGCTCACTCGATCCTCTGATCTCTTTCCTCAGTAGCTCATATCCACTTTCTAATGCTCCTCTGAGCCTTCCAGCCTCTGCAGTGAGGTCTGTGACCTCAATAGTAGACTCCTGTGGCTGGGGATGGGCCAATGCAAGGACTTGCCCCTGCAAGTCAAGAACTCTGCCAGTAAGTCTCCAGACAGTATCCTCAAGCTGCTGTATCCTGACGGACTGATCTGAAATCATCTGAAATATAGTGGAGATGTGGGGAGTAATGGTCTGATCAGAAGAAGTAGTTCCAGGTGCAAAAGAAGTACTACTCCACTGGCTAGACAACAAAGAAGCCACACGCTGAGATATATGCTCGATCTGATCGTCAGCCAGTCTGAACTCTGAATGAGGTGCTCTGCTCTCTGGCTGATACACTGGTGTGGGCATCCTAGTAAACTCAGAAGGGCCAGCCTCAGTATCATGAATGAACTGGGTATCTGGTGAAGCTGCCCTGAAATCATGTACAGGAGAAGTTGGACCTTCTTCTTCTACTCTGCCTTCAGTTCTGTCTTCAGCTCTTTCCTCAGCTCTCTCCTCAGCTCTTTCTTCAGAGCCCTTGATCCAACCACCAACAGTCTTTGTAATTCCCATTCGGTGCAGGCTGTGTTGGTTGAAAGTGTCCACATGTGAGAGCTTGGTAGGTGTCTCCCCTTCACAGCTAACTCCAAACCTCCTAAAAACTCTAGTAAGGGCCATACCATAAGGCAAGTGTGCCTTGGATCTGTTCAAAGTTTCTCTCATGGCCTCTATCATAAGTGTAGGGAGGTTTAAGGGGGTCTGAGTGATGATATGAAACATGACACATACATCTCTGCCAGATAGTAAGTCATGTCTACCACTCCTAGGAAAGAATAGTTTTGTCACAATCTGATGCAGGACCCTCATCTCAATGGACAGTAGCTTTGCTTCCAATCTGTTTAAACTTCCTGAAAAATCTTCTCCTAAGATAATTCTGATCCCTTCTTCTTTAATTGGGAGTTCCATATATGAGTATCCTTCACTAGGCAACTGAAGTATCTCTCCCAATATCCTAGAATCCAAACAGATGTCAATCCCCTTTACAGTTGAAGTCACAGATCCGTTTCCATAATTTAGGTTCTGGTAGAACTCTCTGACTAGATCAACATAGGTGACTTCCTTAAGAGAGCAATAAAGTTCCCATCCTTGATTTTTGATCTTGGTAGCAAAAGTAAAGCCTTCTTTCTCAAAGAACCGAAAATCTATATTTTTCCCGGTTTCTACTTTTCTATCAGAAAGAAGATTTACATTGGGGCTTATGGAGGGTTGAGAGGGACCTTGAGCAGGTACTGAAACTGGATTGGGAACAGTGGAAGACTGAGCATGCCTTTTCTTTCGGACAATTTCCTCAGGCTCTCGGATTGATTTCCTTCTTTGGGGAAGTTTCATCTTTGGAGCCATATCCAATAAGGTAGCAGACAAGAAGACTTGAATTCAGTGGAGGAGGGATCACTAAAGAGTAAAGAAGAATTTTGGTGGAAAAAAGAAGTGGATTTTGAATGAACGGTGAAGTTCTAGGGCACGTTCCACCCGCGCCAAACACTGCGAGAATGCACAGAAAAATCCTTTTCAAGGAGGCGATTTTTGGTGGAGAGAAGGAGGGAGAATTGCCTCGAAATTAATCTTTGAATTTGGAGCAAAACAGAAGTTTGGAGAGGACGGCTTTCGGAAGGAAGACGACGAGAAGATGAGTCGTCTCATAAACAGGTTTCCCGTTTTAAAAACAATGAACCCGATGGAAGTTGGTGGGATTTACAAGTTTGCCATTGAGTCGACTCATGGGGGTCGACTCATGAAGTTCAGAAAATCAGGAAAAATGCAAATAAATTCCAGAAAAATTCAAAATTTTGGGAGAAAGAATTTTGCTCAATGATAAGTTTTTAGAGTGATAAAACTGAGCTTTTGGAACCAGGATAGATGTTGAAAATTGAGCTCTAAGAGATTTTGACATCTATTCTTTGGAAATTGAGAAATTTCAGACAAATGGATCTAGAATTCCTAGATTTCTCCTAATTTCACAGAATCTTTCCTCACTAAGGGCCTTTGTAAAGATATCAGCTAATTGATTTTCAGTGCAAACATATTCAAGAATTATATTTTTGTTTTGAACATGTTCTCTTATAAAATGATGTCTTATCTCAATATGTTTAGATCTTGAGTGTTGTATTGGATTTTTAGATAGATTTATAGCACTTGTATTATCACATTTTATTGGTGTTTCATTAAGTTTGATTCCAAAATCTTCGAGTTGTTGCTTAATCCACAAGATTTGAGCACAACAACTTCCGGCTGCAATGTATTCGGCCTCAGCCGTAGACAGTGCTACCGAATTTTGTTTCTTGCTAAACCATGAGATTAGGTTAACTCCAAGAAATTGGCAAGTTCCACTTGTGCTTTTTCTATCTAATTTACATCCAGCAAAATCAGCATCAGAATATCCTAACAAATTAATTTGTGAGTCCTTAGAGTACCATAACCCTATAGTTTGTGTACCATTTAAGTATCTAAGGATTCTTTTAACAGCATTCAAATGAGATTCCTTAGGATTAGATTGATATCTTGCACATAAGCAAACACTAAACATGATATCAGGCCTACTTGCAGTTAAATATAATAATGAGCCAATCATACCTCTATAGTATTTTAAGTCTACACTTTTACCTTCATCATCCTTGTCAAGCTTACATGAGGGACTCATTGGTGTGCCAATTGGTTTGCAGTTCTCCATTCCAAATCTTTTGAGTAGTTCCTTGGTGTACTTGCTTTGGGTGATGGAGATTCCCTCTTTTGATTGTTTGATTTGGAGTCCGAGGAAGAAGGTGAGTTCTCCCATCATGCTCATCTCGAACTCTCCCTGCATAAGCTTAGCAAAGTCTTGACAAAGGGATTCATTAGTAGACCCAAAAATTATGTCATCAACATAAATTTGTATAATTAGCATATCATTTTGGTTTCTTTTAATAAATAGAGTTGTATCCACATTGCCTCTTGAGAAACCATTATTTAGTAAAAATTTGCTTAGCCTTTCATACCATGCTCTAGGTGCTTGTTTTAGACCATATAAAGCTTTATTTAATCTAAAGACATGATTGGGAAAAGCATGATTTTCAAATCCAGGGGGTTGTTCTATATATACTTCTTCAGAAATATATCCATTTAAAAATGCACTTTTAACATCCATTTGAAATAGTTTGAATTTCATAAAGCAAGCATAAGCAAGTAGAAGTCTAATGGCTTCTAATCTAGCAACAGGTGCAAAGGTTTCATCAAAATCAATTCCTTCTTCTTGATTATATCCCTTAGCAACCAGTCTTGCTTTATTTCTAATTACATTTCCATGCTCATCTAATTTGTTTCTAAAGACCCATTTTGTGCCAATTATTGAATAATCTTTAGGTCTTTTCACTAAGGTCCAAACATTATTTCTTTCAAATTGACTGAGTTCTTCTTGCATAGCATTAATCCAGTTATGATCATTTTCAGCTTCTTCAAAAGTTTTAGGTTCAAGTTGAGATACAAAAGCACAATGATTAAGTTCATCTCTAAGTGAAGAACGTGTTTTTACCCCATGCATAGGATCTCCGATAATTAATTCCTTAGGGTGGTTGTGAACATACCTCCATTCCTTGGGTAAGTCATTTGTACCTTGAGGTTGTTCTTGAATTTCTTCACCTTTCTCATTTTGTTCATCTTCTTGATCCTTGTCTTCTGGAGTTGCTGAATCTTTTAGAGTGATCTCCTTCATACCTTCTATTAGTGGATCTGCATCATCAACACCCTTATTCTTCCTTGAAGGAAGATCGTTAGATTCATCAAAGACAACATGTATGGACTCCTCAACTACTAAGGTTCTTTTGTTGAACACTCTAAATGCTTTACTAGTGGAGGAGTAGCCTAGAAGGATTGCTTCATCTGATTTTGCATCAAATTTACCAAGTTTTTCTTTGCCATTATTTAATACAAAACATCGGCAACCAAAAACATGAAAATAGGCAATATTTGGTTTTCTTCCTTTCCAAAGTTCATAGGGGGTTTTCTTTAAAAATTGTCTTATTAAAGCACGATTTAAAATGTAACATGCTGTGTTAATAGCTTCCGCCCAAAAATATTTTGGAAGGTTGCTTTCACAGAGCATGGTACGGGCCATTTCTTCTAAGGTTCTATTTTTCCTTTCAACTACCCCATTTTGTTGGGGTGTCCTAGGAGCAGAGAAGTTGTGGCCAATCACAAAAATTTTCAAAGTCATGATTTTCAAATTCTGTTCCATGATCACTTCTAATATTTTGAATTGAAAACCCTTTTTCATTAGTGACTTTTCGATGAAATTTCGTGAAAATTTGAAAAGTTTCATTTTTGAGAGCTAAAAAGAAAACCCAAGTAAAACGAGAGTAATCATCAATTATTACAAATCCATATCGTTTTCCTCCTAGACTAGTGGTTTTAGTTGGTCCAAATAAATCCATATGTAAGAGCTCTAAAGGTCTAGAAGTTGAAATAGTATTTTTGGATTTAAATGATATTCTAGTTTGTTTACCTAATTGGCATGCATCACAAATTCTATCCTTTTCAAAATTTAATTTTGGCAAACCGAGAACTAAATCCTTTTTGATTAATTTTGAAAGAGAATGCATGCTAATATGTGCAAGTCTACGATGCCACAGCCAACTAGTCTCATTTATTTTAGCATTTAAGGAAACTAGGCATTGCATGTCTAATTTAGTTAAATCATTCAAGTCTACCATATAAACATTGCCATGCCTATGTCCTATAAATTTAATGCCATCGTTAATAGGACTCGTCACAATGCATACAGATGATTCAAAACTTACTTTATACCCTTTATCACAGAATTGACTAATGCTAAGTAAGTTATGCTTTAAACCTTTAACAAGTAAAACATTCTCAATGTATTTGGAGGGAGTGATACCAATGTTACCTATCCCGATGATCTTTCCTTTGCCATTATCTCCAAAGGTGACCATCCCTCCATCCTTAGCATCAAGCGTGATGAATTGTGATTCATCACCAGTCATGTGTCTCGAGCATCCGCTGTCAAGATACCATTTCCTGTTTCCTTCTTGGGATGCTAGACACACCTGCAAGCACAGATCAAGTTTCTGTCTTAGGTACCCAAGCTTTCTTGGGTCCTTTCAGGTTAGTCAGAATGGTTCCTTTTGGAACCCATATTTTCTTTGTGTTTGCATATTTGTTAATAAGACATGTGTATGATTTATGTCCTATTCTTCCACATTTAAAACAAGTAATATTTGTAGGCTTTTTGCTTGAATAATTTGCATAAATATCCTTCAAAAATTTTTGTTTCTTCAGGGGTTTATAACCAAGTCCAGCCTTATCATATATAGCTTTCTGATTATCAAGGATCATATTTAGCTTGTTTGAACTTAAGGTGAACTTATCTACTATAGATTTCAGTTTGTTAATTTCATCCTTAAAGTTTTGATTTTCTTGAATCAATGTGAATTTTTCAATTGAAAGAATTTCAGCTTGTTTCACTAAGGACTGATTTTCCAATTTCAGCTCTTTGTTTTTCTTCCCTAGTTTCTTTAATTCATCAATTGAATCATAGAAAGCTTCATGCAATTCTTCAAAAGTAAATTCACTAGTGGATTCAGAAGTTACCTCATTTTCATGTGCCATCAGGCACAGATTGGCTTGTTCGGTTGAGGTTTCCTCGTCGGAGCTTGAGTCATCACTCGCACTCCAGGTCGCCATCATTGCCTTCTTTTTGAATTTCTTTGGACCTTTCTTCAATTGAGGACATTCGGATCTGAAATGTCCTGGCTTCTTGCACTCGTAGCATATAGGGGTTTGATCTTTCTCCTTTTCTATGCTTTGATCCCCTTTTGTAAATTTCTTTCTCATCCCCTGTTTCCTTTTTCTTAGAAACTTCTTGAATTTCCGGGTGATGAGAGCCATCTCCTCATCCTGATCTTCATCTTCAGAGTCATCTGTTTCATAATCAGGTGAAGTTGTGGATTTGAGGGCAATGGTTCTTTTCTTTTTGATTTCATCCTCTTGATGTTGCATCATGCTAAGTTCATGAGTCATCAAGGATCCAAGAAGCTCTTCTAGAGGTAGAGTGTTCAAGTCCTTTGCTTCTTGGATGGCAGTCACCTTGGCTTCCCAAGTTCTTGGCAGTGACCTGAGAATCTTCCTTACAAGTTCACTGTTAGTATAAGATTTGCCAAGACTCTTTAAACCATTGATTATATCAGTAAAACGAGTAAACATAGCAGTTATGGACTCATCATGCTCTATTTTGAACAATTCATATTTATGTACAAGCATGTTTATTTTAGACTCTTTTACTTGATTTGTTCCCTCATGGGTGACTTCTAACCTATTCCATATTTCTTTAGCAGATGCACAAGTAGAAATGCGATTAAATTCACTAGCATCTAGTGCACAATAAAGAACATTCATAGCTTTGGCATTTAATTGTGCTAATTTCTTGTCAACCTCATCCCATTCTTTCTCGGGTTTGGTTGACTCCTCACCATCTATAATCTTGGTGGGTGTGTGAGGACCATTCACTATGATACTCCACATATCATAGTCGAGTGCTTGTATGAAAATCTTTATCCGAGCTTTCCAATAGGTGTAATTAGACCCATTGAAAAGTGGAGGTCGGTTTGTTGATTGCCCCTCGGCTAGAGAAGTTCCAACATGGGTTGCCATAGATCTTTGGCTCTTTGATTGTTAGATCAAAGAAGGGCTAGAGCACTGGCTCTGATACCACTTGTTGCCCAGCTATGCAACCCAAGAGGGGGGGTGAATTGGGTTTCTAAAAATTTTAAGCCCAACCGATAACTTATGAAGAACAAAATAATGGCTTTAAATCAATATTAATTAACTAAAGCAGTATTGCAAGGATATAAATATGATAAAGCGATAAAGCACACCACAAACACAAGGATTTATAGTGGTTCGGTGCTAACCTTGCACCTACGTCCACTCCCCAAGATCCCACTTGGGAATTTTAATCCACTATCCTTTGTATTCAACCCGAATACAAAACGTCGGAAACTCCGACACTAGCTATCCCAAGCTAGAATACAGGACGTCGGAAACTCCGACCCTAGCTATCCCAAGCTAGAACACTTGTTTCCCGGGTACAAGCCAACCCACAACACTCCGATTTCAGGTTCGGATCAACCTTTCCTTGTTTTGGAAATCCTCCAAAAACAAGAGCAAAAACTCACAAAGAGTAAGAATATTTAGAGCACAGATGAATACAAAACAGCTCCTTAAATGAGCAAAATATAACAATAAAACTTTACTCAAATGAAGAACCCCTTTTTCAGATTTTCTCAAGATGAATGAACGGTTGAACGCTTGAGAAGAGGTTGATTGTTGATTGAAGATCTCTTGAAAGCTTTGAACGATCTCTAGATCAAGGTTGAAACGATAGGCGTGAAGAATTCTCTCCTTGAAGATCTTCCTTTTCTCTTTCACAATCTCTCTGGTATATTGTGGATCCTCTCTCTTTTTCTCTATGGATATTTCGTTGATCTCAGGCTTTTTCTTGCAAATTTCGGATCCTCTCTTCTGTTCTTCTCTTTTTCTTCTCTTTTCTTCTCTTCGTTTGATTTCACGTTATCCGCTATTTAATCTGCAATTTCTTTCATCATTTAAAGCATTTGTAGCATTAGAAGCAAGAGAAAAACAATTAGGCAGATAAAGAGCCGTTAGAGGATTTTAGGAAGCATAAATGGCAATTAAAACGGGCAAAAAAATAGCCGTTGCTGACATTTCCCGTCGCAGGGGTCGACTCATGAGTCGACTCATGCTTCAGGAAGTCGACTCATGAGTCGACTTCTGTTGCAACAGACCAGAAGATCTGATTTCTGAATTTTTCGGTTCAAATCAGCAGGGGTCGACTCATGAGTCGACTCATGCCTTGTGGGTCGACTCATGAGTCGACTCACAGGTCGTGCCAAGCCAAAAATCCAGCGTGCCATGGGAATTTTTTCGTGCCATTCAGCTCATTGCCATGAGTTGACTCATGAGTCGACTCATGCACTTTAAACCTTCATAACTTCAAAAATATTAGTCCAAACACAATGAAATTTTCACCAATAGATTTCAAATCATTTGTTCTACCAAATGGTACTATCAAATCAGGATTTTAGCAAAATTACGATTTTGCCTTGAAGAGCATAAGGACTTTTTCAATTGTTTGTATCCCTTCAATCTGCTTTGTAATCATCAAAATCAATCTAGA
>NC_025999.2:22657859-22837408 GCF_000442705.2 Elaeis guineensis
TTATCTTGCTATTCAAGCTCGACTCAAAAAATTATTTGAACATTCAAGCTTGATAATAGCCAAGTTGGATCCAGCTAGACTCAAATCAAGCTCAAATAGCTCACGAGTAGGTCAACTCATTTGCATCCCTGCTTATAGCTATTAAATTTAATTAGAAGACAACATTCCATCCATTAAACCAAGCTCTAATCCATGGCTCTCTCTTCTTAAGCTAACCCAAGGATGCTGCTTGACTTTCATTTCAACTCTCCTTCAATTTAAAAAATTTCAAGCTATACTATTGATTCCTCCATTCTTTAGTTATAAATACTCCCTCAGATGAAAGAATTAAATCACCTTTTCATTCTTAGACTCTCTTCGATTCCTTTAGCTAAGTTTCTTTTTGCTTCAACTTAGGCTTTTCTTTAGCTTAGCTCTCCCTTTCCTTTTTCTTTTATCCCTATATTTTTTTAAATCTAGATCTCCCAAACTTAAGGAGTGATCCCATCTAAGATCTAAGAAATCTCAGAGTAAAGAGGAATTCAAGTTCGGATCTCCTCTAGAAATGAGGAAATTAGTCAGATTTTTTTATAAAAAAAAAACTATGCCAATCTACTCTTGGAGAAGATCTCTTTTCCTTTCTTATATTTTCATGTCTTTGATCTTGTAATCTTAAATAATAACATATAATTGACTTGATTTAAATAAAATTTCTTGTTCTTGATGATAGAATTACTTTTATCTTTCTTTTCTTGCTTATTTTAGCATAGTTCTTGCATTTCAGTTGTTTAGCTTGTAGATCTTTATTTTCTTTTATTTCTAGGACATCTTAGTGGATACATAGGACCAATGATTGCCTAATCTAATCCCTCAGAAAGCCTTTACACCATCTAAGCCCTAACCATAGTATCCTTTTATATACGAAAGTACAAGCCTAGACCTTCCTTTCTAGGACTAAGTGGGTGCCTCACTTTGAGCTTTCCCTAGTAATACCCACATCCTTATTCTAGGCTTTTATTTTTGGCTATCTTTATCCATTATTTTGTTTTGATTTTCTTATTTTTCCCTACTTTAAAGAGAGCAGCAACTCCAAACTTACCCTGACTGTTGTTGTAGCACTCTATAGATGATCACAATAATTTACCGACTCCACTACGAAATCAACTAGAAACTTGAAGCTTATGTAGTTTGTAGCCTCTGTTGTTTGGGCTTATTACTTTGCTTTGTGACTTTACTTTCTTTGCTTATTTCTTTCTCTTTGTTTATCCATATTCTAGATCAAAATCTAAATAATGAAGTCAAGGATGGATCGACTACCAAGCCTTGTTTTTTTTTTTTTTGCCTCACATTCTCTCTCTCTCCCACTCTCTCCCTCCTCCTCTCCCTCTCTCTCTATCATATGTTGGGTGGATCCAAGCAAAAGGACCCTTTGTGTTCCTTGGTTGATACCAGTAAAAGGTGCTGAACCACTCCAATAGCCATACAGCATATCAACCCCCACCCCAGCCTTCATCGGGTACCATTGGCCCCACCTTGAATAGCCCTATCGTGTTATCTTTATCCTGGTCTGACCCTCATGTTATAATTTGACTAGTTAGATTATTGGATTAAACTGACCTATGTTATTGATGCTATGACCTGACCAATCCTGCTCCATTCTTTCAACTCTACCTCATATTTTTCTGCAATCATTCATATTTCCTTTATATTATTTTATAATTATTGGACTCAATTCTATGTAGGTATGAAATCATCTGGATAAGAAGAGGTCCAACAATGAGTATTTACATATAGTCCTAAAACTATAATTTTGAGGAAAAATTTTCAAAATTTATTTGGACTTGTGTATGTACTTACAAGATAAGTAATGATTAACATTTTCTACATTTTTCAGTCAATTAATATGCATAAAATTTTGACATCAAATAATTGTAAATCAATTTATATGCAATTTATGAATTTATGAAACCATGTTATAAGCAAAAAATAAAAGTGTATATAAGAAATAATAATTTTTTAATAGAATATTATGCATGTCATTTGTAGATATTATGTTGATATGCACATTTTGATTCAGAGAAGATATATATGATGTTGGAAAAAGAGCTTTAATATGTTTTGGACTTGAACTCTCAGCTAATTGTATTATGGACCCTATGAATGAAGGTTAAGCATTGCCACTTTGACTATTCCAAGACTTGATTATTATGGACCTACTCTATAGAAGTTAGATATGGTAACATATACCTACTCTATATGAGTTAAGTATAGTACCATAGGTCTACTCATTAGGGATTAAGTGCGGTACTAGAAGCTAGTCCTTAAAGGTTAAATATGGTACTATGGATCTTGCCATAAGAAAAAGGTTGTTGAGTTGAATGTGATATTTTCAAATAGAACTCATGAACATAAAATCAAGTATTTGAGCAATATTTGACATTCTAAATTGGTTTTGTTGATGCAAACCTCCGGATTAACGTCGGTCACCTACCGATATGAAGCTTGGATCTGGTTGAAGAGGCACCCCCCCCCCAGAGAACCTACAATGGAAGTCCACATGCACTGAAAGTACTCTAGTAGGGGACCCTCCAATGCTTAAGTTAGTCGAAACTTGAGAACAAGAAAAAAAAGAGAATAAGGAGAGAGTATGGGTACTATTCTCTATGGGTATGTTTGTTCACTTACCTTAGGATCTCCTAGTTATCTCATTATATAGAGACAGAGATGCAGGTTGTTATGCCTAAATCCGATAGGCTTTTAGGCCTTAATATTGCAGATTGTTAGGCCTTAATTGAGTAGACCATTAGGATCAAAAATCTGTCCACTAATCTATAAATCATGGTTGTTAGTCGTGGGTACCAGTTATTCATATTCCAAAAATTATTGAAAGATTCTGATGACCTAATCATACCATTGAGCATACAATTTGTAGCTTGAGTTTGGCATGGCACCGAGATGCACCATCGATTTGGATCCGAGGTCAGTTGAATGCATAAGAGGTTACAATCCTCGAGATAGTATTGTTTGATATCCAGATTAGCTTTCAATGAGTTGGAGTAGGTATCTGCTAGATCAGCATTCAATTGGTGATGGAGTTGGGCATCTCTTGGGGTTAGACCTATGACATGGTTTAGGTCATCTCGATCTTAAGTCGAAGTACCCCAGTTGGTGAACAATGACTCTTCCAAATGACTTATGCCCTAACACTTGCCCCCATTTATGAGTTTGAAGTGGCTTGCTAACTTCAATGATTGGAGTAGTTTGTCAAGGAAGCCATTTTTTGGTCATCAGATATATCCGAGGTCGACTTCAGATTCATGCTGGGACTTGTGCTCCATTATTATACAGAATGTTTCGAGCTTTGGCTCTCAAGATGATGCTTTTGCTGAAATGCTACAATTATAGAAGCACAAGAATTGAGGCAGCACATAAGATTATTTAAAATATTTGATTATGAGGATCCCTCAGTTGCTGTCATGACGTATTCGAGGCTGACATGTGGCAGGATGCATGTTTTCCATAACCACTATAGATTACTATGTTGATTAGGGGTTGGCATATGTCAATATCTCAAGTGGGTGCATCAAATCATCAGATTGATCCAGGTTGTTGGTGCAGCTATATATATTGGCCTCTTCCTTTGCTTGCTTTTCACTTTTGCCTGTTCCTTCTCTTGGTGTTCTACTTTCACAATTACCAAAAGATGCCTCCATCACTGTCCACCATCTTCAAAGCTTCCAACGATCATCTAACCATATAGTGGGCCTTTCTCACCTGCTTCTTTCTATCCTACATCTTTTCAATCCTTTGTTGTAGTGGTTAGGGCCTCCTTACACAAGCTCTCCATTCGATTCTTTTTCATCTTTGGCCCTTCAATTTTCTTTGCATTTTCCTCCTACTTTTGTCTCTTTTTCGAGCAAAATGAAATTTGATGGCAATGAGACCTAGGAAGAAAATCTTCATGTTAGCCGAGTCTCTTGGTTGGTCTCTCCTCAAGTAAGGTCCGAGATGGAACCCTGGACCACTACCATCTTGGATCCCTGACTCATTCTGAACTATCTGGTTTGGATGCCCCCAAGCATGGGTCAGGAGCAGAGAGATATACCCTTACTGAGTTTGACCTAGAGAGGATCCATGCTCAATATCAATTTTTTGTCTGATTTTGGTTGGAACTACTTGGTTGGGCTAGTCAGGTGATTGACATTTTTTAGGGGCATCTTATGATTTATGAGGAGTTTCTCTAAGCCAGATTTCGATTTTCCTTTCATCTTTTCATTTTCGATCTTCTTGACTCTTATCGGCTCATCTCTGTCTAGATCAATCTGAATGGTGTTCGGACAATTGTAGCATTTTTTGTCCTTTGTGTTTTGGTCGAGACCAAACCAAGGTGCTCACTGTTTTAAGCATTCTTTATCTTGAAGAGGCACCCTCGAAGTAAAGATTGGTGGTACTTCACCCCTCGCGGGGACTACCACTTCATTATGGGGTTGCCTTCCTCTATCTAAGAAAAAGCCTTTTCTTTTTCATCTCTTTCGATCTCCCATGGGACTTCAATTGGATCTGGAGGCACCCATAGACCTCCTAGAATAAGCATGCTGAGCCACTCCTTGAGGACAAGAAGCATCTCTAGAAATCATGGTATATGGAGATTCCTTCATTGAAGGAGCTCCCATTTGAGTAGGCTCTATATTATGCTGGTGTCAGCTCGATCAATTCTCGAAGTATTGCCAACCTCCCAGGCTTGAGCTTTTCATTTCAATTTTGCTTTCATATCCCGCTGAGTACTAATTTCTTATTTACTATTACAGCAATGATGCTGACCTTGGAGTTATTGTGATTTGCTCTGAAGAAGAGATGGGGCTCTTCTGCTAGTGAGGCATCGACATCAAAGAAGAGGACGTGGGTGGCTGCTCCTCCACCTAAGCCAACACCAACTCCAACTCGTGGTCCTTCAACAATGGGCCACTAAAGGTCGATGATGAGCCAGAGGTGGTTCCTACGGTGTCACTAAGATAGGCTCTATGGGCCTCCATGGAGATGGATTGGGCTCAAAGTTTGGGAACATGCCGTGGTCCTTCTCTACTCTCGACACCGGCTCTTGCGTCAAGGGCTGCATAGTCTCCATTCACCCAGGGCTCGTCTATGGTGAGGGACGAGGCCACCCTCCTCATCCAGGATTAAGGAGGAGCTTCTTACACTGATGAAGGTAGTATGGACATCTGACTTCAAACTTATGGACACTCAATTTGGCCAAGAGCTAATGTAGATGATTCTCCTATTGGCATATTGGCTAATGAGGGGGACCTGCCAGGTAGAGGAGTTCATGAGCTTGGGCTTCTCCAAGCTCCTCGTGGTGAGTTTTTTCTCTTTCTTCTTTCTTTTCTTCTTCTCTATCTTTTTTAGTGTGATCTTTTCCAATCTTCATGACTCTAACATTTGACTTTTTTGTTTCTACAACTTCTTCATAACTTCATTATGCTCAACAAAGGGATTTTGGACTTCCATGATTTGAGGTGGGAGTTTGGAGGGTGAGATTCAAGTTGCTGAGGGTCGAGCCTTAGATGCAGAGGTTAAGGCCTCTAAAGCTTTGTCCGAGCTTAAGGAGGCTCGCGATGAGATGGGGATCCTTGAGGAGAAGGTTGCCTATGAGAAGGTGGCAACCAAGATCCAGCAGGTTAAGGTCACCAAGCTGGAGAGAGAGAGCTGGCGATGGCCCTAAAGCTTGCAGCGAGCAAGGAGAAGGTAGCTAAGGAGAAATCATCGGCTATTGCCAAGGCCAAGAGCTCCAAGCCATGGAGGAGTATAAGACCTTAGAGATGTTTGAGATAGAGATTGTAGAGGCTGCACATCCACCTTCACCATGGGCTTCAACCTCTGCAAGGCTCAGATGGCTCGGCTCTTTCTCAGAGTCGATGTAGGTCACCTATATCCCAAGGAGAGCAAAGATGAGGCTGAGGAAGATGATGGGAATGCTCGTGCCACTCCCTTAGCAGCACCTCAAGCAGATGAGGTAGAGGATAGTAGGATAGATGTTGCTCTTATCTCAATAGCATTGTTAGAGATGAATCAAGAAGATGAAGCCAAGGTCGGTGGAACAAACATCGATCAAGCTTCAGATACCATGCCAGCTACTGGGCCCATCGCTCCAACTGATGTTCTTGTAGATCATCAGCTATGAGCCCTAATGCTGATTTGATGCAGTGGCACAAGATGGTACCGACCATCCTTGCACGTGAGAAAATCATAGTTTCATGAGTGGTAAAACTCTAGATTAGGATAGGGCCTAACAGCCAAAGATCTACCTGAAATAGTCTCCAACTTTCAAGTTGAGGTCATGGCACCTCAAGTTTGTACCTTTTTGCTTTTTTGGTACCTTGGACTTGTAACCAAAATGAATGTAACATGATCATTTTGAATGAAAAAAAAATCTTATTTTTGTACTTTGTTGTTGCTTTGCTTCTTTGTTACTTGAAATGCTTAAATTTTTGAGATCATAGATGAATTCTTGGCACGTTGCTGGAGTAAACTTTAGTTTGGAAAGGAATTGATGTTAGATCTAGTCTTTTAAGGTTGGTTATCGAGGTGAACCTCAATTCAAGATGAAGTCAAGTTTCAAATTAGCCCTTAGGGGCTGGTCATCGATGCGGACATCATAGGCTTGGCTTCTTTGGAACTTGTCATTGAAGTAATCTTTATTCAATTTTGCCGAGATTAGTCTCCTAGCTGGAGCCAGGGTCTTTGCAAGATCATGTGTTGCCTTCAGTTATTATCTAGATCCGAGGTTGGATCTAAGGTGCTCATTGACTCTTGAGATTGGAGGTCCTATATGGAGTCGGGATATCTCTGAGGTATCAGTATGTCACTCAATGGAGGTCTAAGCATAGCTCGGGTGTCTCCCATATTGGTTATCAGCCAAGCATATTTTTGGAGGTTCTATCCAGAGTCAGGATATCTCTAAGGTATTAGTACATCGATTCGATAGAAGTCTAGACTGTAGCCCGGATGTCTCTTGTGTCGATTATCAGCCAAACACATTTTTAGAGGCCTTAGCCAGAGTAGAGATATCTCGAGGTATCAGTATGCCGACTCAATGGAGCTCCAGTCCGAAGCTTGGGTGTCTTCTGTTGATAGATGCATCTCCAACCTTTCTCTCCTAGGTGTCCTAGATAAGGCCGAGTGTCTCTGAGTTTGATTTGATTCTTTATACTTTGAAAGATTTTTTTGAAAGAGAATTGAGAAGAGCAATGTATATTTTCTTGATTTTTCAATAATACAGGTTTGGAAGCTTACTAATGATACATCCTTAGATTTTCAATATTTCAAGTTCAAGGAATGGCCTTACCGTCCAGCTCTTCTAGCCTGTAGTCTCTTGGTCAGATGACCTCCAAGATTAGATATGGGTCATTCTAGTTGGGGGATAGCTTGCCTTCCTTAGTGGGCTTGGACACCTCAACTCATTGAAGCATGAGGTCACCATATCGAAAGACCTTCAACTTGACTCTAACATTATGGTAGCAAGCTACTCGCTATTGATACAAAGCCATTATGAACTGAGCTCATTCCCTTGTCTCCTCTAGCAGATTAAGATTTGCTAGTAGTTTACTGGAATTGGCTTGCTTGTTGTAGTTCTCCATCCAGATCAATGAAAGGCCGATATCCGGGATGACCGCCTTAGTGCCAAAGTCAAGGCGGGAGGATGTTTTTCCAATCGAAACCCAAGGTGTGGTTTGATAAGCCTAGAGGGCACTATGAAGCTCCTCTTTAGAGTCCTTTGGCTTGGCTTAGCCTCATCTTCAGATCTTGTAAAATAGTTTGGTTGATGACCTCGGCTTCTTCAATAGATTGTAGGTGTCCGACCAAGGTGAGCCTATGGTTGATGTGAAATCCAAGTAGAATTTCTTAAATTTTGGGTCATCAAATTACCATCCATTATCAGTGATGATGGCATGGGAAAGTTTGAATCGATAAATAATTGACTTTCAGATGAAGGTTTGGACCTTCTCAGCAATTTATGCTAAGGGCTCGACTTCGATCCACTTCATAAAATAGTTGATGGCAATAATGAGGAACTACCTTTATCCAATTGCCTATGGAAAGGGACCAAGGATGTGGATTTTCCACTAAGATAATAGTCAAGATGCAAAGATTGGTATGAAGTTGGCTGAAGACTGACGTTGCAGATTGGTGTACCTTTAGCATTAGTTGCACTTCTTGATGAGCTCGATAGCATCTTCCTACAATGTCAGCCAGTAGTATCCCTATCAAAGTACTTATGATCTACCTCTTAAGTGATTCCCATAAATTCCTTCATATAGCTCCTAATTAAACAGCATAGTTGGCTTTAGAGAGGCGAAGGCATTTGAGTAGAGGGAGAGAGTGTGATCTTTTGTACGACTTTCCTTCGACGATGATGTACCAAGGGGCCTGCCTCTTGATCTTCTGAGCATCTACAAGATTTGGGGGGAGGATGCTGTTAGTGAGATAACTCATGAGCGAGTCCATCCAGCTTAGTTGATGGTCAACCTACATGACCATGGGTGGATCTTAGATGCTGGGTCTTTCCAGGTGCTCAAGGAGAACTTTTCAACTGAGCATGATGCCCCCCGAGTTTACTAATCGAGATAGCATATCTGCTCAGACATTTTCAATCCTTGGTATTTATTGAACTTCAAACTTCTTAAAAGCTGAGGTCAGCTCCTTGATTCTTTAAAGATAATCATTATTTGCTCTTGAGCCACATACTCTCTCCGAACATGGTTGGCAACCAATTGAGAGTGAGTAAAGGTTCTAAGTCATTCCACCCCAAGCTCCCTGGCAATGTTGAGGCCAGCAATCAGTGTATCATACTCGATTGTGTTATTTGAGGCATTGAAATCAAACTATAATACATATTTGGTCACAACCCCATCTAGACTAGTGAGAATAAGTCCAGCCCCATTACCTTGAGAATTAGAGGCTTCGCCAATGTGTAAGATCCACTAGGACCTATTGACCTTTTCTTCGGATGCCTCTGGAGTTATTCCCTCCTCGAGAATGGTGTTCTCAACAGTAAAGTTCACTGGAACTTGAGCCTTCATGGCAGGCTAGGGTCGATACTCAATATCAAACTTGCTAAGCTCGATCATCCATTTTACCATTCATCCCGAGGTGTCAGGGCTCTGTAAGACGGCTGTCAATGGTTGGTTGGTCAAGACCACCACTGAATGGACCTGAAAGTAAGGTCGGAGTCACTGAGCCAAGATGATAAGGGCAATAATAGTCATCTCTAATCTGGAGTATCTAGTCTCAGGATCTCATAGCACTTTACTCAAATAATAGATTAGCTTTTAGACCTTTCTTTCTTCCCAGATCAGCACCAAACTCACTATAAAAGGTGAAACAACTAAATATTGGTATAAGATTTTACCTACTTTTTGATTTGGACAGTAATAGTGGTGACCCAAGGTAGTCCTTGAGGTCCTCGAATGCAGTTCAGCACCCCTCCACCCATTTGAAGTTTCTAGCTTCATGCAGACTTTGAAGAAGGAAAGGCATCTTTTAGTTCACTTCGAGATGAACCGGCTGAGGGTGGCTATTCTTTCCACGAGGTGTTGCATGTCCTTTTTTTAAGGCTACATGCTTCATTTTGAGGACCCCTCAAATTGTTTTCATCAATTCCTCGCTACATCACCATTAGCCTTAGTAATTTTTTTGGGATGATTCTGAAGGCATACTTTATGGGATTGAGCTTTATTCGGTATCATCTCAGTTCCCTGAAGGCTTCCTCTAGGTCTACTTTGTGCTGATCTGCTTCAGTGCTATTTACTAGCATATCGTTCATATACATCTCTATATTGCAGTCAATCTAATTTTTGAACATCTTGTTGATAAGGTGCTAATATATTGCACCTATATTTTTTAATCCAAATGACATTACTTTATAATAATACAAATTTTTGTCGGTGATGAATGCTATCTTTTTCTCATCTTCAGGTACTATTCGAATCTAATTATATCTAAATAAGGCGTCTATGAAGCTTAGTAGCTTATGTCCCCAGGTGGCATCCACGAGCTGATCTGTGGTAGAAGAAACTATTCTTTGGACAAGCTTGTTGTGGTCAGTGTAATTGATGCATATCCTCTACTTGCCGTCAGCCTTCTTCACCATCATCACATTCACCAGTCAATCGAGATAATGGGTTCTTGGATGAAGCCCGCTGCTAGAAGTTTATCCACCTTTTAGTCTATTGCCTGCTATCAATCTAGGACGAAGCTTCTTTTTTTTGCCAGACCAAGCGATGTCCAGGGTTAACACTTAATCTGTGAATAATGATTTCAGGAGGAATACCTAGTATGTCAGACACTGATGGGGCGAAGATATCGATGTTTGCCTATAAGAACCATAGCAAGCGAGCTCATAGGTCAACTGGCAGCAAGATCTTGGTTTGGACATCCTAGTTAGGTCCTCTTTCTAAAGTGGCATAGACTCCAACTGCTATACAGGTTCAACTTAGACTTCTTTGAGCTCTTCTTAGTGGTCGAGGTTCTTGATTGGTAGAGATACTATGGACTTCTTTCCTTTTACTAAAGCTAGGAAGCACTAGCGAGCTAGCATCTGATCTTCCCATATCTCACTGGCCTTGTTCTTCATTGGAAACCTTACCAAGAGATGGTACATGGATAATATTGCCTAGATCAGCTGATTATGGCATTATAGGTAGATGAAACCTGGACCACCAGGAAAGTTAGTTGCACAGTAGTCTGCCAGGGATCCTATCCCATCATGATAGGTTCAATCATCTCTCTCTTGATCAGGATGGAATCCCCCGAGAACCTAACAAGGGGAGTATTTATCCTTCTCAGCCAGTCAGTTGATAGTTTCATCTTTTGGAAAGTATCATAGAACAAGATATCGATAGAGCTTCCATTATCAATGAAGAATCTTTTTACATTATAGTTTGTTATCATCATAGAAATGACGATGGCATCATCATAAGGAGTTTGAACTCCCCTGATGTCCTCATCAAAAAAAATTTACATCACCTATCCACTGCCTCTTCGGCAATGGGTTCTAAGCTCGGCCCTCTGCCCCCTTGTCCTCGGCAAACCCTGAGATCATGTTGATGATGCCAGCTTGGGGTGGTTGCTATTGCCCTCCTCCTCGAGTTGGCGCTGGAGCAGCTGTTTGATCATCCATTTTCTCGTTCTCAGGCATATTTCCTTCAAATCAAGACTTTGATCTCATCCTACAACTGGTGGCACTTAGTGTGGTAGTCAACATCATGATGGAATCAACAGTACTTATTCTGATTCTGCCTCACGATGATGCTTTCATCGGCTCTGATGAATGAAGGTATTTCTCCCCCTCGATCTCTATGAGGATTTGGGATCAAGGTACGGATAGGGGGTGTAGGTGTCGAACCAATGAGGCAAGCTTCTTAGCCTCAGGTTTTTTAGTTGACGAGAGTACTCAACCTCACTCTGAGGTCCTCGAAGCTCCTTTCAGAAGCTTTTTTTAATTTTCTTCTTTCTTTTTCCCTCATCCTGTCAGTAGATGGCTACTGCTTTCTCAGTCTGTGTGCACTTTCGAGTGGAGGCAAGGAGGTTGGCTTAGTCCTTCGAAAAACTTTTATCGAGGGAGAAGAGTAGGTAGTTTCTCTGAAGTCCCCTCTTCAAAGCCGACATCACAACCTCCTCATTGAGCAAACTTCCAACATAGCCACATTGAAGTGGGCCACATAGTCGCACAATGACTTCCTCCCTTTTTGTTGGATAGAGAAGAGGCTGTTGGAGTTAATCGATGGAGGGTGGTTGTTGCTGAATTACATGATGAACTGCCTGCCGAGCTATTCGAAAAAATGAATGCAGCCAAACTGCATGACTGGAGACCAAAGTACCATGCTTGTGTTGACTTATTGAGAGTAGCTAAGAAAGTAAGGTAAAGGATGGTATTTGAGGCCCCATGAAGCATCATGAGAGCCCAGTAGCTCTTGTGGTTGTCCAATGGATCTGAGGAGATCCATCAAGAGGATCCATCGATGGCATACCGAGGTGGAATCGATTCCTCCAATATTCTTTGGAGAAATAAGGGTGCGCACTAAAGCTGAAAGCGTCGTCAGGCTTCTGAACCCCTTCTTGACACAATTTAAGCCTTTGCTCGATCTTTCGATTCTTCTGATTGAAATCATTCTCATGTTGATATCTCCAGAGGCATTAAGAGTACCTCAAAATCGACTCTCCTTCTGAGGACTTGTAGACTTGGCACCACCAATCCACACTCTCCAAGCTTCATTGGGGCAAGAGGGACCGACAGATTGCCAACTCGAAATGATGAGAGCATCATGAAGGCCTCTCCTAGCTCTTGGTGCAGGACTGATGGCTAGGCTGTGATTGAGTGGCCTGATAGACCAACTCTTGTCGATTTTGCCTCTTCGCCACCTATTGGAGCTGTTGGATGGCAGTGGTAAATGCCTGGACCTACTGGACTAGGATGTTGAATTATTGATGGTCTAATGCTATGATGGATAAAGTTAGGTCCGACACTAGAGGTTTTGAGTTCTACTAACTCCGCTAGGATGAATGGTGATGGAAAGCAGCGGAACTGCCCTGCATCTATGTTCTCACAATTTTCTTTCTTTTTTATTCAAAAAGTAGACGACAAGAGCCCTTCTTCTAGCACCAATCTATTATTGCAAGCCTCCGACTGATGTTGATTGCCTATCAACATAAAGCATGGGTCTGGTTGAAGAATTGCTTCTCTCCAAAAAAATCTACAATGGAAATCCATATGCACCGAAGGTACTCTGATGAAGGACCCTCTAATGCTTAAGTTAGCCGGAGCTTGAGAATAGGAAAGAAAAAAGAAAAAAAATGAAGAAAGAGTATAGATACTATTCTCTGGGGTGTGTTTGCTCACTTACCTTAGGGTCCGCTAGTTACCTCTTTATAAAAAGATGAAGTTGTAGGTTGTTATGCCTAAATCCAATAGGCCGTTAGGCTCTAATATTGTTAGTTGTCAGACCTTAATCGAATAGGCGGTTAGGATAAAAGATCTACCCCTTAACCTGCAAATCATGATTATTAGTCATGGGTACCAATTAACCACATTTTAAAAATTATTAAGAAATTTTGATGACCTAACCTCGCAATTGAGATAGCAGGTGGCTTGAGGTCAGTATGGCACCAAGATGCACCCTCAATTTTGGATCTGAGGTTGATTGAATGCATAAGAAGTTATAATCCTTAGGATGGTGTTGTTGGACGTTTGGATTAGCTTTCAATGAGTTACAGTTGACATCTGCGAGATCAACATTCAGTTGGTGATGAAGTTGGTTGTCTCCTATGATCGAACCTATGACATGATTTAGGTTATCTCAATCTTAAGTCGAAATGCCCCAATTGGCAAAAAATGGCTCATCCAAACGACTCATGCCCTAACAAGTTTGTTCAAGTATAATGATTTTATTTATATGCTTATTATTAAAAGAAAAACTTATTTAATTATATGCTTATTATTAGAAGGAAAACTTATTTAATTTACTTAATAAATTATTTAGTTAAAGTATTCATTATCTACGGGATGGTTAAGTTGATTATTTGGTCACTTTATTTCTTACGAATATAGAGAATTGGCCACTAATAAGATGTTACTATTGGAACATGATTAGAGGTGAGAGCAGAATGCAACAACATAGCTTAGAATTTGTATATGCTTTCATAATTTAATATTGAAGATATTTTATAGGTTTCTTATTTTGATTTAGTGTTTGAAAATTTATTGATGGAAACCTCTTATGAACAAAACAAATTTTGAATATTTTTTATTAGCTTGGATATATTATTTATTAAAATTTAAATTTTGGTTGTTTTGATTTTATTTTGCTACATTATTTATACTATTATGTTAGAGGCCTTATATGCTACCATAAAATTCTCTATGAGTATACAGTGGTCACTACATTCTTTAGATCTAGTGCATGACACAATGAACTACTAATATTTTATTTTAAGATATTTTAAATAGTATAGATTCGGATCAATCATGTATTTCTTTAATTTAGATATATAATTATTATTTTTTAAACCAACGAGGAATAGGTACCTTTTCCTCTTGAGAGGAGTATAGTCTATTTTAAAAGGCCATTGTAGTAAGGCAATCAAAGAATTATACAGTGCGTCTACATCTAGAGAGTGCTTGGTGTGTCTACATCTAGAGAGTGCTTGGTTCAAGATCAGAATCAAAATTAAAATAAAAATCATAATGGATCAAAATAGATATCATAATGAATTAAAATAAAAATCTGAATGACCAAATCTTCTGAAGTATTTGATTTATGACCAGAATCGAAATCGAAATGAAAATTTAAATCTATAGAAAAAAATATGAATTATATTTTAGATAGATTGGACTACTCCTATTCCATCCGGAATCGAAATGAGACTCCCTCCAATCATAGTTGGAATGAGAGTCATCTATTCTGATTCCCATTCCAAAGCTCAATTACCTCCAACTAAGCACTCCCATATAACATGCAGACCTCATAAATGGATGCTCGTTCGGTTAGCATTTTTTTAATTATTTTTAATAATTATATTATATTAAATATATGGATTACAATGATAATTATAGCAATAATTTCTAATGGGTAATAGCAATAATAGTAGCCTGTAATAAAATTGCAATACATTACATCCTTATCAACTATCTCACCTATTAACACATGACACATAGTCAAGACCAAGGAATGAAAATATGAAACAATGATGAGAATCAATTGGCATTACATCCACACTTTCCATCATCATCATCATCATCATTATTGCTCCTCCTGCTCCTGGTACTGCTGCTCCTACTACTGTTCCTGCTCCTCCAACTACTACTGCTCCTACTACTACTACTACCATTTTAGTACGCAGAGGAGATATAGCTCAAAGAAAATATTAATCTTGCTAAAATTGCTCCCATTGTCTGGCTGTACACTCCACTTGTTGCTAATATAACTAGGCAGTTGATATATTTAACGTTCATGAGTCAGATACTCTACAGAATAAAATGTCAACTAACTTTTGGATTTCACATGAATGGAAACCTACAATTTAACTAGTATAATAAAAATAGTAAACATTTGTAAGTCGAATGTAACAACAAGAACGGACCGGTATTACTTATCACAATGATGAACATTCCCATTCAACCATCATTCTTGTAACACAGTTTGCCAAAAGACAACAGGTGTTTTAAACGCATTATCAGAACATCTTCTGTATTCAAGTGTTTGCAGGACCGCTAAGATATGGTAAATATGGGCTTTTCTTACTTCCACGTACTAGAAGAAGGCGCCTTCAGGGGGCTGAACAAGCTTCCGATTGTGTGGTGCTGCCATTTCCTTCTTCAGCTGGGTCAGAATGTCCTCCATGGTGTATGTCCTCTGCCAATTTGCCAGCATACCAAACTTCTTTCCCTCAACCTGGAACACTCGCAATCTCAAGTTTTCATTCAGCAGTATGACCAAAACCACAAACCAAAAAAGATCTCTAATAGTCTAGAATATGGTTCCTAAGTAGGGCTGTAAATGAATGAAGCTGTTCATGAACAGCTTGGGCTAGCTTGTTAATACTGTTCAAGTTCAGCACAAGTAAAAGACGAACCCACTTTGAACATTTTTTTAAAGCTCAGCTCATAGCTAAACACCTTGAGTTTGCAAAATTGAATAGAAGCTAGGCTTCGCTAGATAACAAGCTCACCCAAGCTTGCTTCAAATGGTAAGTGAACCAAGCTTGAATATAACACGTCAATTGAATAACCCTTATGATGAGCCAAGTTTGAGAAGCCTATCACATGACTTGGCTCCATTTGGCTCCTTTGCACCCTTACTTAGGGATCGCAATGGAGTGGGTTTGGAGCGGATCGGCCCTTTCCATGACCCGCTTCATGAGTTAGATACATGGATCCATTCTGCTCCATCAACCCTTGACGAGTTTATAAATTTGATCCAAATCTTTTACATTTTTGAAAACTTGGATCCTGACCCATTCCATAAAAATCTATTTAAACTTAAATAAATTTATAAAATCTAAATTTTTATTATTGACATTGTTTTTTTTCAATCCGCCCCGCTCCAACCCAACCCAACCCGCCCCTAACATGTTATATGTCTTTGATCTTTTGATACATCTTATCTCATTAATAAATTTCTTACCAAAATTCCTATATCTCCATATTATCATAAAATAATCATAATAAAAAAATCCAATCATTTATTCAAGTGAAAAACCAACAGTGTGTGTCTATATATATATATATATATATATATATATATATATATATATATATATATATATATATATATATATATATATATTTATTTATTTATTTATTTATTTATTTATAACTAATGGTTCTTTGGACTTTTCACATATATGGGGCAGGTTTGCGGGGTGGGGCAAGAGCAAACCCTGACTCGCTCCATCTCACTAGCGAGTTTGTTAATTTTAACCCAACCCACCCTTTGACCCATTTAGCCAATCCATTTACCCACCCCATCACGGGTTGAAGCAGGTCGGATTCACGGGTTACCCACCCTATTGCCATCTCTACTTACTCCTAAGGGAAAGATTTTCTTTGATGAACAACACACTGAACTACAATACCATTTCCTAAATATTTTGACTACACAACTTCATGGCTTAACAGCATATCATGTGCTTCCAGCAGACTCATACTACCCATTTTTAAAGCAATTTCTGGCTTTCTGGACCTGACCACTTGGCCTCTACAAATTACATTGAATAATCATGGAGTGGCATTTTGAAAACAATGAAAGAATTCATATGTTTCATGGTGATATAATTCTGTCATAGTATAAAACTTGTTAAGCAAACTAGTAAAATTGAAAAATAAATAATCATTTAACTTATGAGTGACAAAACTGTTTGAGATAATACCCTTAATTATGCCAAACCCGTCATCAAGCACAGAAGTGAGAACTATGGTCGAGCACATGCTGCTTCTATAAAGCAATTACTTGTATGTTTCTTTATCATTATTATGCAAGTCAGAAACACCATAGGAAAAGTAGCATAATAGTGGTTAGTGTGTTACCAATCCAGTCTCAGGGTTAACACATGTCATGTTGATCCGTGAGTGAAAGCGAACACTTGGGGGCTTCTCTGGGTAATCTTTATCACAGAAGAGCTTCAACTGATAGATACGACCTTCATGTACAGACTGCAATTCAATGGAAAAGGAAAAGAATATCGATGAATTCAGCAGGTGCCAATATCACTGAATATATTGATATAAAATAGCTGGGCTGAATTGAGTGAATATTATTAACCTTGATTTGGGTAGTTTGCAACTGTTATGTTCAAGGAAAATAACATTCCAGATGAAAATACAATTAAATATAGACCATATTAGGAACATGAATTATTTAATAAATTTCAACAAAAGTAGAAATACGGGCAGAAAAGTGGCATCTGACTTTGATAGTATAAAGAGAATGGTTCAGCAGCAAATGAAAGCCAATTTTCACATGGAAGTCCTAGAGTACAAAAACATTCAAGAAGAAATACACATCACAAACATGAGAACCCAAGCAATAAGCAAGTAAATAAACCATAACTAGCTACAAGGATTGGCTCACAAAGTCATATTAAACTACCCAGAAAAACCATACTAGAATTCTCTACTAAATTTCTCAGACCAGCCAACATCAAAAGATATAGGAGAAGGGTCATTAAAGCACTCTCTTATAAGGAAACTGTTCAGGCACTTCAAATAACAGTCTGCTATTAATTGACCGAATATCAGTCTAGTGGAGTGAGAAACATAAAAATTGACTAATACAAGTGTCTGTCGACAAGCTTAAAAAATTAATAAAGAACTCGGAGTGGGATTAACTATAAGCATGGCTTCTTCTGTAAGATATACAGATGTCAAAAAATGTTATCCATTAGATATTTAATAGGTCAAAGCCCTGAACTAGTTCATAAATAATTTTACAAGTCATTGTTCAGATTTCTGATGTTAGCTTATCAGACAGGTTCCAACCACAATTATAAACAGATAATTTGAATGGTACTTCATTTGAACATGCCTGAAACAGCACCCAAATATCCAAAACTGTTCCATAATGCATTAGGGTACAGCCGACCAGTAATCAGAGATATTGGGAATCTGGTACTCTTATACGTCAAATAATAATAAAATAAATAAAAATCTATCTGATGGGCTAACATACTGACTATGTGGGATGATGAATAGAATGATTTCACAGAAATGATGCGGACTGAAAAGAAAAAGAGTAGATAACTATGAGCAAGTCCCTTTAACGTGCAAATCCCAATAAGATGGTCCCACTTTGCAAGCATATGACTGAATGTAGGTAAAGCAGAGGCATACATTAATTGGACCAATAATGGTCCCTGTCCATGAGCGCATGTAAATATCATCTCCATCATCCATTCCATAGCTTACTGTGCCATCTCCAATACCTTTCTCTCCACGTTCAAGTTCCTCCAGCAATCTAAAGTTTCGAGGTACTGTGCAATAAGCCAAGACAAATAAAATGCATTCATAAGAACATCAAAATTCTACAAAATACAAAAGTAAGTTTAGTTGGTGCAGTGTGAAAAAGGGGGCAAAGAGAAGAACAAAAAGTTCACTTCAAGATGAATTAAGCAACACCTGTCAGGGAAAACAACCCAGCAAGTGCACCAACATATTGCTGACCAAAAGGAAAGGATTTGATTGACAATGTTAATCCCATCAGCTGGTGACTAGGGATTATTCGATCCTTTAATGAAATACTTTGCAGCATGTCAGTTTTTTAGAAGACTGTTGGCAGTAGATGGGCTGCTAGAGGCCATTGAGTGCATAGGAAATAAGCAAATCCCAGAGGGCCAGGTGGCCCAAAATTAATAAATTCATAAAATTAATCAATATAAGGAAAAATATGCAATGAATTATAATCCAAAAAATGAAGCATATCATACAAGATGTAGAAAATCAATGTGAGGTACCAACTTATAACACAGTAATTATTCACCAATTAATCATATCCTCCATGCTCAAGCATGATGCAGAGCACAAACACAGGCAGCTAGCGACCTCCACCAGGCAACCAAAGTGACTGTTTTATAAACAATTGCAGCACATGCAATGCATGTAAAGAGTTTAATTGGATGCTTATTATACAACCAATGATCCCATCAACTGTTAAAATACATGCAACTGGTAAGGAGGTTAAAATATTTGACAATCGACTGTGATTTTAGAGGAAGAACACCAAAGATTATATGACAATGTGTGGTGCCACAGACACCAAAATTCATCTCTCTGGAGATCTGATTTCTATTCGAAAAGCACAGATGATGGCCCCACAAACCATGCAATAGCGCATATCTGAATGTTTGGAAAAAGGTAAGCACATAAAATTCATTTAAAACCACTGCAAGCATCCCAACAGATTAAGTCAACTGACTTATTAAAAGAGTAGGAAAGCATGCATTATTGGTATACATTTCCTTGCCTGCTACACTCCTAGACCTCATTCAACTAAAGGATCAATATTTAGTTGTATGAAAGTGCATAACTTTTATAGTTTAGGACCATTTAGGCTGAGAAGTATGAAAAACAGTCCATGTTTTAAATAAGCAACTCATACCAGTTGCAGAGAAAAGCCAATGCCAGGTATAAATAGCATGAGAAAATAGGGTTGACAAGACTACATATGCTAGCTGAATAAACTGTAGTGCTAGGGTACATGAACATTTAATCACAAAGTAGATATTTCAAAAAAGGAGGGACACCAGCACCCATGTCTGGTGAGCAAAATCTACCATTACCAAATGATATCAGGTAACAGAAAGGAAAGAAGAGAATTTAACCTGAATCTGCAGTAAAAGCATATGGAGCAAAGTGAAACAACAACATAATCATAATCTAAGTTTCTGCAGTCTAACAATTATAAATCCATCAATATTACAACAATGATTTAACCATAGGCATACAGTTAAAATTCAGTTTGAGTCATTGCCAACATCAAAAAGGATCCATGTATAGGAATAAAACAAAATTCTCTTCCCAAAAAATTCAGTCCATTGTGGTAAAAGCATCAACTATAGTTGTCATAACCATCCAAATGGGAAGGAATGGCAATAATTCTTCTATAGTTCCTCTGTTATAAAGATTGATTATTAATTTAACTTAATGCTAGGAGGTTGCCGTTTTTGCCAGAAGAAAATTGAAAGCATAACTTAAGGGCAATGATTCATTCAGCCAAAGATCTTATATAAAAACTTGCTAGTATACTCTCCCGATCAAATCCGACATGTAATTACAGAAATACAGAAGTTCGTGAAAGGTGACCGACATCCTAATCATCAAAATTTCCTCATACACGTATTGGGAGATGAAAAAAAAATCTCAAACACATACACATCACAGATGAAACCTGAACCTCTACAGCTCAAGGTTTTGAGAGGAAATAGAGAAACTTAAGTTTGACAGGAAAAAATGCATCTATGTTCTGAACCAAAATCCATGCATCAGATATGAAAGATATGAAACAAAACATGACATATCCAATGAGAACATTATATTTATTAAGAAATCCACGAATATCCATATGAGGATGCATAAATCTCACTCGTAAAGACCTCTAAAATCTCTATCACCAAAAAACAAAAGACCACTAAAATCCCTGGATCAGATTAAAAATAAAAGGAAAGGACTCCATAAGTGCAGACAGAACTATCTGTACACTTTATGAGATTACTCTCAGGGTCCTATTGGAATCTATGCACGGGGAGTCTCATAAGAGACCAAATTAAGTGCCCATGACAATGGAAGCAGATTGTCATAAATGTACTGAAGACAACCAATTTAGAAGTAGAGAAGTTTCTTTGAACCAAAATTATTAGTGGATCCTCATATAAAATGTATTTGCATCTTCATAATACATATGAACCCTTCATACAGAACTGATATGCTTAGAAATTCATCTACTTAACTATATACACTACAAAGCCCTCGCATCATATCAAAGAAATCAACAAAGTCCTGGGAATTTTTTCATTGGATAAAATGCTGAACTTAGTTTTAAACTCATAGGAACTATATTATTGTTCACTGCTTGTCCATTAAATGACAAAAGTTCCTTTCACTTCTAAATATGCAGTACTAAAAAAAACTCCTTATACAAAATCATGGATTCGCATTAAAAAATTCCAGAAAAGGCATGGATCATCATATGCCTATCCAAAATTGACACAGCATATATTAATATTGAAGCAATGAAAGAAAAAAAGACATTAATGGCCCATTTGGATTTTCGTACAGGATTAGGCTGAAAATCCTATACGATTCATGGATTGTGCCAGTAACTAGAAAGATCATCGGACTACAGGATGGGCTAAGCCTCTATGTATGTACATGTATTATGCATACATGCTGCACACATACATAAGAGCCTAGAGCATGGGCCCATCCTTTGCAACTTGAACTGCAAGGGTTGGATTAAAGGCTAAATTGAACTCAACCAGACTGTTGACCAAACTTAACCTGAAAAACTTTGGCTAGATCAGATCAACAGATGACTTCATATCACTTTTTTTGACTTTTTTGGTTACATCCACCAAGAACAATCTTACTACAACCTTACATATGATGTTACAAGATATCTGAAAACAAGAACCATACCACCAATTTTAGGTTAGATCAGATTGAGATATGGCTTAATATTGTTTTTTTCCATTTTTGGTTACATCACCACAATAAGAGTTTCATCACAACTTACATATGATGTTACAATATATTTAAAAACAAGAACCATCAATCCTACCAGAGATTACCCCACTCAAAAATACAAGTTGAGTGAGCTGGGGTGTGTAAAACTGATGCAAGTTGCACTCCTAGAGACTATGCAGGAAAAAAAAGAATTAGGATAAGATAACAGAAATCTAGAATTTTCGTCAATTTATGTTAAATCTCCATCACTATATCTCTACTATTATAATGTAAACACTCAGGAGTACAGCTTCACCCTCAAGGGGCTCCATTTTTACATTAATTCTCAATCTTTTCTTCACAAAATCATGACCTCGCTATAGACTCTGCCCTTTTATTTTTTTTCCCTCTTCACTTTATCTTTATTGGGCATTAAATCTTCAAGTTTCCATGTGGCTCACCAAGTGTCAAGAATGTCATAAGCAACATCACAATGGGTTGCACATAAGGATGGACCTTACCCTCTCTTTCAGCCATTAAATTTGAGATCTCCAAGCTAACTACAAGTGCATCACACATGTCATCTCAGGTCCTAGGGTACACTATATATAAAGGAAACTCTAGTGAGGTCCATCATCCATTAAGTGGATGTTCATTGGTCTCACATGATCTCACATGGGAAGGATTTTCTGGGAAAGAGATAATTTGTGGTGCCTAATGTTTTCCTAGGGTCCAATACCACATAATCTCTTAGGTTTTAAAAGAAGATTGAAAATTCAAACCAAAAGCAGACATGTCAAAAAAGGGGAGGACACCAGCCCTGATGTTAGGACTGAATCTTGGGGGTAAAACCGGTAAAACCTAACATTACCAAGGTGATATCAGATGGAAGAGAGAAATGTGTGCAGAATTGAAGCTAAATTTGCTTTAAGAGCATATGAAGCAAGGTGATACAATATCATAATCTAAATGTAAGTTTCTGCATTCCATAATCATAATCATCTACCAAACCTTTTGGGTTTCCTTTATGGATCCTCATTTGCCAATTATTTCATCTTGAGCCATCTTTTGATGTTATTCCAAGTTTTTCCATATCCTTGAACCTCCATCGATATGAATTTAGATTTTCTTCATCGTTTCCTACAACCTTCAATGCAAACTAAAGTATCTCTCCTTAAAAGAGAGCTTTCTGATGTCTTCTACAATCGAGTGATCACAAATACATTCACATATAAAAGGGTTCCATCACAAGTTTATGAGACCCGAGCTAGCATCTCAAAAAATGGGGTTATGTCACTTTCGACATAGCAGGCCTCCTAGTAGGAAGCCAATATAACAGGCTATTAGCTCAGCAATAGAGTGCCTAATAATTGCATTGTCGGGTTGTTAGAGCTCTCAACCACATGGAGAGTTCACTATGCTCAAAAACACCTGTCCTAGAGATTCGAATCCTCCAAGGCACATTAGCATGGTGTACTCGTCCTATTCAAATCATAGTTTGAAACCAAACTTATCCTGAAAATGATAGATGGGACAGTTCAAGTGAGATCTGATGTAGATCTAACTTTCTATTCACTCGCAGGATTCCAGTGGTCCAAGGAAGGACCAACACTACTCTCTTCTCAAGAATCCATACATCTCTTACCGATGTATGGACAACCATCTCTCAAGCATAGTTTTTTGTTCAGCCTCAATGGGAAAATGGAGCACCAATCAAAGGAACCATAAGCAATCACAAGCTTATTTGAGGGTATCCCTTCATACACCACAAGGATAAGATAGCATGAGCATCTCGTAGCTTAGGGGTCTAAGCTTCTATTCTATAAGAAATGGAGAAACACACCTAGATAAAAGATCATATGCTGCTGTCAATAAGTTTCATGATAAACCTAGATATTTAGGCAATAGAAGCCCTATACTCAATGTTGTTAAGATCAAGATGGAGATGTAAAACATAAAGGGGACTAGATAGGATTAAATTGTGAATCAAGTCATATATCACAAAGGTTTTTCTGATTTCTTTCAAAAATTTCTAAACAAAAAAGAAACATGAAAGTTGAAATACGAGTCAACTATAAAGTGGATCAATGAAGAATACAATGAACAAATACAACTCTAGTTTTCACCAATTCAGGCCCATACATAGTACTTCTAATGAAACAAATAGTCTATTTGATTATAAAAAATATTTATACCCAGGTTCACCATACCAATGCATGTCATCTTGAATTAGATTGTATCGTACCATACTAATCCTTGTACCGAGTATATCGAGTCTCGAAACACTGAACCGATCCCTGTATTGAATGTATCGACACCGTACCAACATGATTTCGGTACACAATCCAGTACCAAGATAGTAAACCTTGATTTATATACTACGAATCCATTTATATTGGTCTATAGAATCCTTTGGGATAAACAAGGATTAACGCTATGAATTCCAATAACAAAATTGCTAATTTTACTATTTGTGATTTATTAATGATAAGTAATTTAAGAACCACATAGTCAAAGAAATTATATATGAAAAGGGATCTACATGTGATTTAATATGTAAATAGCATAATCAAATTGGATCCCATGATCCAAACAAATGTATTGTCCATCATATGGATCTAAATTTTGTGATTCTAAAATGATCTTGATCAAAGGATGGGACCTAGATCATTTAGGGCCATTTTGACCTAGTTCGTGGGATCCAAATCATGAATCATAAGATTTTAACAACAATGCCGATCCTAATCTGACAGGGTGAGGTGTAACACATTGATGGCCCAAGTAATGAATAATCTTATGATAATGATTTAAGACAGATTCTTAAGTGAAACTACACAGTTAGAATACAAGTTAAACCATTGCGGGGATCAAAAGAGATACATGACAACAAACTTAACAAAATTCTCCTTAAGAAATTCAGTTTATAAGCATAGAAATGGGAGTGCATGGAAATAATTCTTCTATAATTTTTTTTGTTGTGTTGACTTAGTGGTGAGAGGTTAGCCATTTGGCAGGAAGAGCACCAAAAGTATATATCCACAACAATAATTAGTTTTTCCAAAAATATATTACATGGAAAATGTGTAGTTTAGTTTCCAAATTCAATCTGACATGCATTATAGTCTTTACAGAAGTTGGTCAACTGTGAAGAAATCTATTTAGTCACTCATATCAATGAATGGCAAAATCATAAGAAACTCCAGGACATCTGAAAAATTAATAACCACCAACTTTCAATTAAAGACATTCAAGAATGAAAAAAAAATCAAATGCATGCTTATAACAGATGAAACCAGAATTTCTATCATATAGCTCATGGCTTTGAGATGAGGCAAATCTACATAAAAATTGTCACAACATTTCAAGGTAGTCTATAGTTCAAAAAACCAAAAGTTCACGCATTGGATACTAAGATATAAAAAAACAAGATATCACAAATCCAATAAATACATTTCCTCTATCAAGAAACGAACAAATATCCATGTGAAAATGCTAAACCTCAAATATAGAGCAAATATGTATGACTACTGAAGTAGATTGATTATAAATGTACTGAAAATATAGAAATAGAGAAAAAGGACATTGAACTAAAATTTATTAGTGGATCTTCCAGTAAGATATATATGCATCCCGGTTTTAAGAGATACAAAGCCCTTGTGCAAAATTGATACGCAGAAAAATTGACCTGCTTGTCTAAAATGTCACAGTATTAAATCTCATGCAGCAGATTAATAATAATAATAATAATAGTAGTAGTAGTAGTAACAACAACAACAACAACAACAATAATAATGATAATGATGATGATGATGATGATGATGATGATGATGATAATAATAATAATAATAATAATAAAATGATCATCGACACCTTCCAAAAAAATCGTTCCATAGTATACTGAACGTAGAATGCTTATTGATTGCCCATTAGATAGCAAACATCCGTTCTTATTTAAAAGATGCAAACTTAACCAAAACCCCTAAGATAAAATTATGAATTCACCTACAAAATTCCACTGAACATGATCTGACATCTAATCCACAATCTGCATAGTATGTATTAATGCTAAACCAATATAAGAGAAAAAGACATCAAACCCAGCATTCAATCCAAACTACCAATCAAAAAGGAAAAAAAAATACACAACTGATGTATAAACTACAAAGCAATGGAAATCGCCGAAGCCGCAACGAAATCGGTCGAGGTTTCAGACGTCATTACCTACAACACTCGATCCTCCAGAACCGATCGTCATGTCAGAGAGAGAGAGATTGAAAGAAATCTTGGAGATGAGTGGAACTAGGAATAAAGGGCTGTCGAGGAGAAAAAGACAGGCGAACAGTGAAAGGTGCGCAATCCACGCTGACCCCCGCTTTACTGCATTAGACGGCCTTCCTTGTGGGCCAACAGCTGCCAGCTCTTTGATGTGAATCAAACGGGCAGAATTTACCCACGGATCTCCGCCCTGCGCCCACTACCGACATATCCCGCCGTCTCAGCTCAACCAAAACCAGGGATGTCAATTGACTCCACCCCGTTGGGTACCGATCTGACCTGATCTGAAAATGATGAATTTTATCAGACTCCACCAAACTCTCCTACTTGCTATGGGGCATCGATGATCAAGATCACCTGACTTGGTAATTTGTGTATATGTGTATTAAAATTAAACATTTAATATCCATGGATTAGGATCATAACTAGGCTGGATCATATCGATATTTTTGTGGCCCAGACCTTCTTTAAAAATATTTTTAGGCTTCGCACTAGATCAGGCCTAGAAATGTTTTGCGAGCCTACCCCCAAGCCTAATTCATATCTGAATCCGAATCCCCAAGCCTAATTCATATCTGAATCCGAATCCAACCTACAATCAAAATAGACTTAACTTGAATGGAGCGACTCAACTCAAACCGGAGACGTGCGTTAAAGGGTGAGACTAATAGACTAATAGTTGGTACAAATGCTTCTGCAAGTGAGAGGGAGGAGAGAGGTGGCCACCAAAATAACTTTAAGGGATATTGGGGCTACACCTTTTGTTGTTTTCATCCTTGTTCATTGTTGCATCCAAATGAAAAAATCGAGCCATACGTACAGGATCGAGAGGAAGGTAGAGAATGCATCCGATTATGTAGACTGATAGATGTATAAATTTATTTATAGAAATATTAATTTATGAATCAAATTATCTTTATTTTTTTAAACTTGATACTTTTTCATATATTTTATAGAAAAAAAGCTGCACCAACATGAAGAGTCTGATCTGCAGGCTTAGAGGGATCAAACGAGATCAAAAACAGAGTTAAAATGAAATTAAATTTCAAGCCGGAAGTCAATTCAATCTAATACGGGGACGTCAGGAGTATTAAGAGGAGGGGTCCAATTGTTCAAAGCATTAAAAGAGAGAAGTTGACTTTGGATTTCATGCGTGAAAGGAGCTGTATGTCGGCACAAAGCAGGATGCGTGGAGGTTTTGTGAATAGGCACAAACGGAGGCCCGTGCGAGAAAAAAAAAATAAAAAAAGAGAAGCGAGCCAAAGTTCACGTGCTGCACATGAGCTGGTTCTCATTGGTTCTTAGCATGTGCGATTGATGCAGATTCACGCATGGAGGGAACAAATGCGGCAAAGATAAAGATGCATACAGTTTGAAGCGGTGAAAGCCTGGAATGCAGAAACAGATTAACGGCTAGGATGTTGGATATTAAAATTTAAAAAAAAAAATCTAATCATCTATTTTTTTAGTTTTTATTCTCTTCATTAGTCCCACATCGGAAAGATACAAAATCCTCTTCTCTCTAACACCTATAAGAAGACTTCTACACCTCCTTACTGAGATAACTCTCTCCACTCCATAGTTCTTGTAGGAGGTCTGTGTGACAGGCAGATATACCCACTTTTAAAATTTTTTAGCCATCTTGTTCCCACTTTCTTCCACCCTTCCAACACATGAGAAGGAGAGTCAGTCAGGGAAAGGTTGATCCCAAGCCAAGATAAGACGAGAAGTCTGATTCTATAAGAGATTTTATTTTCTGTTCAAACTCCAAGCCTTGTTAATGGCTTAGGAGTTGAAAATTTTTGTATCAAAATTTTTATTCAGAAATAAATTAGTTATTTTTTTTCTATTTAATTTTTATAATTTTAATTTCTGTAATAGGATAGTTTAAATTTTTATATTTTTCAATTCTGTAATTTTTAATTTCTGCAAGTTCAACTCCAGCAAGTAGAATTAGTCTTTATTTTATTTTTGACTGTAAATCAACTATGTCTAGCTAAGTAATCTCTCTGGGATTTGCGATGAAGCTAGATCATGAATAGAAGTCTGCTCTATTCAATTTCTCTTTTCGAGCTTTTAAATTTTTAGAATCTTTTTCCCTTCATCTCTCTCGCCAAGAGACTTGATGGGCTATCGTTGGGTCAGAATCCCTTCATAGTCCATGTTTGATTCGGTGTAAGAGGGGATGATTGATAGAAGGATCATAATTTTCTAAATCATTTCTTCTCTTTCCATGTGAAAACTTTGATGGGTTATAGTTGGGTCAGAATCCTTTCATAGCCTATACTTGGATAACACAAGAGAAGTGAAGAAAAGAATGTCTCTTAATTAGGGTGAGAACAAAATATTTGATGGATCATTGTTGAGTTAAATTTCTTCATGATCCATGCTTGTTCATATTTTGCACCTTGATCAAGGAACATTATAAGTGAAATCATAGGAAGGCTCTCTAATTCATTGGTCTAGTGGATTCAAGAGCCCTAGATCTTTTAGATAATTTACCTTCATAATTAATTAGTTTATTGCTTTGGTAGTTCATAATTCAACAAACAATCTCTTTCTTTTTTCTCTAAAGCTCGCCTGAGCAAGCATTTAAATACAATTCAAAATCTAATTCCTCATGGGATCGACTCGTACTCGTCGGACGTGCTACATTGCACACCGTACGCTTGCGGTAAATTTAAGACATATCAAGTTTTTAGCGCCATTGTCGGAGAATTGGCGTATTTAAATTGTATTTTAGATTCTTGTTCTTTGTGCTTTTAGTTTTAGTTTTAGTAATTTCTTTCTATCTTCTGAGTTTAATCAAAATCTGTCCTGACATAAGGTTGCCCTGACGTACTGAAAGTTACGTTGTATGGTTGTCCTAAGATATATTTTGATTTACATAAAAAAAAATATTTATTACCTTTAATTCTTAGATTTTTCTTTTAAGTGCTGCTTATTTGCTTAGTTAATTTTTCACTTTTAGATTAGAATTATCTCATTTTATTTAGATTGCATAAGTCTCATTTTCTTATTAACTGATTTAATTTTTTTTATTTCTTTCATAACTCACTAATCCAAAAATTAATATTTACTTTAGTTCTGTAATTAGATTAACATAAAAAAAAAATACTGATCGCATAAGATTTAATTAATATAAAGAAACAACTAAACTTTAAAAATCTTTCACTTTATTTGGTCACCTTGCTTTCTTTACATTGCATTTTCATAATATATCTTAAGAGCATCACCCATTAATCAGATAAGGTGGAGATTTGATCACCCTTCCTTAGCCCATAAATCACCTCCTTGCATCTACATAACCTAATCCTTAAATAAAATTAATTAGATGCCAGTCTTAAGGACATTCAAGCTCATTAGGACAAGAAAACCTAAGAGTTGGATCGGGTTCCAGTGGGTTAGCTTGTCAATGTCTAGGAAAGTGGTTCAGGAACTATGTTCTGAAGAAAGGTGGTTATCTAGTTAGGTCTGTTGCGAAAGCACGGAAAATCTCCCACCAATCTTACACTTACCTGGCTGATTCGGTTAGCCGATTTCGAATTTGGAGTGCTCGAAGGCGACCTTGATAGTTAGAGCTGTCTAGAATTAGGAAAATCTTAGTCAGTACTCCTTTTCTTTTCTTTTCTCTTCTTTTGATTGAAAACTTGATTGAAAAAAAATTAAAATAAAAAAATAGAAAAAAAAGTACTTTCTTCACTTCCTTCATGGAAAAGAGTGTCAGATCGACTAGTAAGAATTAATTGGATTCCTGTTTCAAACCCAACAACTTCTACAATGGGAGAACCCAATCAACCCCAAACCCTTAAGGATTTATGTTATCCAGTCAGTTCCGTCCAACTTTCTTGCATCAGGTTGCCCCAACCCACTACAAACAACTTTGAAATTAAACCTCAAATTATTAACATGCTTCCAAAATTCACGGGAATAGAGGATGCATATATATTCATTAGAGAGTTTGAAAAGGTTTATGCAATCATGAGGCTGCAACAACTGTCAGAGGACGAGGTTAAACTAAGACTGATCAATTTTGCCCTTAAGGAAAATGCTAAAAAGTGGCTCTATAGTCTTTCAAACCAATCTGTCATAATTTGGGAGGGTTTTGTAAGAGTGTTCCTAAAGAAGTTCTTCCCCCATCACAAAATAGCTAGGATTAGGAATGAGATAAATCAATTTTACCAACTAGCTGGGGAATCATTCTGAAAATATTTTGATCGCTTTAAGAACCTCTTGACCCAATACCTACACCATGGAATAGAAATCTGGAGGCTATGCCAGATAATTTATGAAGGACTAGATTCAAATTCTAGAACTATGCTAGAGTCCATGTGCCAAGGTCAATTCATGTATAAAGAACCCACTGAAACCTGACAATTTCTAGAAGATCTAGCTGAGAAAAATTTATAATGGAAAATAACTAGGGAACCTGAGAAACCAACACCTTCAAGAGGAATGATCAAATTCAAACTTCCCTAGCTACAGAGGCCAAAATAGCAACATTAACATGTAGGTTAGAGGCCTTAGAGCTACAAAGACTAGCCAATGTGAACTAAGTTTCTGCACCCATGTGCAATGCATGTAGTGTACCCGATCATGTCCTTGAGGAATATTCCTTCCTGATGAATCCAATAGAAAATAGATGTGCACAGGTAAATGTCACATACCAGAAACCAGTGAACAATCCCTATGCACCCACATATAATCCAAGTTGAAGGAATCATCCAAACTTTTCTTGATCACAAAATCCAAATGTAGGTAGTCCTAGCTACAGCCAGCAAAATCCAAGGCCTAACCCTGTGATAAACAACCCACCAGGCTTCAATAATAATGAAAAAAAACTTAATTCTCTAGAGAAAAGTTTAGAAGTCCTGGCCAAATCCAATGCTGACACCAATGCCATACTGAGCAATTTCATACAAACCATGGGTCAACTCATAAACACTAACTCCCAAGCCATTGTCCATTTGAAAATGCAAGTGGGTCAGCTAGCTTCTGCTATGAGCGAGCGAGAACGAAGTAAGCTACCAAGCCAACCTGAACCTAATCTGAGAAACCAAAATGGTCCACGACCCCAACAAGGGAACCAAGTCAGTCATGTGAATGCTATTCACACCTTAAGATCTGAAAAATAAGTGGACAATAAGGTAGGTACATCTGATAATAGAGAAAATTCAATTGAGTCACCTTATGAAAAACCTACCTTACAAACTCAAGCTCCTGAAATTGATAGAACACCAAGCCCAAAATCCAAAATTTCTAAAGCTCATTTTCCAAATCGACTAAAGCCCAATAAAAAATCGAAATATTTGGATAAAATTTTAGAAGTATTTAAGCAAGTCCAAGTAAATATCCCTCTTTTAGATATGATTAAACAAGTTCCAACCTATGTTAAATTTCTAAACGACCTTTGTACCAAGAAAAGAGCCACCAATGTACCTAAGAGAGCATTTTTGGCAGCAAGTGTGAGCTCATACTTATCTAGTCATGTGCCAATAAAATATAAGGATTCAGGATCTCCAACAATTTCATGTGATATTGGAAAAACCCACATTAAGAAGGCCTTGCTAGATTTAAGAGCTAGTGTAAATATCCTTTCATTTTCAGTTTATAAGCAATTAGGATTAGAAAAACTTCTACCGATAAAAATCATATTACAATTAGCAGATAGATCTCTTAGGATCCCTAAAGGAATGGTAGAAGATGTTTTAATCAAGTTTGATAATTTTATCTTTCCTATAGACTTTATCATTTTAGAGATCAAACTAGTTGCAAACCCCAAGGGTCATATCCCAGTTATTTTAGGAAAACCATTCTTAGCTACTACAAATGCTGAAATTAACTGTCGGAATGGACTTATGAAGCTATCTTTTGAAAATATGATAATTGAGCTAAATATATTCAACCTAGAACAAGAATCCACCCAGCATGCTAATGTAAATATAATTTAAGAGAAAATTTATGAACCCATTGATATTAGCGATGAAGAAGTCGATTTCGAGTTCAGTTTCTGGCCAATCAATGAATCTGAAGAAATCAATAAAATTTCTATAGATAATAGGAATAGCCAGAGACAAGAGCCTTCCATTGAACTAATCATAAAAATGATTAGTCCATCATCCAAACCATCAATAGAGAAGGCAACCAAATTAGAATTGAAACCCCTCCCCAAACACCTTAAATATGCATATATAGGTCTAGAAGAAATCTTGCCTATAATTATCGCATCTGACCTAAATTTTAAACAAGAAGAGGAGTTGCTAGAAATTCTAAAAAAGAATTGTGAAGCAATAGGCTGGACCATGGCTGATATTAAGAGAATAAGCCCTTCCATAGTTCAACACATGATTCACTTAGAGGAAGAGGCCAAACCAACTAGAGATGCTCAGAGAAGACTTAAACCAGCCATGAAGGATGTAGTCAAAAGAAAAATTCTAAAGTTACTTGATAATGGAATCATCTACCCGATCTCTGATAGCTCGTGGGTAAGCCCTGTACAAGTGGTACCTAAAAAGTCTGGGGTAACAGTGGTTCAGAATGAAGCAAACGAACTTATTCCAACTAGGACACAAACGGGGTGGAGGGTCTGTATAGACTATAGAAAATTGAATGCTGCAACAAGAAAAGATCACTTTTCATTGCCGTTTATTGATCAAATGGTAGAAAAATTAGCCGGACAAGAGTTCTACTATTTTCTCGATGGATATTTCGACTATAATCAGATCTCTATAGCCTCCGAAGATCAGAAAAGACTACATTCACTTGTCCATTTGGAACCTTTGCTTATAGGTGTATGCCCTTTGGATTATGTAATGCATCGGCAACCTTTCAGAGATGCATGATCAGTATTTTTTCGGATATGATTGAATAATTTCTGAAAATTTTTATGGATGACTTTTCTGTCTTTGGTTCGACTTTCTCTGAATGCTTAGATCATCTGAGATTAGTTCTAGAAAGATGTAAGGAGAAGCACTTAGTTCTTAACTGGGAAAAGTGCCAATTCATGGTTAGAGAAGGGATAGTTCTTGGCCATGTAGTTTCGAAAAAAAGAATTGAAGTGGACAAGGCCAAAGTAGATCTTATTGCAAGTCTTCCACCATCCAAATCTATCAAAGAAATCCATTCATTTCTAGGACATGCTGGATTTTATAGAAGATTCATTATCAATTTTAGCAAAGTGGCTCGCCCATTAACTAATCTCTTAGCAAAAGAAATCAAATTTGAGTTCACTCATGAATGCCTAGAGTCTTTTGAATTTCTTAAAAAGACACTCATTTCAGCTCCCATCATTCACCCTCCTGTCTGGTCTGAACCTTTTGAACTAATGTGTGATGCGTCTGATCATACTGTGGGTGCAGTTTTAGATCAAAGAATTAATAAGCTTCCTAGAGTTATTTACTATGCGAGCAAAACCTTAAATGATGCGCAGCTTAATTACACTACCACTGAAAAGGAGTTTCTGACCATTGTCTTTGCCCTAGAAAAATTTAGGTCCTATTTGGTTGGGTCACACACCATTGTCTATGCTGATCACTCAGCCATTAGATATTTTCTAGCAAAGAAAGACGCCAAGGCACGCTTGATACGATGGATCTTACTCCTTCAAGAATTTGACCTAAAAATCAGGGACAAAAAAAGTATGAAAAATATAGTAGCGAATCACTTGTCCCGAATTATAGTCGCACCATCTAGTGAATCACCTATCAATGAATTTTTTTCTGATGAACAGCTCATGTCTGTGTCCACTGAACCATGGTATGCCGATATTATCAACTATTTAGCTGTTGGTAAAGTTTCTTCTCATTGGACTACTCAAGACCGACACAAATTCTTTATCCAAGTGAAGTATTTCATTTGGGATGATCCATACCTCTTTAAGCAGTATCCTGATCAAATAATTAGAAGGTGTGTCCCGGACAATGAGGTTAGAAGCATTTAATCATTCTGTCATGACCAAGCATGTGGTGGTCACTTTGCGTCCAAGAAAATAGCTGCTAAAGTCCTTCAATGTGGATTTTATTGGTCCAATCTATTTAAGGATGCATACGAGTACTGTAGAAGTTGTGCTCGATGCCAACAAATGGGGCGAATCACTAAGAAAAATATGATGCCTCTCAATCTAATCTTGATGGTTGAAATTTTTGATGTGTGGAGGATCGATTTTATGGGCCCATTTCCAAACTCATTTAGAAATGAATATATTTTAGTGGCTGTCGACTATGTCTCGAAGTGGGTAGAAACTCTTTTTTGTAGATCTATTGATAGCAAAGTGGTCATAAAATTTTTAAAAGAAAATATTTTTTTCGCTTCGGCACTCCTAGAGCAATTATTAGTGATCGGGGACACATTTTTGCAACTGACCCTTTCCCACATTAATGAAAAAATATAATGTCACTCATAAGTTGGCCACACCTTATCACCCTCAGACTAGTGGACAAGTAGAAGTGTCCAACAAACAGATCAAACAAATCTTGAAAAAACCTGTTAATATCAATAGAAAGGATTGGTCCTTGAAATTAGTTGATGCACTATGGGCATATCGAACTGCCTTCAAGACCAATTTAGGAATGCTCCCTATAGGATTGTGTTTGAAAAATCTTGTCACTTGCCTGTTGAGCTAGAACATAAAGCCATGTGGGCTATTAAAAATTTAAATATAGATTTGGACATAGCTGGAAATCATAGGAAGCTTCAAATTAATGAATTAGAAAAACTTAGAAATGAAGCTTACAAGAATGCTAGGGTGTATAAGGAGCGAACCAAAGTATTTCATGATCAGATAATTATGAGAAAATCATTTACTCCTGGATAAAAAGTTTTTTTGTATAATTGTAGATTACACCTATTTTCTGGAAAGCTTAGGTCTAGATGGACAGGACCTTTCTTAGTTAAAGAAGTCTTCCCACATGGAGCTATAGAAATTGAAAATCCAAGTAATGGTGCTGTGTTTAAAGTTAATGGTCAAAGATTGAAACCATTCTTGGAACTACCCAAAGAATCTATTAACAAAGCCATGATTCTCTATGAGCCAATTTATCATGATTAAATTGCTTGAAATATTTTGTCTGGCTGAAGACATTAAACTTAGCACTTCTGGGAGGCAACCCAATTTTTTTTTCAACTAATATTTTTTCTATTGAATAAATAGAGATACCAGTCTTCAGGCTTCAGACTTTCAGACCAACATCACACCAGATCACCTTTAACAAAGAACATATAATCAGGTGACATCTTTCTTTTTCTTACATTCAGTGTGTTTCTTCCTTCATTAGAAATAATGATATTTAAGTTGGGAGGTAAAAAAAAAAGTATCTTGAGCAAAATAGATTAGAAAAAAAAATAATAAGAGTTAGAAAATATTTGCTAATGACTGTAGTGAGTTAAGAAGTAGATTAGTGGATAGACTTTTAGTAACTTACTTAGATCACCTAAAGGCTATTAGCACTTCTAATTACACATACACACTGACAAGGCAAAATAGGTGCTGATTGTGGGGCCGACTGAGGACTCAGTTATAACTTAAAATTAGTAATTGATATACACTCCAATTAAAAATTTGAATTTGAGGAAAGAGCTATCTACCTAAAATAAAAACACAGAGTATACATGGATTGCCTTAAGCTTAGTAATCGGATCTCTGCACCTAAGTCAAGTGTGAAGGTTCACGTCAAACAGTGAAGGGAAGGCCAGGATGCTAAGTAAAAAAAAAAAAGGCAGTGTGAAAGCTACCTTAAGTTCATTTGGAGGTGTATAGAAAATTAACCAAAATAGGATGATAAGAGAAGATACATTTGTCCTTTATAAGCCAGCACTCAAATGCTAAGTTGGTCATCACAAACACAAGTACTATAGACCTTTCGATGTATTCTAAGGAAGTTTCTAATTGTACTAACTACGAAATTTATTTTTAAAGCTCAATATTCAATTAGTAATACTTGCTAAACTCTTTGACTTTCAATCCTAGATCTATTTTTGTAAAGAGTGATCTTAATGAAATATTGTTAAAAAAATAATTAAATTAAATTAAAAATTAAAATTAATATATATATATATATATATATATATATATATATATATATATATATATATATGGCATTGCTAAGAGACTAGCAATAAATAAGTTGGGGGGTGTGATAGGTGTATAAATTTGCTCATAGAAGTATTAATTTATGGATCAAATTATCTTTATTCTTTTAAACTTGATACTTTTTCATATATTTTACAGTAAAAAAGCTGCACCAACATGAAGAGTCTGATTTGCAGGCTTAGAGGGATCAAACGAGATAAAAAAACAGAGTTAAAATAAAATTAAATTCAAAGCCGAAAGTCAATTCAATCCAATACGAGCACATCAAGAGGAGTATTAAGAGGAGGGGCCCAATTGTTCAAAGCATTAAAAGAGAGAAGTTGGCTTTGGGTTTCATGTGTGAAGGGAGCTGTATGCCAGCACAAAGCAGGATGCGTGGAGGTTTTGTGAATAGGCACAAACGGGGGCCCGTGCAAGGAAAAAAAAATAAAGAAAAAGAAGCGAGCCGAAGTTCAAGCGGGGACATCCATGGGCTTTTAACGTGCTGCACATGGGCTGGTTCTCATTGGTTCTTAGCATGTGCGATTGATGCGGATTCACGCATGGAGGGAACAAATGCGGCAAAGATAAAGATGCATACGGTTTGATGCGGTGAAAGCCTGGAATACGGAAACAGATTAACGGCTAGGATGTTGGATATTAAAATTTTAAAAAAAAAATCTAATCATCTATTTTTTTAGTTTTTATTTTCTTTATTGGTCCCACATCAGAAAGATACAAAATCCTCTTCTCTCTAACACCTACAAGAAGACTTCGACACCTCCTTACTGAGATAACTCTCTCCACTCCATAATTCTTGTAGGGGGTCTGTGTGACAGGCAGACATATCCACCTTTAAAAATTTTTAGTTATCTTGTTCCCACTTTCTTTCACCCTTCCAACACATGAGAAGGAGAGTCAGCCAGGGGAAGGTTGATCCCAAGCCAAGATAAGGAGAGAAGTCTGGTTCTGTAAGAGATTTTATTTTCTGTTCAAACTCCAGGCCTTGTTAATGGCATAGGAGTTGAAAATTTTTGTATCAGAATTTTTATTCAGAAATAAATTAGTTATTTTCTTTCTATTTAATTTTTATAATTTTAATTTCTGCAATAGGATAGTTTAAATTTTTATATTTTTTTATTCTATAATTTTTAATTACTGCAAGTTCAACTCCAGCAAGTAGAATTAGTCTTTATTTTATTTTTGACTGTAAATCAACTATGTCTAGCTAAGTAATCCCTCTGGAATTTGCGATGAAGCTAGATCATGAATAGAAGTCTGCTCTATTCAATTTCTCTTTTCGAGCTTTTAAATTTTTAGAATCCTTCTCCCTTCATCTCTCTCGCCAAGAGACTTGATGGACTATCGTTGGGTCAGAATCCCTTCATAGTCCATGCTTGATTTGGTGTAAGAGGGGATGATTGATAGAAGGATCATAATTTTCTAAATCATTTCTTCTGTTTCTATATGGAAACCTTGATGGGTTATAATTGGGTCAGAATTCTTTCATAGCCTATACTTGGATAACACAAGAGAAGTGAAGAAAGGAATGTCTCTTAATTAGGGTGAGAACAAAATATTTGATGGATCATAGTTGAGTTAAATCTCTTCATGATCCATCTTGTTCATATTTTACACCTTGATCAAGAGACATTATAAGAGAAATTATAGGAAGGCTCTCTAATTCATTGGTCTAGTGGATTCAAGAGTCCTGGATCTTTTAGATAATTTATCTTCATAATTAATTAGTTTATTGCTTTGATAGTTCATAATTCAACAAATAATCTCTTCTCTTTTTCTCTAAAGCTCGCCTGAGCAAGCATTTAAATACAATTCAAAATTCAATTCCTCATGGGATCGACTCGTACTCGTCGGACGTGCTACATTGCACACTGTACGCTTGCGGTAAATTTAAGATATATTATAGACCAGCACAACAATGAGGCTCAACACCCCAAATGCTATGATTGGGGAATTCTGATGGTGGAGCACTGTAACAGAAAAGGACAGTTTAGGTTGGGGTCCCAAAGGAGAGACAAAGGTAGACAAAAGAGAAATAAGGGTGAGAGGGGGAAGAGGGGACAAGTCGAGAGGATGAAAAGGTATTTGGAAGAGGGGGAGAGATAGGGGGGAGAGAGAGAGAGAAAGAGAGAGAGAAGGAGAGGGCGTACATTAATGTTAGAGGATAGACTAGATTAGTCAGATCTTAAGCCAAGTTCCAATTGAGTCTGTTTTATATTTGAACTCTATAACTTGGGCTTGAACGTAATTCAAACTTTCTTGAACCTTAACTAAAAAAACAATCCGAAACCAACTTGGCCTAATAGGCCATGGGCCAGTATAGACCCTTTTTCAACCAAACAAAGATACAACTTGGACATGTTGGGCTAGTTTAAGAATTAACTCAAACTCAACTTAGTTTTTCAGCAAAATCTAACCTTAGTTTTATTTTTTTGTTCAAATTCAAAGATAACTTCTTTTCGTAATACCTAGAACACGAGACTTAGATCTCCTTAAGGATAACCCCTTAAGAGAGAGGTGCCATCCAACTTAGCTAATACTTATTGGCTAATCCAAAGATAACTTGATTAAGCAAAAGTTATGTTTCATCAAGTTAGGTTAAGCTAAGTTAGGGTATGTTGGTTGCTTGATATAAGGATTGAATTGAACTAGAAGTGATAAGACAACCTTTGGTAAGGTAGGCTTGGAAGTTGATTTTAAAATTTTATATATTTTAGATATCTCTACCTTTATTAATAAAAATCACCATACAAACACCTAAAATTATATCCATAAATCACCAAACAATAGAAAAATAGGCAAGCATATTAAACATATACGATATTTTTGGGCTCTAACTAGCTTTCTTTCATAAGGTTAGAAAGAGATAAGTATTCTTAGCTATCAAAACTAGGAGAGAATATTTCATCCATAAAACCAAGCCTTGATTCATGGCTCTCTCTTTAAGCCAATAATCAAATACCACTTGGCATCATAACTTGATCCTTCTCTAATTAAAATTCAAGTTACACCATACTAATAGCCCCTTAGAGGAGATCGAGAATGGCATCTTCTTCTCCTTCTTAGGCTGTTAGCTCTTTGATTTTTTCTCTCCTTATAGCTTTAGCTCTCCCATCCCATTTTCCCCTCTTCTCTTACCACAATTCACTTAGATCTAGAACCCCAACCACTCCACCACCCACACCCCCCCCATCCCAACCCACCCAAGAAGCAGCCTCATCAAAAATTCAAGGAAGTCTAAAACATTCAAACTATGAGAGGTCTCTCAATGAATCTCTTTCAAGAAAGAATTCAAGCCTAGCCACTTGAAGAAGTTTCTCAGTCATCTCTTTTACTTTGACTTTTGCTTTGATTGTTGTAATGATGATGCTTATTTTATAATTTATTGTTGGTCAATAAAAATTCTTGCTCCTTGATGATAGATTGGTATTCTCTCTTATTTTTTTGCTTATTTTAACTCTATTGTTGCATATTTACTTATTAGCTTGTAGATATTTGGGTTTTTCTTTTTTTCTTGGTGTTTAGATAGGTGGATAGAGTTTAGGACCTCCTGATCATATCCTTTAGAAAATCTCCTCCATTACAACTAGAATTTATAGTTACTAGGCCTCATCCATCATTGCGCTTCTCTAGCAAGCACATAGTGGGTGTACCCTATGCCCATAAGAAAATACAAGCCTGGGCCCTTATGCCCTTGGCTAGAGAGGATTTCCTACTTCTTCCTTCCCCAATAATATTCTCAAGTCTTATCTAGAATAGGATTCCATAGATCCATCTTATCCACCCTCTTTTATTTCATTTTTTTTGATTCTTTAAGTCATCAGTAACCATTGGCGACTTAAACCACTCAGGATCATGATTGAGACCCTCTATTTAGAGGTGTCCATAGTGATATTTAATATTGCAATTAAAATGTAGAAAATCTTATTCATATTGCAATTAAAGAGTAATAATGGTATTTACTATATAATTTTTTTAATGATATTATATTATATATTTTCTTTAAATAATTTATAATTTTAACATATTTCTAATACAAAATTTGGTTGCATTGGTGATCAAGACCCTTGGTCAGATCGATCTCATGCATCCTCGATATCGAAGGTGAACACTAAGCAAGCACTTCATTTTATGCTAGCTAATTTCATCTTCAAAAACTATTTCTAACTCATTTCTAGGAAAAATAAAGATGAGCTATAAACTAATGTCCAATAATCTATCATAAATACGGGGCAAATTTTATTTTTTAGTATTTTTTAGAAAAGCAACTAAAATAATATCATGTATTTTATGATAAATGCAAGCTACAAAGTAATACTATGCATTTATCATAACCATAGGGCAATATGTCTTTTTTTGATATTTTTTTAAAATTACTGTGGTTGCCCAGAAAGATAGCAACCCAAGAGAGGGGTGAACTAGATTCTTTAAAAATTTTAACTAAATTAGATCTTAAGCAAATATGTGCTTTAATCTAAGCTAATTTATGTATTTGAGATGTATATAATACAAGCAACAACAGAATCAAGATATAACTAAGGATATGCAAAAATTAAATCAAGCTAAATAAGAATTAAAAGCATATATGTAAGGTAAGAGAGAAAAATCACAATACAAATAAGATAAATTTATAGTAGTTCGGTACAATCTTATATCTACGTCTACTTTCCAAGAATCTCTTAGTAATTCCACTATAATCATCTCGATTACAGTATGTTTGTTTTATCTTGGGATTGCAAACAGACTCAGTTGATTTTTTGAGATCACCAACCATAACCTTACATCGATTATTTTTTAGGCTCACAATTAACCCAGTTAGTTTTACAGATTCACTAACCAAAATCTATAATGTCCAATTTCAGACTTGAATAGACTTTAACCCTAAGTTTCTTTCTCCTAAAGAAACTTGTAAAAAAAATAAAATACAAGAATATGAATTTCAGCATAAATAAAACTAAAAAATGTAAACTCTTTAAAACTTGAAGAAATGGCTGTGGAATTGCTCTTTTAAAGCTTGACCTCTCTTCAATTGATACTTGAGAGGATATAACTGATGGTGGTCAAGATTTTTTTGTGAAAGCTCTCAATTTTGTGTACTCAATCCTTCTCTTTTCTTCTTTTTCAATAATATTCAATAACCCTCACTTGCTTTAATAATTTTCTCTTTTTAAACCATTTTGCTTCCTTTTCAATTGATTCTCTAACCTTTAATAAGCTTAGAAGTGGCTGGAGAAGGAGTTTTGGCTATTGAAAGGGCTGAAATATCTGTTAGAAGTAAAAACTAGCCATTGAAAAAGTATAAAAAAAACTAACCATTAGTGCAGTCCTAGGCCACGAGTTGACTTGATTTTCATTCAGAGTCGACTCGATTTTTGAGTTAGCTCGATTTTTATTTTGACTCAGCTCGATCGCAGACATGCAGAATTCAGCTTTCTATCTTACAAATGGAGTCAGCTCATCTCAGAAAAAAGTCAACTCATCTGCATGCCAGAACTACTCCAACATGCCAGAGTCGACTCTTCTTCATCAGGAGTCGACTCCTCTTGGTCAAATATGAGAAAATATGTTCTTTAACGTGCTTTGGCTTGCCAACTTGAGGAGAGCTTTTCTATAGATGAATTCTTCAATTTAAACATCTGAAAAGATCTATATTCATTCTTGAAATATATGGTTAGATTCATAATTACTCAAAATTTGATGATCATCAAAATCAATCATGGGGTCAACAATCTCCTTCTTTTTGATGATGGCAAAACTTTGAGTGTATATGCAAAAATAAGAATAATATGTTTCAATTTATTTTGCTAATATGAATCATGAAGTAATGAGATGAATATATATGAACATACACTTCATGAATATTTTAATTTATCCATAAATTTCAGATTTAATACATTTGATACCAACTTTCATACATATACATATACTCATTTTAAAGTGATCATTTCAAGCAAACATATGAGCATATCATTCAAATTAAGAGCCTTTCAAGCAAATTAAGCATATACTCATCATCACTCTCTCTCTTTTTGACAACATCAAAAAGCTCATGGAAAGAATCACAATATATCATCAAAATTAACAATATGTAAGAATGTATCAAAATGAGAGGTGCATCAAATTTAGAAAATTAATTCAAATGAATCATATCTCCTTTGAAAAACTTATCTTTTGATTTAAAATACTCTTAAAACATTGCTTCCTTTTCAGAAATTAGCTTGAATTCAAATATCAAAAAGCTCTCCCCTTTTTTTAAATGAATTTGACTCTATAATCAGATTTTTAATCAAGTAATTACTTTAAGTTTGTAAAGGGAATAGAACTTTATAAAAGATTTGGGCAGTGAAATCAAGCATTGCATTTACTTCAATATTTTTTTCTTTTCTTTTCTTAATAAAAATTTATTATTTAAATTCAAAAAAGGTATGTATCGAGAATGTATCGAGCAAATCAATGGTTCTAACATATAGTGTTAGAGCAATTGAAAATTAAGTTTCTAAATTCATTTCTTAAGCAAAAATTACCTTGATGCAAATAATTTTATGAAGATTTCTCAAGGCATATAAAAAATTTTATATTATATTCAGATTTTTAAATATATTTTAAAATTTGAAGTATGTATCAAAATCATTTCTTAAAGTAAGAAAATATTTCAAATTCAACTTAACTTCAATTAATTGTCAAGAATGATTGGACAATAACGACATACAAATCAAATTAAATAAGCACATGAAAGCTCAAATTAAAAAAAATAAAATATAATAATTTAAAATTTTAAAAATTTAAGATCAACATTCATTTTTCTCAACATGAATTAATCAGAATTTTCAATCAAATCAAGATAAAGCACAAACAGCATTTCTCCCCCCTATTTTTGAGATATCAAGAATTCATTTTCTTTTAATATTTCAATAATATTTTCTTCCCCTATTTTTTATAATTATTACTAGATAATTTTATTTCCAACTTTTCTCCCCCTTTTTCTTTCAAATTTGGCACATTTATCAAGAGTTTAATCTTTAAAATTAGATTTTCTAACTTTTAAATTCAAAAATATTTTTAAATTTAATTTTTTTTAATTTTTTTAATATTTTCTCCTCTTTAGTTTTACAAATAAAGTCATTTTCAGAACATGCAATTTCAATAATGCATTCAAGAAATAGCCATAGAACTTTTCAATTTCAAGGATTTTTAGCATTAAAATCAAAATTTCAGTGAGAAAATTACTTTGAGCTTTAAAGATTCAATAGAGATGGAATTATTTTTTTGAACAATATATTTAGAAATATATCTTTCCTTTTGAATAAAGGTGATGCATTAAATAGATTCTCAAATTCAATTACAAATAGGCTTTTAGCTTCAAGGATTCAAAAAGAATAAAATTTTTCAGAACAAAAAAAAATTGAGTATCAAAGCCAATCATATGAGATATTTAGAAATTTTTTTTTTTTCTAAAGAAGTACCAATCAATTAAATACAGAGAAGGTATCATCAATGTATCAAAGCAAAGTGAGGTATCAAAGTAAAATAAGAGCAAAATATAGTATCAAAGCAAAATAAACTAAAGACAAAATATTCTTTTCTTTTTATCAAAAGTGTTGGGTATAAAATACCCCCCAGCCGAAGTTCGCGCCAGGAGTGACCCTCCGGGGATCCAACCGACTTCCGACCTCCGACGACGTCTCTTCAAACCTCTCTGGCGGCCGAGCCTCCACAGCATTTCCGAGTTCTGCCGATGGGTAAACCCCCACCAGCATCGACCAGATTCTTCACGACAGACGGACTCCTACGGGAGCCGGATCTCATCCCCAACTCCGGCTGCAGGAAGACTCCGTCCGGACTCCTACGGGAGCCGGACTCCGCCCACGGCTTCAATTACAGGTAGACTTCATCCGGACTCCTACAAGAGCCGGACTTCGCCCCAACTCCAATTGCAGGTAGACTTCGCCCGGACTCCTACGGGAGCCGGATCTCGTGCCCAACTCCGGCTGCGGGAAGACTCCGCTCAGACTCCTACGGGAGCCGGACTTCGTCCCCGACCTCAACCGCTGGAAGGCTTCGCCCGGACTCCTACAAAAGCCGGGCTCTGTCCCCGACCTCAACTGCTAGTAAACTTCATCCGGACTCCTAAGGGAGCCGGACTTCACCTCTGACTTTAATTGCAGGTAGACTTCGCCCGAACTCCTATGGGAGTCGGACCTTATCCCCAACTTCAATTGCAGGTAGACTTCGCCCGGACTCCTATGGGAGCCGGACCTCGTCCCCAACTCTGGCTGCAGGAAGACTCCGCCCGGACTCCTACGGGAGCCGAACCTCGTCCCCAACTCCGACTGCAGGAAGACTCCATCCGGACTCCTACGGGAGCCGGACCTCATCTCCAATCCCAGCTGCAGGTAGACTTCGTCCAGACTCCTACGAGAGCCGAACTCCGCCCACGACTTCAATTATAGGTAGACTTCGTCCGGACTCCTACAGGAGCCGGACTTCGCCCCCAACTCCAATTGCAGGTAGACTTTGCCCGGACTCCTACGGGAGTCGGACCTCGTCCCCAACTCCAATTGCAGGAAGACTCCGTCCGGACTCCTACGGGAGCCGGACCTCGTCTCCGACTCCGACTGCAGGCAGACTTCGTCCGGACTCCTACGGGAGCCGGACTCCGCCCACGACTTCAATCACAGGTAGGCTTCGTCCGGACTCCTACGGGAGCCGGACTTCACCCCCCGACTCCAATTGCAGGTAGACTTCGCCCGGACTCCTACGGGAGCTGGACCTCATCCCCACCTCCAGCTGCAGGAAGACTATGCCCGAACTCCTACGGGAGCCAGACCTCGTCTCCGACTCTGGCTGCAGGAAGACTCCGCCCGGACTCCTACGGGAGCAGGACCTCATCCCGACTCCGGCTGCAGGCAGACTTCGTCCGGACTCCGCCCACGACTTCAATCACAGGTAGGCTTCGTCCAGACTCCTACGGGAGCCGGACTTCACCCCATGACTTCAATTACAGGTAGACTTCGTCCGGACTCCTACGGGAGCCGGACTTCATCCCCGACTTCGACTGCAGGGAGACTTCATCCGAACTCCTACGGGATTCAGACTTCAAGCTCCTGTTGCAAGCGACCCACTCCGAGTTACCGCTGCAAACAAGCTACTTCAAGTTCCTACCACGAGCGGCCTTGACCGAGACTCCTCGACAAATGATCCCCATCCGGGCTTCTACGGAGACCGGACTCCAACCGAACTTCGACCGACAGGCCTGGACCCCCTGGCAGGCCGCAGTAACAGCCACGACTCTGCTCCACTTCCTGCGACAGATTTCATGCGGCTCCATCACTCCCTAGCAGGCCGCAGTAACGGCCACAACTCTGCTCCACTTTCTGTGATGGATTCCGCACGGCTCTATCACTCCCTGGCAGACCACAATAATGGCCACGATCCTGCTCCACTTCCTACGATGGATACCGCGCTGATCCTCCATCCTCTGGCAAGTCGCGACAATAGACGTCGCTCCACTCCCCACAACAGACTCCACGTGGCATGTCCCGGTGATAGCCACGATTCCACTCCACTACTCTTCGCAACAAACTCCTCCTGACCCCGGACAGCCCACTGCCAGATGGTTACAAACGTCGCTATCAGTCTGTTGCCCCCTCCGCCTATAAAAGGGGGACCCCAGATACGTTATTCTCTAAGCTCTAATCTCTATCCCAAAACTCTGCTAAAATTTTTGTTCGAGCACTCCATTCTTGTTGAGGCAGAGAACTGACTTGAGCATCAGAGGATCTTGCCGGAGCAACCCCACCTCCGATTTAGACTTCTTTTGTAGGTCCCGGTGGTGACCGTGACTCCTCTGACTCCAGCTTCTCCGGCACAGATGGATTTTTGCAACAACAGGATTGGCGCTAGAGGAAGGGCATGAACCTTCGCAGTACCCTTGTTCTTAAAGGAGCGCTCAACGGGACTGCCTCTGGTCATCTTCTCTGACATCCACTCCTCCTTCTCCCACTAGGTCTTTGCCCAATGCCTCCCCGCAAAGCATCCACGTGACGATCCACGGCCTCTGCGGCCAGATCTCAGGCTCCGACCTCACCTTCAGTTTCCCAGCCTCCTCCTCCTCCTTCGACAATGGCGGTTGGCGTGGAGCAATTCGACCTACTGGTGCAGCAGGTCAGAGGCCTCACTGAAGCTGTGCACGCCATACAACAGCAGCAGCAGCCGCAGGCATTAGTGCGACTGGAAAGAGCATCACCGGAACCCTAAAATCCGGCGGTGGGATGGGCCACTTGGGCCAGCCACCCCGTCTTTCCCGAAAAGATGAATCCAAGGGTGGAGAGCCCTCAATCTGACCATGATTCCACCCCTGGAAGATCTCTATCTCCATTCTGCCAGAAGACCCTCGAGACCCGCAGTCGAGAAGAGTTCCTGGACCGGAGGCTCCAGGAGATGAACAGGCGGATCGAAGAGCTCCGCCATGCTCCCTCCGCTTATGGTGAGGATATTTGTACTGACCCTCCCTTTTTTTAAATGATCATGCAGGAACCGATCCCACCGAACTTCAAACTCCCTCAATTCAAAAGCTACGACGGGACTTCGGACCCGATTGACCACCTGGAGGCCTTTCGGACAATGATACTGCTTTATGGCATGCCCGATGCCATTCTATGCCGAGCCTTCCCATCCACCTTGAAGGGAGCGGTGAGAAACTGGTACTCGACACTGAAGCCGGGTACCATCTTTTTCTTTGATCAGATGAGCCACTAATTTGTGGCCCATTTTGTTAGCAGCCGGCATCCCTGGAAAGGCTCGGAGTCCCTCATCAACATCAAGTAGAGGGAGGGGGAGTCCATTCGGGCCTACATCAACCGTTTCAATGTCGCCGCGCTGGAGGTCCGGAACTTGGACCAATCGGTAGCGATGGTCGCCCTGAAAGGCGGTCTTCAGAAGAATGACTTTTTATTCTCCCTGGAAAAGAAGTACCCCAGAGATTTTGCTGACCTGTTGGCTTAGGCCGAAGGGTACGTCCGAGTGGAAGAAGCCTTCAAAATGAAGGACGAGGAGACCACGAGAGAGCGGCAGACGGGAGACCCGAATAAGCCCGCAGTCGAAAAAGGGCCGAGAGAGGCTCGACCACGTTCTCGAACTCCTCCCGGGCACAAGCACGTCCAGACTCCTCCTCGAGCACGCAGGCAGGGAAGCTCGGATTGCCGGGCTCGATGGGGTTCTCCCCCAGAAAGATTCCGCAACTATGCCCCCCTCAACGCATCGAAAACCCAGGTGCTGATGGTGGTCAGAGAGCAGCTCCCTAGACCAGAGAGGATGCGCACGCACCTCGAAAAGCATAATTCGAACAAGTTCTGCCTCTACCATTGTGACCACGGCCACGACATGGAGGAATGAATCCAGCTCCGAGATGAGATCGAGGAGCTCATCCGACGAGGTTGGCTCGACAAATTCATTCGATGCCGGCCTGAGGGTAGAGAAGATCGGCCAAGGGCCCTGCTGCAGCCTGAGCCGCCAAGGAGGGAAGAGCAGTCCGGAGATCGGCCTCCAATAGGGATCATCAACTTCATCTCCAGAGGACCTCGACAGGAAGCAGACCTTCCACAGTGCAAGGATTTGAAAACTTGTAAATGTATAATGAACGACTCTATTTCAAATCAAGATTCCTTTCAGATCCACACATCTTTTCTTTTTGGTACGGACTTGTAACGACAGGGGACGACCCCTTCGGACAACAAAAATAAACCATAATGTGGGCAAAGTCGAAGGCTCGATTCCCCTTAGATCGGATGGGGGGAGAGGCCAAACAGCGCCCATAAGCGCCCCCACAGCCATGTTAGGGATAGGAGGAGAACCTCGCCCTAATATGAGCAAAGTCGAAGGCCCGGTTCCTCTTAGACCGGATGGGGGGAGAGGCCAAACAGCGCCCATAAGCACCCCCACAGCCATGTTAGGGATAGGAGGAGAACCTCGCCCTAACATGAGCAAAGTCGAAGGCCCGATTCCTCTTAGACCGGATGGGGGGAGAGGCCAAACAGCGCCCATAAATGCCTCCACAGCCATGTTAGGGACAGGAGGAGAACCTCGTCCTAACATGAGCTAAGTTGAAGGCCCGGTTCCTCTTAGATCGATGGGGGGAGAGGCCAAATAGCACCCATATGCGCCCCCACAGCCATGTTAGGGACAGGAAGAGAACCTCGCCCTAACATGAGCAAAGTCGAAGGCCCGGTTCCTCTTAGACCGGATGGGGGGAGAGGTCAAACAGCACTCACATGTACCCCCACAGCCCCGTTAGGAACAGAAGGAGAACCTCATCCTAACCTGAGCTGAAACCGACCACATCAGAAATAGGGGAAGAACCTCATCGTGACGCCGACTGAGGTTTGGCCGTTCGAGACCTGACAAGAAAAAGAAAACTTTCATGACGACCCCTCTACGCCACCGTGACCCCCTACCCCAACGAAAAATGGAGGTCGAACTACACTAAAAGCACAAAGGACCTCGTCTCTATGAAGAGGGAGGAAGAGAAAGTAAGATCTACGGTCACAAACAAAAGGCAAACCGACACGGTGATAACCAGGAACCTCCAAGCGGCGTCGACGCCGAACCAGAAACTCGGCAATGACGACCTAATGCACAGACGAATGAGGAATCCTCGAACAACATTGACATCACGCGGGACAAAAATAAAAGAAGTCCGGCACACGACAGTTCAACACGACATACGGGTAAGATAGCAAAGACCTTTTCATTTCATTAGCAAAACATGCGTTACAGAGCCTGGAAGCCCGAAGAAGAAAAAAAAATGACAAAATCAACAACGACAGCGACAACGGCGATGACAAACAGACAAGCGATAAAAGAGGACACTTAGAGGAACAAAGGACAAAAAGAGCCCTAAGGGGGCCCAGCTTCCTCCGACCTCGAACTTTCGGCTTCAACCCTCGTCAGGGAGCGCCTTAAACTTTTGACTTCTGCTTCCAATTCCCTCTCTCTCATTAATATCTCCATGTATCTTCGGTGAAATCGCTGGCTTTCATTCTCCGCCTCTCGATGCCTTTTTCTCAGGACCTCGGATTCCGCCTCCGCGTCCTTGATGGTCTGCTGCTCGCATACCAGTTGGATCTTCAATTGCTGTAGCTCGGCCTTTCCCTCCCCAAGGGCGACAGATAGTTCTTCTACAGTTCTTCTCAGGGATTGGAGTTCGCTGAAATCCGGAGCGGGAGCAAGCTGAGCCCCTCCAGCTAGCTGCCTCTAAAGGCGGACAACCTCGTCGGTCGCCATCCTGAGCCTCCCTTTGTATTCATCCACCTGCTTGCGCCAGCCGGCCCGGTATGCATCATGGCTCGCCTCGACATCCTGGAGCTGTTGTTGAAGGTCGGAGACCTTCTTCGACCATTCCTGGTTGCTGTCGGTCCGAGTCAAGAGCTGGGATGAACTTCCTTCCAACTGGCTAATCCTCTCCTGTGCAGCCGACAGCTCCACTCTGAGAGAACTGATCTTGGCAGCTTGAGCCCAAGATCGGTTGCTGGCACGCTTCTTGTGCTCCTCGAGCTCCTTCTCAAAGTTTGCCTTCCTCCGACTGTACTCCATGATCCCCTTCACGTGGAGATTCCGAAAGTGGGTGGCCTCCACGGTGGCTTCAGAGTGGCTCTCCCTCAACCTACGAAGTTCACCATCCATCTTCTTCGACCTCTTTGTCAAATGATGAACTTCCTTCTTCAGATGCTGGATCGTGGACTTCAACAAAATTCTCCATGATAGGGGAAGCGCTATGGTAGGACACTGCCATTGGGAGACAAAAGCATCAAGGCGCGTCCCATTGCAGAAAGAAAAACAAAAAAGGAGGAGGAAGGGAGAAGCCCTCCATAGGGAGAAATTCAACTTTATTGATTGAATGTTTCTTAAGGACAAGAGGAAAAAAAAAATTACAGTAAAAGAAGAATACAAGGTCAGAGGTCTCAGACCTCTGAAGTAGGGGCTGGGGAGCTCGGTGTCCCCGGAAGAGGAGCTGCGGTGGCGGTAGCAGTGGGAGAGGGACTGGCTTCATCTTCAGACGCCTCGCCCAAGAAGCTGAGGTCGAGCTCAGGAAATCTCTTAACCACCTTCTCCTGGCAGAGCTCAAATCCTTTAATGAAGGCCTCTTGGCCGAACTTGACGTTCAGGTCCCTCATCTCCGCAGAGGCCTTGAACTCCTCCACTGCCAGAACCCTGGTCTTTGAGATCAGGATCGGGATCTGCTCCGTCAAATTAGCGACCTCGGCCTCCGCCTTCCTCGCTGTCTCCTCCGAGGTCTGCTTCTCTTGCTCCAGGGCCTGCTTCTCTTTCTCTAGGGCCTCTTGGAGGTTGGCTACCTCAGCAACCTTTTCTTGGAGGCGGGTGACTTCGGTCCGACGATGCTCCTCCGCCTGGATGGCATCCCTTCTCGCCTGGTTCGTCGCCTCGATGTTGGTGAGGAGCTGGTGCTCGATCTGCAAGGGCAGCCAGGAGGTCAGAATAAGAGTTGGAGAATTAATTAAACAAAGGTGCGAAAGGAAGGAGGGAGGTGAATCTGTTTACCTCGAGAAAGGACCCTAGGGAGTCCCAAACCCACTGTTCGGGATCGACGCGATCAATCCGCTGGACGACCTCGGGCAGGATGCAGCCGTCAATCAGCCGCTTTATTAAGTCCCTGTCATTGAAGGGATTCTCCCCCGGCTCTTCTTCGGAACCATGGGACTCTTCGATGGCGGCCCGGTGGCTGCTCGCCCTATGGGCCACCGACTTTCTTCTCCTCCCCCTCTCGACCCCGGGCGCCTCCGCGGAATGGACCCCCGGAACGGGAACCTCAGTGGGGGGACTCCTGGAAAAAGCCCGGGGAGCCGGAGGTTCGGCGTTCGAAGGAACTTCGACTGCGAAGGCCGCCTGGGCAGGCGTGGCCGAGCTCGTCTCCTCCGTTCTGACATTCTTCATCGATCCGGAGGCTGCGGTGCCTTTTCTTTTGTGGGCTTTGAGACCCCTGACGAGCATCCGTGCTGCTTCGGCGTCCATCCCTTCAAAAAAAAAAAAAAAAGAGAGAAAAAAAGAAGAAAAATTAGTGACGGGGTAAAAAAGGAAGAAGTGGTGTGCAAAAAAAAAAAAAAAAGAGAAAGAGAAAGAAGGAGGAAAAGAAAGATGGGATACTCGCAGGATCCAGGGGACTCAGGCCGATGTTGGACAAAAACTGCTCCTTCAGAAGATTGGGAAGGGAAGGAGCCGAATAACCAAGAAGCCTCCGAGCGGCCTGAAGGTCGTCCTCCCCCAGGCTAGGAGCCCGACAGACAGAGTCCCTTAGGGAGCCCCAAGGGGGCAATCCCAGCCTCAAGGTCGGAGGTCGGGCAATGGACGAAGAGGTACTTTCCCTTCCAGTTATGGATTGAAGAAGGAGCACCTTTCAGCAACCCCTTCTTGCCAAACTGGGGGGAGAAATACCACCAGTCCTTTGCCGAGGGGTGATGATTGAAGGTGTAAAAGTGCCTAAACAAAGAAAGAGATGGCTGAACTTCGACTACATGGCAAAGGGAGAGGAACCCTATCAAGAATCTAAAGGAATTCGGTGCTACTAAAGCTAAAGATATATCTAAGAAACGGAAGAGGGCGACGACGAAAGATGGAAGCAGAAGCCAGAGTCCGGTACGGAAGGCCTCCTGATACAGGCAGAAATGACCAGGTGGGGGGGTGCTGGCCCGGTCGGAGGGATCGAGAAGCTCCAAATCATACTCCGGAGGAACTCCATACTGAACCCTTATCAGTAGAAGTTCGTCCAGAGTCAGAGAACAAGGTATGGCACCCGACGCAAAAATCGGGTGAGGCCCAGCCCTAGATGCGGGTTCGTCTACAGTGTGGGGGTCCTGGGGGGCTGACGCGGACGAACTCCTGGAACCACTAGAGGCGGAGGTGCCGAAAGACATTTCAAATAAAGGCCCTAAAGATCCGAGAGAAATTAGGCGGGACAAGGGGCGAAAGGTTTGCGGAGGACCAAACCAGGGGAATGCGGCAGAAGAAAAATGGAGGAGAAAAGGCCCCTTAATGGCAAGAAGAAAAATGAAGGTTCCGGGACTAACCTAGATCGCTCTGAAGGATGCAGAGGGGCGAGGACAGGGATGACTCGAAGAACGCTGGGGGCCAAGGCGGACGTCAAAGGGGGTCAGAGCTTTTGAAGAGAAGGCAGACACCAATGAAACTTTCAGGCGGGATGAGGCCTCTAAAGGCAAAAAGGCAGGTTTAAATAGACCCTGGGATCCGGCGCTATAATGATCGCAGATCTCCCCAGGCGGACCCACGCTCGCCGCGTGTCCCACTCACCGTGGCAGGCGGCTAAAAGCGGCTGACAGCTGACAGAGCCATTACTGCATCGTACCTGGGCCAATGTACCAGTGGGAATTTCGAAAGGTCCCTTCGAATCGCCCCAATTCGAAAAGACTCCAGCACGTGCGCATTTAATGCCAAAATATCTGGGGAAGATCGTGCACAGGATTCAAGGGGACAACTTCGGCTGTAAAAATTTCTCTGTACTTCCTTCATTCGAAATTCAAACTCGGAAGTAAAGGGACTAGTGTTGGGTATAAAATACCCCCCAGTCGAAGTTCGCACCAGGAGTGACCCTTCGGGGATCCAACCGACTTCCGACCTCCGATGACGTCTCTTCAAACCTCTCTGGCGGTCGAGCCTCCGCAGCATTCTCGAGTTCTGCCGATGGGTAAACCCCCACCAGCATCGACCAGATTCTTCACGACAAACGGACTCCTACGGGAGTCGGATCTCGTCCCCAACTCCGGCTGCGGGAAGACTCCGCCCGGACTCCTACGGGAGCCGGACTCCGCCCATGGCTTCAATTACAGGTAGACTTCGTCCGGACTCCTACGGGAGCCGGACTTCGCCCCAACTCCAATTGCAGGTAGACTTCGCCCGGACTCCTACGGGAGCCGGATCTTGTCCCCAACTCCGACTGCGGGAAGACTCTGCCCGGACTCCTACGGGAGCCGGACTTCGTCCCTGACCTCAACCGCTGGAAGGCTTCGCCCGGACTCCTACGGGAGCCGGGCTCTGTCCCCGACCTCAACTTCTGGTAAACTTCGTCCGGACTCCTAAAGGAGCCGGACTTCGCCCCTGACTTTAATTGCAGGTAGACTTCGCCCGGACTCCTATGGGAGCCGGACCTCGTCCCCAACTCCAATTGCAGGTAGACTCCGCCCGGACTCCTACGGGAGCCGGACCTCGTCCCCAACTCTGGCTGCAGGAAGACTCCACCCGGACTCCTACGGGAGCCGAACCTCGTCTCCAACTCCGACTGCAGGAAGACTCCATCCGGACTCCTACGGGAGCCGGACCTCGTCCCCAACCCCGGCTGCAGGCAGACTTTGTCCGGACTCCTACGGGAGTCGGACTCCGCCCACGACTTCAATTACAGGTAGACTTCGTCCAGACTCTTACGGGAGCCGGACTTCGCCCCCAACTCCAATTGCAGGTAGACTTCGCCCGGACTCCTACAGGAGCCGGACCTCGCCCCCAACTCCAATTGCAGGAAGACTCCGCTCGGACTCCTACGGGAGTCGGACCTCATCCCCGACTCCGACTGCAGGCAGACTTCGTCCGGACTCCTACGGGAGCTGGACTTCGCCCACGACTTCAATCACAGGTAGGCTTCGTCCGGACTCCTACGGGAGCCGGACTTCGCCCCCCAACTCCAATTGCAGGTTGACTTTGCCCGGACTCCTACGGGAGCCGGACCTCATCCCCAACTCCGACTGCAGGAAGACTCCGCTCGAACTCCTACGGGAGCCGGACCTCATCCCCGACTCCGGCTGCAGGAAGACTCCGCCCGGACTCCTACGGGAGTCGGACCTCGTCCCCGACTCCGGCTGCAGGCAGACTTCGTCCGGACTCCTACGGGAGCTGGACTCCGCCCACGACTTCAATCACAGGTAGGCTTCGTCCGGACTCCTATGAGAGCCGGACTTCGCCCCCCGACTTCAATTGCAGGTAGACTTCGTCCGGACTCCTACGGGAGATGAACTTCATCCCTGACTTCGACTGCAGGGAGACTTCATCCGGACTCCTACGGGAGTCGGACTTCGAGCTCCTGTTGCAAGCGACCCACTCTGAGTTACCGCTGCAAACAAGCTACATCAAGTTCCTACCACGAGCGGCCTTGGCCAAGACTCCTCGATAAATGATCCCCGTCCGGGCTTTTACAGAGATCGGACTCCAATCGAACTTCGGCCGACAGGCCTGGACCCCCTGGCAGGCCGCAGTAACGGCCACGACTCTGCTCCACTTCCTGTGACAGATTTCGCACGGCTCCATCACTCCCTGGCAGGCCGCAGTAATGGCCACGACTTTGCTCCACTTCCTGCGATGGATTCCGCATGGCTCCATCACTCCCTGACAGACCACAATAATGGCCACCATCCCGTTCCACTTCCTGCGATGGATACCGCACGGATCCTCCATCCTCTGGCAAGTCGCGACAACAGACGCCGCTCCACTCCCTGCAACAGACTCCACGTGGCATATCCCGGTGATAGCCACGATTCCACTCCACTACTCTTTGCAACAAACTCCTCCTGACCCCGGGCAGCCCACTGCCAGACGGTTACAAACGTCGCTATCAGTCTGTTGCCCCCTCCGCCTATAAAAGGGGGACCCCAGATACGTTATTCTCTAAGCTCTAATCTCTATCCCAAAACTCTGCTAAAATTTTCGTTCGAGCACTCCATTCTTATTGAGGTAGAGAACTGACTTGAGTGTCGGAGGGTCTTGCCGGAGCAACCCCACCTCTGGTTTAGACTTCTTTTGCAAGTCCCGACGGCGATCGCGACTCCTCTGACTCCAGCTTCTCCGACGCAGGCGGATTTTTGCACCAACAAAAAGTAAAGCAATGGAGTATAAAGCAGAACTAGGTTGTCTGATACCAATTAGAATTTTTCAGCTTTTCTTCAAAAAGATCATTTCATCCTTTTCATAAGAAGTATTAAATAATAAAGTACAAAAAAGGTATTAATTTCTTGGATTTGTCTCTTATAAAAAATATAGCTTTGTAAAATTAGATTTGAGATAGATATTCTTCTATTTTTGCAGGAGGATAAAGCAATGAAATACAAAACAAATAAGTTATTTGATATCACTTGATTAAAACTAATTTTTTTTTTAAATATTTAGCTTTAAAGATAAATAATGGCTTTCTTAAGATATTTTGCTTGATATTAATTTCAAAAGATTTAAGAAGAATATTTTTCAAATTTATTTTTGATATCAATCAATCAGAATAAAGTATGAATATTCACTTTTAAGATAAAAAAATAATTTTTTGATACTAATTAATTATCAAAAAAAAGATGATATTATCAAAATATGTGAAGTATGAATAGTTGCTCAAAATGAAGCGAACGATCGAAACCGCATGAACACTCAAATAATGCTTTAAGACTAAATCAAGATAAGTAAAGTTTCTCTTGTTAAGTTTAGAAATCATTTCTTTATTTAATTTTGATTTCTCCCCCTTTATTTTATACATAAAACACATATTCAATAAAATAAATATAAACATCAAGTACATTGTATTTCCATAAAAAGTGACATTTCATTGATTTGCAAAATATGATTACATGACTTATGATAATGTCAAAACTTAATTCAATTTGTAAGTTTTGTAACCAAATAGTTCTTTATGCAATCAAGCCAATTTTAGGTTTCTCCATAATAAAGTGATGTGGAGGAACAAAGGTAACTAACTAAATTTAAAATAAATTTATGCTCACAATAATTAATGCAATACATAAAGTAAAAGAAAGACATGATGATTAACATATTCAAGCAATAAAATAAGATTATTGCAAACTCTACAAGATTGTCAAAATCAATTAATAATCCAAATCATTTAAATCATGGGATATAAGCATAGATAAATTATCATAATCAATCATTTACACTAAACAAATTTAGTATATATTGATGGCACGATGTGTGAAAAGTTTAGCCTTTACCAAATGTCATCGTCCATCTTTTTTCATTCCAAAGCATCCATGCTTGAATATTTTTGTCTCTTCATTTCATTAGATGCTGGGTCTATCTATAAAAAAATATTTTATAATTTTTGGTACCCAAGCCATCTTGGGTCCACAGGAGTTAGTGCTCAAAATTTCTTTTAAAATCCAAATTTATTTGATCAAAGTATGACCAACTCTTTTAATATTATATTCAAAAATTTAGTGGCTTACATTGTTATATTTGAACCATGTAGTAGAATGATTTTCAAGAGAGGTTTTACCAAACAAATTCTTAACATACTTTTATTTTCTTGAAGGATTGAAATCAATTCCGACTTTATCAAAAATAGCCTTTTGATTATTCAAAATTAATTAAAGCTTTTGTGAGCCAATTGTAAATTTTTCAAGTATAAGCTTCAATATTTCAATCTCTTTTCTAAGATTATCATTTTCTTGCATAAAAAATTTTTCAAATATCAAAAGCTTTTCTCTTTCTTCAACTAAAGAGTTCTTTTCTTTCAAGAGATCTTCTTTTTCAATCAAGAGCTTATTCTTTTCTTCAATTAAAATTAAATTTGATTTCTTAAGCTCTTTATCTTTCGACCTTATCTTTTTGTATTCATCCATAAGCTCATGAAAAGCATCAAGTAGTTCTTCAAAGATAAATTCAGAAGAGTTTTTAATATTTATCTTATCATTTTGAGTCATGAGACAAGGATTTGAGATACATTCTTTCTCTTTCTCAATTTTTTTTTCTGTCTTGCTCCCCTTTAATCAATGCTTTCTTTTTCCTTTGTTTCTTCTTCTTCTTCTTCTTTTCATCCTCATGAGCCATGAGGCATAAGATGGGGTGAGTTTCCTTATCTTCTTGAGAACTTAATTTTTCTCTTTGATTTGCTTCTTCAAAAATTGTTTCCAATTTCTCCCATACTTGTTTAGCTGAAATGCAAAAGGAATTTAAGTTAAATTCATTTATATCCAATAAGCAATAAAGCATATTCATTGTCTTAGCATTTAGCTGGATTATTTCTTTATCATGCTCAATTAATGCATTAGGAGTTTGTGAGTCATCGACTATGATCCTCCATAAACTATAGTCATGTGCTTGCATAAAGATTTTTAGCTTTTCAATAGGTATAATTTGAGCCACTAAAAAGTAAAGGTCTATCTACAGAATGGCCTTCAATAAGAAGTGATTCCATTTGGGTTGCCATGATCTTTGGTTCTAGACCGCTAGATCAACAATAAAGAATAGAGCATCTACTCTAATACCACTTGTTGCCTAGAAAGATAGCAATCCAAGAGAGGGGATGAATTGGGTTTTTTAAAAATTTTAACCAAATTAGACCTTAAGGAAGTATGTGCTTTAATCTAAGCTAATTTGTGTATTTGAAATATGTATAATATAAGCAACAATGGAATCAAGATTTAACTAAGGATATATAAAAATTAAATCAAGCTAAATAAGAATTGAAAGTATGCAAGGTAAAAGAGAAAAGCTACAACACAAACAAAACAAATTATAGTGGTTCGATACAATCTTGCATCTATGTCCATTCTCCAAGAACCTCTTGAAAATTTTACTATAATCACTCTGATTACAGCATGTTTGTTTTACCTAGGATCACAAATAAACTCGATTTTTTGGGATCACCAATCACAATCTTACACCAATTATTTTTCGAGCTCACAATCAATCCAGTTGGTTTTACAGACTCACCAACCAAAATCTACAATATCTAATTTTGAACTTGGATAGGCCTTAACCCCAAGTTTTTTTTCTCAAAAGAATTTTTAAAGAAAACAAAATACAAGAAAATGAATTTCAGCATAAATAAAACTAAAAAATGTAAACTCTTTAAAACTCAGAGAAGTAGCTGTGGAATTACTCTTTTGAAGCTTGACTTCTCTTCAATTGATGCTTGAAAGGATGTAGTTGATGGTGGTGAAGATTTTCCTTTGAAAGCTCTCAATTCTATGCACCCAATCCTTTTCTTTTCTCTCTTTTCAATGATATCCAATAACCCTCACTTGCTTTGATAATTTTCTCTTTTTAATCTACTTTACATCCTTTCCAATTAATTCTCTAGCCTTTAATAAGCTTGAAAGTGGCTAGAGAAGAAGTTTTGGCCATTGAAAGGGCTGAAGTAGCCATTAAAAGCAAAAAACTAGCCATTAAAGAAGTACAGAAAAATTAACTGTTAGTGTAGTCCCAAGCCACGAGTGGACTCAATTTTCATTTGGAGTCGACTCGATTTTTGAGTCGACTCGATTTTTATTTTGAGTCAGCTTGATTTTAAACATGCAGAATTCAGTTTTCTATTTTGTGAATGAAGTTGGCTCATCTCAGAAAAGAGTCACTCATTTATATGTCAGAACTACTCCAATGTACTAGAGTCGACTCTTCTTCACCAGTAGTTGACTCCTCTTGGCTAAACATGAGAAGATATGTTCTTTGAAGTGCTTTGGCTTATCAACTTGAGGGGATCTTTTTCATAGATGAATTTTTTAATTTAAGCACCTAGAGAAACCTACATTCATTCTTGAAATACATGGTTAGATTCATAATTACTCAAAATTTGACGATCATCAAAATCAATCATGGGGTCAACAACTGCTCAAATATTATTGCAAATATTACAAGGATGAGCTACAAACTAATATCGATAATTAATTTATCATAAATATAGGCCGAAGTATAATGCTACTAAAATAATATTGTGGATTTTATGATTTCTTGGTGGAGGATAGAGGAAGAAGATACAAAGGGAAGAAGAGGAAGAAGAAGGGGCCTTATTGTAGTGCACCTAGATCTTTTTTAGGATTTTCCTCCATCATTTTGTTGGTAAGCTAAACACTTGAAAATACTCTTCCATGTATTATTGGTTGTATCAGTACCTCTAAGTAGCTTTGTTGCATATGTTTCCATGCATAGAATTAGCTATTTTGTTTTATAGCAAGGTACAAAAAGACCTAATATGAATTAGTACTAGGTTTAATGTATATAGACTAATTTGATCAGCCTACTATCTTAATGCATTTATGTGAACTTTCTTAATCGAGGCAATGGTTGATACTTGTTATTTGGGTTGCGAAACATTTCAACTAAGAATATAGACAAAAAATGATATTAGGAAATGTGAAAGAGATTCAAAGCAATACTCAACTATCTATATCCTATTAAGGGCCTTTCTAGATAATTAGGTTGAAAATCTTGTAGGATTCATTGATTTGGCCTAGGATTGGACTAGGCTTATATTTATAAATACCTAGGAATAACTTTGGAGCGGGCTAGCTTGAATCCTATAAGGAGAAAAGAAAGATCTCTTTTAGCCCACACATCCAAATAGGCCCTAAGTATGTTAACTATCTCTATTAATAATGTTGACTAGCTTTGTGATGATTTAAGAGTGTCTCACTTTCTTATAGAGAATTTGGAATGGAGCATGAATTACTTCAAACCAACCTTGGCTTGAAAAATGGATGATAGAGTGAACAAGATGTTTACCTGTATCTAATTCAGCAATGAGCCAAACTGGATCCTATTGCTAGCAACCTTGACTCCCAAACCTTCTAAAATATTAGCCTTCATAACCAAATAGTAGTAGATTGGGGATAATGAGGTTCTTTCTTGGCTATAATTTGTAGTTTCCCTTTTAGCTACTTTTTCTCCATTTCCCTCAATCTTTGCCATTGCCTCTTCCATGTCCTTGTGGAAAGATGAGGGCTATAGTGGCAATTAGGAGGGTAGCATTTTGATTGGATCTTGCACCACTAGCCTAGAGTAGTAACCAGTAGCTTGATAGTTTTTAGCCTCTTCCATGACTCGAGAGACTATAGCTCTCATATCATGGCTCTACCCTTCACTATACTCAAAATGCCTATATCCTTTTAAATGACCAAGCTAAGAGTCATTGACATCCTCTTATATATGTTTTGAGCCACTATCAAACTTTGATAAGGCACACTCTAATAGATTTGTATCCTAAAAGCCAATTGTTAGCTGATGCATTATGTAATTTCAGGGCTTAAACTTATACTTGTAATATTTTTATCAATAAAGGACTTTTTCATTTCAATCATATTTATGTGTTCATAATTTATCCTAAAAATTAACAAAAATAATTTTTATATATTCTTAAAGTGTTAAGAATTTAAGACAAACATTAATTAGTAGTTAATTTCTAAATACTCCCGATCAAAGGATCGTCACGGAGGACAGTGATCAATTTACTTGAGATCGGTGCATGGTTCACCTTTCTTGTGGGTAGATGAGTCTTGGGTCTATGGTGTAGTGACACTGGGATGAAGGTGTGGATGGTTGTTAGAGAACAACTTGCATTGAGCGTGACCAACATGAGAACCATATGGATGTTTACTCACTCATCAGTGATCTTCTTGATGCTGTAATGGTATGAGTGATCCTTTGACCTACGGTGTCATTGGCTATTCGTAGTGAGGCTACTGGGTTTGATTGCACGTTCTCTTGATCCCTAGCCATTCAGGTCTTTGTTGTGTATGTTGGCTTTAGTAGGTTTAGGTTCACTGTTTGGAGTAGGATGCATTTAGAAGGAATCTATCGACTTTGGTAGAAAAGAAGAAGTCCTATGTGATTTGTGAGACTGAGTTCAAAAAGTTTTTGATCAAAACAAGTGTGAATACTGAAAAAAAAATTTCATAAAAATCACAAATGAACTCGAGTCGAGCCAATCTAGCATATGACTGACGATGGAGCCTGACGAATTCTCTATGACCTCTGTTAAGTCGAGACTCACAATAGAAGGACTGAATCATATGATAACTGTACTTTAGAGTTCGTACTTTCATTCTACTGGATTATCACTACATACTGCTAGGTGTCACTGATGGATTGTGAGACTCATCGAGCGTTGTCTTGATAATTGATGACCCTCGAAGGATAGAATTAAAAATATTCCAATCCATCAAAAATAGTTTCAATGATATTATGATGGAGATTACAATATATCTCACTATCAGATAGAATGGAACCTATGGGGTCACACATTAAAGGATTTAATCTCTAATTTGCCAATTGGACTTATAAAGTTCTAATTGGGTTAGGATTTATTGAAATCCTATTAGATTTATGAAAACCATGCTAGCACATGGTTAAACCTAATTCTTCTCGAGATCTTGATTTGATCAAATTCATAGCCTTGAACCTAATCTAAATCCATTTAGATTTAATTGGGCTCTTAATTGTAAGCTCAAAAGAATTTGATTAAGTCAATTAGTTGGCTAAATTATCCTAACATTATCTCTTCATCATCTCCTAATTGTCTCTAAGAGTGCATGTGGAATAGATGGAAAGATAGGAGGCACATGCTTCTCTTTTTGGCAAGACCACGGGGCGCCAACCCCCTGGATATGGCAAGAGGGGCCCGCCCCCTCTCATGGCTAGGCCTGGAGGAGAGAGAGGGGGGCGTTATATGACAAGAAACCCTAATGTGGGGCACCAAGAGTTGGTGCCCCAACTACCTAACTTATATTCCATGGGCGCCCCTTGTACCTACCTAAAGGGGCTGATTATTTATCAATTATATCTGATTTTATTGAAAATAAATCAGATTAAAAAGGTAGAGGATTCTTATGAGATAAAGATGTACCTTTTTAAGATAATTGGATTCCTTTTTTGAGTCAGGATAGTGCCTATATAAAGAGAATGTCTTTAAAGTTTCTAAGTGATAGAATTTTGTGAAACCAAAAGTCTCTCTTCCTTCTCCACACCTCCCCTCCTCCCTCTCTTCTCTTCCATGCCCAAAGATTGGACATCCCACTTTCCACACACCAAAACTAGAGGTGCTGTCCATCTACAGTGAAGAACAAGGAGAAGAAGAAAAAGGCTGTAGATCAAAGAGTTGATCTCGCAGTCTAGATCAAGGAGTTGATCTAAGTTCTCAAGGCTGTGATTCTACTTGGAGAAGAAGAATCAACTACGAGAATATCAGTTCGAGATTGATTTCGATGGATACCTGTAGGATATGGTGAGTTTCTCGGATAACAAGGCAAAGTGTTACATTCTTTTATCACCCATATCCATCCCCATGATCAACGAGCCATACTTGAGAAGTGGATGGACGAAGATAATAAGGCAAAGTGTTACATCTTAGAATCTATGTCCAATGATCTTCAGCAACAGCATGAAGATATGAGGACTGTCAGAGAGATGCTGACTCACCTGCAAGAATTATATGGTGAGCAGAGTCACACAGCTCACTGTGAGGTCTCCTGAAGACTTTTCAAAGCGAAGATGTATGATGGATAGTCTGTTAGTGATCATTGTCTGACAATGATCAAGGACATAGAAGAGCTTCAGAAGCTCGATATGAATATGGACAAAGAATTACAGGTGCATCTGATCCTTCAGTCTCTTTCTGAATCATATGGGCAGTTCATCATGAACTATCATATGAATAAAATCGATGCCACTTTGCTTGAGTTATTGAATATGTTGGTAACAGCAGAGGGCACCTTGAAGAGTTCAAGGGGTACAGTTCTAGCTATGGAGTAGGCTTCCTCTAAAAGAAAGTCTTCTTTTAAGAAAAAAAAAAAGTTCGTGAAGAAGTAGAAGAATGAGGCCAAGCAGAAGAAACAGGTTTCAAAGAAGGCCAATGACAAGGAAAAATATTTTCATTGCAACGTCGAAGGCTACTGGAGGAGGAACTGTCTGATCTACCTGACGATTGTCAAGAGCAGAAAGAAGGATGGACCTTCTGAAGGTACATCTGAATTGCTCGTTATTAAAACTAATCTAATGGTTTCTTCTTCTTCTAGTTGGATTCTAGATTCTAATTTAAATACTCATTTGTGTACTTCTATGCAGGGTCTCGAAGAAGTTAGGGGGCCAAGGGAAGGTGAGATTACTCTCCGGGTCGGCAATAGAACAAGAGTTACTGTTGTGACCGTCGAAATCTATCCTCTACGACTACCATTAGGACTTAGTTTATTTTTGAAAGACTATTATTATGTATCTGTAGCTAGTAGAAATTTAATTTCTATCTCTATGCTGGTACAAGATAACTATAATTTTTATTTTAATAAAGATATGTGTTCAATTTATTTTGAAAATAAAATTATTGCACATGCTTTCTTGATTGATGGTCTTTACCATTTGCATACGGATGTGAGTGTAAATATTAACGAGCAAATAGTGAAATGCCATAGGATATAAGAGACCTAGAGATAGGATTAGCCAAAAGTATCTGTGGCATCATAGGCTAGGCTATATTGGAGAGGACAGACTCAACAAACTGGAGAAAGATGGTCTTCTCAGACCATTGACTTTTGAGTCTTATCCGATTTGTGAATCGTATCTTTAAGAAAAAATGATCAAACTACCCTTTGTGGGATAAAGGGAAAGGGCCACTGAGATATTAGCCCTGGTATACACTGATGTATATGATCTATTCGATGTACAAGTCAAGGATGGCTATATCTACTTCATAATCTTTACCGATAATTATTCACAATATGGGTTTATGTATTTGATGCATCGAAAGTCTGAAATTTTTGAAAAGTTTACGGAGTTCACACATAAAGTAGAAAAACAAACCAAAAAATCCATAAAGGTTCTTTGATCAGATCGAGGAGAAAAATATTTTAGTGAGAAATTTTGGGTTTATCTCAAAGATAATGGCATAGTCTCACAGTGGACATCTCTAGGGATACCTCAGCTCAACGAGATATCCAAAAGGAAGAATCAGACCCTATTAGATATAGTCCGATCCATGATGAGCTTTACAAATCTTTCTATCTTTCTCTGGAGACATACCTTACTTTCTGCGATTCATCTTTTGAATTGAATTTTCTTTAAATCTATTCTTATCACTCCATATGAGTTATGGTATGGTAAGAAGCCTTGGATACCTTAAAATTTGAAGATATCCGGTCCATGTCAAGCGACAGTAGGCAGACAAGTTAGAGGCTAGGTCCTTTAAGACTCGCTTTATAGAGTATCCTAAGAAAATCATGAGATACTACTTCTATCTTCCTGAAAATCATAATATGATTGTGAGTCATCATACTATCTTCTTGAAAAAAGAGTTTATCCAAGATGGAGATAGTGGGAGGAAGATTAAGCTCAAATAGAAAATCTCTGAAGAGCATCGAGTCCAAAAACTTACTTAGTAATGAGCCAGTAGATATGATACCTCCTCCATCTCGTAGATCAAGTAAGATCTTCCATCCTCCTAAAAGGTACTTAGGTATTCTTATAGAGAATTTAGAAGAATCATTTCTTATGGAAGATAGAAATATTAGGAATGATCCCAAAACCTACGATGAGGTAATATTAGATATAGACTTTGAGAAATGGATGGAAGTGATGAAGTCAGAAATTGACTCCATGCATTCCAACCAGATTTGATCCTTAGTAGATCCATCTAAAGGTATTGTACCTATTGAGTGTAAATGGATTTACAAAAAAAAAATTGGGTTGGATGGTAAGGTAGAGACTTGTAAGGCAAGGTTAGTTGCAAAGGTTATAGTCAATACAAAGGCATTGACTATCATGAAACCTTTTCATCTGTAGCCATTCTGAAATTCATCCATACTCTGCTTGCGATAATAGTCTTTCATGATTATGAAATCTGACAGATGGATGTGAAAACTATCTTTCTAAATGAATATTTTGAGGAAGATATCTATATGGAGTAGCTTCTGAATTTCACAACCAATGATAGTGATCATAAAGTCTGCAAGCTGCAAAAATTCATATATGGACTCAAACAAGTATCTCAAAGTTGGAACCCTCACTTTAATGATGTGATCAAAATATTTGATTTCATAAAAAATGAGGAGCCATGTGTGTACAAAAAGATCAGTGGGAGCGCTATCACATTCCACGTATTATACGTGGATGACATCCTCCTAATTGAGAATGATATTTTCATACTAACATCGATCAAATTACATGATTATCGATGAAGAATCAACTATAGAAAGATCAGTTCGAGATTGATTCCGATGGATATCCGTAGAGGTCGGACACGTGTATGGCTTATGTATCTACGAATCCATGATCATCGGTAGCGGTTAATATCTACGCGCACTAAGGTATCGAGATGCGATCTCATATTTATTTTTAAATTTTAGATTAAATGTTTATTTTTCTCCTGGGCTTGGGTAAGATAAGATGTGATCTTCAATATGTGGGGTTAAAGGGTTTAACCCATTTGTTTTTCATTATGTTCAAAAATGATTTTTGAAATATACACATGCTGCCTACCTGATTTTTTAATACACTCCCCTGATACTAAGACTCTTAAACTGATCTTTCTTGGTTAAACGAAAGTCTCTTCTAACTTTGTTGCTTGATTGCAGCTTTCCTCTTATTACCCACCCTTTGAGATTTGATAGACCTATTTCTAGTAACTACATTAGAAGGTCCCACTTCACAATTATCCTGCATATCCAACCTATTAAACTTGTGTTGCCCAGATAGACAATCCAAAAGAGAGGGGGATGGATTGGATTTTTTAAAAATTTAAAACTTACCATGCATAAAAATTAAACTAAGTAATGTATGGTATGAGCTATACAATTTAACAAAAGTATGAAGATGTAAACAATAAGTAATGAAGAAAATAGATAAGGCACAAGTAAACACAAATGTTTTATAGTGATTTGGGACCAAACTCGGTACTTACATCTAGTCTCCAATCCATCTTTGAAAATCCACTATAATATTTCACAGATTATAGCTTGATTATTTTTTCAAGCTCACAATCAAAATTCAATTGATTTTCTCAGTAAAAATCAACCAAAACCAATCCTCAACCACTTCTAGGTTTACACAATAAATACACTCTAATTTAAAGCTTGGATAGATCTATCCTTAAGTTTCAATCCCAATTAAAACTTGTGTACAATAGAAAATAGGAGAATAATATAAAACTCAAGGAAAACCTTCTAAAAGAATAAAAAGAAGGTCAATGAAGCTCTTGAAAATTGTATTGAGAGAGCTTGATTGTTAATGCACTCTTCTTTCTTTAAAACCACTCGAAAGTTTCAAGAGTTTGGTTGTTAGAAGGTTGTAACTCTTTCTTAAATATATTCTTAATGTTTTTCTTTGTTTTTCTCTTTCTCTTGGCTCTTTTATATGTTTGATAGCCTTTAAACTATTTTAAAATATCTAAAAATCTATTTCTAGCTATTAGAGATAAAAAAACTAGCTGATAGATATATTCTACATAATTTTAGAACTTCTACAAAACTAATCATTGGAGCTGTCAGTCACAATTGAGTCGACTTAGATCAAGTAAGGGTCAACTTGAGATAACTTGAGTTAACTCGACAAAAGTAGGGATCGACTTGGAATCATATCTGAAAAATATGTCTTTCTATCTTTCTTGAGAGAGTCGACTTGCTACTGGGAGTTGATTCAAAGCTGTTTAAGAGTCGACTCAAGATCAAGTAGGGGTCGACTCGAGGTCAGGTTGAAAAATTCAACTCTCCATCCTATCTGAGAGAATCGATTCAATAAAAGTAGGGGTCGATTCGTAGATTGTGCCATCAAAATTTTGTATGCCAAAGTCGACTCTTTGAAGTTTGAAGTTAGCTTTTAATTTTTTTAACTTGATTTCTCATGATGTGGCTTTTTCAATCTACTTTCTTTAACTCCTCAATTTGGTATTCATAAGAGAATTCTTGAGAGTGAACTTAGTTTCCTGAAACATTCTCAACATAAACTTCAATAGCTCATTACTACCAAAATATATACTTAAATATTTTGTATTCATTAAAATCAATCTTTGGATCAACAATCTCTTTCTTTTTGAGGATAACATAACTTTGAATATAAATAAATAATACAACTAATGTAAATACATCGAACCAGTTTTATCTTATTTTATGTCTCATGGTAGAAAACTTATGCATTAAGATAACTTGAGTGCGTATCAAAGTGTGATGAGCTGACTAGATATCAAAGCAAAAAGAAATTAAAACATTATATATCAAAGCTAAAAAAGAGTTGAAAAATAGTGGGTAATAGGGCAAAAAAAATATTTTAGAGAAAATTATGTCAAAGCTAGAAAAGAAGAGAAAAAATATCAAAGCTAAAAAAATCAATATTAAATAATGCATTCAAGTCATTATATCAATTATTATATGCATTCAAGGTATCAGAGCCATTATAACATTAATTCAATGTCGGAACAAATAGTCTTCATTAATTGTTTTCTATAATTATCAATTCTAACTTATCAATTATTTGCTTATACTAGTCATTTATTTGCTTCTCATTTTTCCTCCTTTCTGTCATCAACAAAAAGATACAACACAGATATACAAGAGGATGGAACACAAGAGATAAAAGAAAAATTTTTGTTTGAGTTCACAAAAAGTGACTTTATAGGAGTACCAATTAAAATGAGTGTATACAGCACACAATGATACAACACGAAGATATCAACATAAGTGCATAAGTAAACTAGATAATAGTATAACCTAAGTGAGCCATCTCAAGACAATAGACAAACTCTAGACCTACTTCTCATCAGGAAGCAAGCCAATGGTGGAAGGAGAGCTAACCCCGGACGATGAGGCTCCACCTCTTCTACTCTAGGTTCTACTAGAGGGCCCAAGTGTATGAGTGGGGAAACTAACATTGGACCTAGTATAACTCCTAAAAGGAGGTCTAGGAGTGGGTTGGGATGGCCGAGAGGATTGGAAAGGCTGAGCACACTAGGTCAGCTGGATCTATTATGAAGAAGACCTAGCAGGAGAACTCCATCCCTGATCACGAGCTTCAGTGGTAGCTCCTACGGCAGCACCAAACGTGATACTCTCTAGCTGCTCTACTAAATGGCCCATCGAGATCAAGAGAGAGAATCTCTGATCTCTATGAGGCTCCTAACTCTCTGACCTCAAACTGGATCTGGGCAACTCCAGTCTCTATCCTCCCCTTGAGTCTAGTAGCCTCTTGATCCAAATCTGATACATCTCCATGATTCTCTGGTTTGGCTTGCTAATCTAAAGCTGCAACCCTCTCAATCAAGCTCGCAATCTTAGTCCTCAAATCTCATAGCTTAGTCTAAAGTATCGAGGTGATTGGTGTCAGTTTTGTTGGAAGTGCCATTGATTGCTCTCTATCTATCCTTAGTCCATCTAACAAAAGCTCAACTATCCCCCTCATTTGGTCATCATCTACTCATACAGTGGAGGGCTGAGTTGACTGGGTTGCTCCAATGGATGTCACTGGCAATGTGGAAGATGGTGGTGCTATTGTAGATGGGCTCTATGGCTCCACTAGTGGTGGTGGAGACTCGGGCTCAAAACTAGGCTATGGTTTGCTAGGTCCTACCTCTACTCTGTCTCTCTATATGTCCTATCTTGAATTCCTCTGAACTCAAATATCATTCAACTTCTAGTATCTCATATGATAAAGAGACTGTCACTACAAGAAAAAAAACTTTTTGCGACCATATTTTGCCGTTGCAAATAATCATTTGCCATCGCAAAAGAGTATTTGCGATGGCATTGCGACAGCATTTCAACCATTGTCGTTTCGATCGTAGCAAAATCTCTGTGATGGGGGAATGCCGTCGCAAAAAATTTTTGCAACAACTTTTTATGACGGAAATTTCTTGCATCATAAAAGAGCATCGTATAAGATATATTTATGATATTTATTTGCGACAAAGGATGCTGTCATAAAATTTTTTTTCCCACAATATTTTGCCATTGCAAATAAGTACTTTGTTTTTGCGACAACCATAGCTGTCGCAAATAATTGTAGCAAAAATTTTTTTATCATAGCACTTTGCCGTCACAAATTGTGGTAGCAAAATTTTTTTTTTTCTTACAGCACTTTGCCATCGCAAATAGTAGTAGCAAAAAAACTTTTTCTTACAGCACTTTACCATCGCAAATAGTGGAAGCAAATTTTTTTTATTATTTTTTAATAAATCTTTTATGACGGCAAATACTGTCACAAATAATCTAAATTATATTTTTATTAATTATATTTATTTTTTTATTTTTATATAATTGTGCCTGTGACTTGTAATCATTATTGATACACCTGCTTATCAATTAGAGAGAAAATAAAGCATAATACTCAAATATTGAAAACAAATCTATTCAACCGAGAATAACTTAAAATGTATTGTCCAATATTAAAATTTTATCCAAATTTTGTTTAAACATAACATAAGTATTCAAGTACATGTCCACTATCAAAAATATAAAACAGAACATGAAATTTACTTGCTTCGTCTTCATGGAACTATACCTAAACCTGAAAATAAATATTAAAAAATATATTAATTTAGTATATTATTATAAAAAAAATAAAATGAGGTCACTGATAAGGCTTCATACAAAATATATAAAAATAATTCCACAATGATATGTGGTGGACCCTAAGTAAAATAAAACAGACCAATGGTCCTAACCAAAACGACAAAGTTTCATTCCAAAGTCTTGAAATCCAGCTTTTCCATTGTTTTTTTCCCCCTTTGTTCCGTAAGAAACCTTTCCACTGTTCAGTGCCAGCATAGAGCCCAATTATATTATCCAGAAACATATATATTATCCACAAATTTCAAACCCGTTCATGGGCATAGGGGGAAAAAAATTAAGACAGTCCTGACAGAACGAGCTGTAACAATCGAATTAAGCATAGGATAATATTTCTGGAAATGGTGGAAAGATCAGTTTTTAAGAAGTTGGACTTGGAACGCTTACTGGAAACCATTCTCAGCATTGTAGGTTTTTTTTTTAAAAAATACCCATTGTAAAAAGTGCAAGATAATTAGTTTATAAAAGAATAAGTGCAAGGTGAGTGGTTCCTCAATTCCCTTCAGTAACTTCATTTTAGAAGTCCAGGTGTACATGAGGGAATATCATTAGGAAACCTACAGCTTATTTTACCTCACACCAGAATTCAGGATTAACACCAATTATTAACAAGCACATTAATGAAATTAGAAGCACCTTGAACACATGCTAACAAAACTATTAAAAATGATAGTTCAAAGGAAAATCTGGACAACAAGAATATCATTACAAACTTCATCAAGCATCTGGATGAATCTCTTATTTTCTGATGCATGTGTTTGATGAGCACTAGATGCATCTGCAAGCTATATATTATAAAAAGTTGAAAGATATAAAATTAATTATAAATAACAACCAATTAATATACAATATAAATCTAACTAAATAAATAAATTATACCGTCTGCTACTGGATGGCATCGAACAAGGAGTACCTATTGGGCTATATGCAAAACATCCACTCGCCATCTGAGCACGCATCTGATGGAGCTATACCTTCAAGCAAAAAATTTTATCATCAAACTTAGTCCGAAGCTCATCTCGAATCCTCCTAATGGTCTCCTATGATGGTGCCTGAGAAGACTGCTCATGCAAATAATATCGCTTTGTTATGCTCGAACTCCAAATACGCATCCGTCCATGTCCATCTTCTCCCATCATCTCCACAAAGATATGATCTTTCAGTTCTGATGTGCGCTCGTCCTTAGGTACCTCCTCAAGTCATCATTTCATCTCCTCTTGTAATAAGAAATTATAATATTGACATTAATATGTAAAATATACTATATGTAAAGAAAATTTAAATTATGCACTTACAATATACTCTTGCACATCCGCATCAATGACACATTGATATTAGATGCATAACTATCAGAGATTTTGATATTTTTTAGCACTTTTAGGAAGATATCCTAGTCATCTTTGAACATTGTAAAATAAGCTGGAGGCAAATAAGCCTTACCAGACACTCATTATTGTAGATGCAATACTTTCTTTATATCCATTTTCTGCATATCATATCGAGAATTTAAATTATCCTTGGATTTTTCTACAACCCCCAATATTGTCCAAAGTATATTGTCACATACATTCTTCTCAATGTGCATGATTGTTGAATGTATGTCCTAGAAGCTAATTTGGCTGATATATTATAATAACTTTAGAGCATAATTTTATACTTAAAATATTGATTTGATCAATAAAAGGATAAATTTTATTTTTATTCAACTGTGATGTATCCTTGAATAGTCCATAAAATTAATACTTATGATATATATTCTCAAGGAGTTGAAAATTAAAGGTATGTATAATTAATTCCTAAAAACTTTCGATCATAGTATCATTATGAAGATGGTGATCGATCTGGATAGATCGGTGCATAGATCACTTCCTTCAGGATAGATGAGTCTCTGGTATACAGTGTAGAGATATTGAATGATAAATGTGGATAGTTGTTAGAGAACAACTAGTACTCAGCGTAACCATATGAGAGATCACTTGAATTTCTACTCAATCATCAGTGATCATCTCGATACTGTAATTGTGTGAATGATTTTTTGACCTGTGATGGCACGGTTGCTCACAGTGAGGTTGTTGGAGTTTGACTGATTATTAACATGACCTTATTGAGTCCTTGTAGTGAATGTTGGTGATAGTTGGTCTACTGTAGGAGTAGAATGCACATCTAGATAGAATTTATCAATCTTGATAGAGAGGAGAAGTCCTATGAAATTTGAGAAGTTAAGTTCGTGAGTCTGTGGCCACAGCAATGTGATTGATAGAAAAAAATTTCTATAAGGATCACAATTAGACTTGAGCTAATCGAATCTATCATATGATTGATGATGAGATTTGATGATTTATCCATGACCTGTCATTTAATCGGGATTCACAATGAAGGGATTGAATCATACGAAAACTATATCTTGAGGTTCTTTTCTTTGGTTCTGCTGGATTACCACTACATACTGCTAGGTATCACTGATAGATTATGAGAGTTAACTAGTATTGTCTAGGATCAACGATCCTCGTTGAGTTAGAGTAGAATCATTCCGATCCATTGAAAAGAGTTTCAATGATACTATGTTAGAGATCATGGTATATCTTACTATCAGACAGAATTGAACCTATGAGATCATACAACAAAGAGATTAGATCTAGACTAAGTAATTAGGCTTATGAAGTCTCGATTGGGTTTAAAGAAATCTTATTAGGTTCAGGATAATCTTGCTAGCACAAGGTTGAACTCAATTTTCTCTTTGATCTTGAATTACTTATTTGATAAGATTAATTCAAGTTAACTACCTGCTAAAGATCTAAATGAATTAGATTCATTAGGCTTCAATTGTTGGATGTCTAGAATTTTGGATCATTTGAATTAGAGGTTTAAACCCTTAGTCAATTCCTTGATTGAAATTAGTGGAGCACCGATTGATTTGATCAAGTATGGGTGCACCCACTTGGTAGGTGGCATGATGGACAAGGAGGGGTTCACTCTCTTCCTTATGAGGCATGTAAGAGAGAGCCCTAGAGGGGCCAAGTGTTGGTGCCTCCTTAGTTCTCCTAGGCATAGTCAAAAATAGAGAGCTACAAGGATTCCTAATGTGAGTAGGACTCACATTAAGGGACTATTTGGTTTTGAATAGAATTCAAACATTTTCTCTATTTAAAGGGTCCTTCCCTAAAGGTCTTAGCATCATATTTTCAGCAAGCTCCAAGCCTCCTATCAGCCCCCACACCTCCCTCTCTTCTCCCTCTTAGTTCCAACACCCAAGAGTTGTTGGGCATCCACCATCCACATGCCCAAAGTTGTTGGGCATCCCCTTCTCCTCTGTCAAATTTTTAGATCTTGGTTACTTTCAAATCAAGAGAAGAAGATCAAGAGAAGAGAAGAAAAGAAGAAGATCAAGGAAAGATCAATAGTTGATCAAAGGATCTATACTTCGTTCAGATTCGCAAGATGATCGTTCTTAGAGAAGAATGATCAATACTATAGAGAACTGTTCTAGACTGATTCTGAGTAGATACTCATAGAGGTTGGATACTTATGTGGCTAAGAGAGAATCTACCTTCCTTCAGATCTTGATTCGAAGAAAGAAATAGCGATATAGGTATATGATCCGATCATATATTCAATTTTAGCATAAAATTCAGCATGTGTTAATTTCAGCATATAAAATAGATTTCTATGTGCTATATTCTTATGCATGCATGATTTAGAATAAAAAAAAATTTTAATCTTCTATTCCATTACATTGTTTAAAAAAAAAATTGAAACACACATACATGCACCTCATGTGAAATTCTAATAGTGGTATTAGAGCTTATACATGAAATTGATATGTATATTTTTGAAAAAAAATTCAAAATCTAATTCTAATTGATACATGAGATGCATGGATGTTTAATTTGAATCTAGAATTTATTTTAGATTTTAATGTTTGGTTCATATATATGATATGTGAAGGCATGTATAAATCTAAAAATTATTTTGGATTGATTTCTAATATGTATATGTGATGCATATTTGCATGCTTAAATCTAAAAATTAATAAGACCTAATTTATGACTCATATATGAGATGTATGATTGTATATTTAGATCTAAAAAGTAGTTTAAATAAGATTGATGATTTGTATATGAGATATATGGTATCATGATAAGATCTGAATTTTTATTTAGATCTGAATTTTACATACATATATGAGATATATACTTGTTTGTTAAATCTAAAAATTAATTTCATGATTTGAAACTTATCTTTCATACAAAAAATTTAGATCTAAAATTTAGATTTATGATGTAAATTTTATGTTTATGCATAAGGATTTTGATCATGGGTAAATCAAAAATTAGATCATGTAATTAGATTACATCTAGAGTTTTTAATTTGGATATAATGGGTCTAATTCGATTAAGTAATTGATCAAACCAATTCAAGTATTGATTAAAATTAAATCAATTAAGTCTTAGATTATACAATTGTTATTGATTAAATCGATTAAATTTCATATATAGAATCGATTAATCTAAGAAGCTAATTCGGCTCGATGGCTAGAGCCTGATTTGCTTGAGCTAATCTTGTTGGATCAATTAATCTATTGGCGTCTAAGATAAGTAATTGAGAAGTGATTATTTAATTAGTTTTTTTGGTTGATCTAGCCAATTTATTGGTGTCTAAGGAAAGTAACGGGGGACCCCCATCGATCCAAACTTACATGGCCAATTTAGAACATTGAGTCTTAAATATGGTTGCTTGGTGGTTTGGTTTAGCCCATGTCAGTTAGATCAATCATATGATGACTAATTAGATGAGACTTAAACCTAAACCTCTTCATAAATATTAAGTCTAGAGATCTTCCACCACTGTAGATGCACAGGCGTGCTACTAGTGTTGATTGTTCGCTGCTGGTCATAGTGGTTTAGTTGCATCGAAAATACACAACCACTCTGTTAGCAAAGAACTGCTCTAAGGCAAGGATGGGGTTGGGCCCAATATCTATCAAGTGAGGGACTCAATGACGACCTTACACCTACTTGTGAATGATGGGTCGAACTTAACTAAGGAGTGTGATCAATATCTGTCAGGTAAGCCCACATGACTTAGAGATCAAGTAGCTGCAAAATGCTTAAAGAAGCATCAGGATAAGGAGTTATCTACACATCGATGTGCATATAACCAATATTTGTCAGGCGAGGTATATGACATCAGTGGGACTGTAACATCCACTCAAGATCCAGTTGTCGCGTTAGGATTTTTGCTTTCCTCCTGGAGAGTGTAGGGATCCAAAAAAATTGTAAGAGTTTTGTTTGCTTTTTAAAGTCTTTAGAGCAAATATAAAATTTAAAGTATAAAAATCTAACTTGAATCTATACTCTCACAATTAAACCATGTCAGCTTCAAATTCTCTAGCCCATATCCTTGAATCCAATCATTTGATTGGAACCAACTTTAAAGACCGACTAAGAAACCTAAAGATTATCTTGATTTCTAAAAAATTAGGACATATACTTAACCAGAACCCTTCAGTATTACCAAACCATCCTAGTGCTGAGTAGAGAATAGTATTTGATAAATGGATGGATGAAGATAGTCAGGTTAAGTGCGATGTGCTGGCTTCCATGTCAAATGAGTTATAAAGCTTGCATGAGTATATGCCCACTGTCAGGGCTATGATCACTCACCTACAAGAGTTGTATGGTGAGCAGAGGCAAACTGCATGATTTGAAGTATCTAAGAGATTCTTCAATATAAAGATGCATGAAGGACAGTCAGTCCATGAGCACTGTATAATAATAATCAGAGATCTTGAGGAGCTTGGGCTCGATATGCAATGAAAATTACCAATGGATTTGATCCTCCAATCTCTTACGAGTTCATATAGTTAATTTATTATAAATTTTTATATGAACAAATTAAATTTCACTATACCCAAATTGATCAACATGTTGGTCACTACTGAGGGAACCTTGAAAAATTTAAGGGATACTGTTCTTGCTGTGGAGCGATTTTCTTCATCTAAGAAAAAGTCTGATTAGAAGAAGAAGAATAAAGCTGCGAAAAAATAGAAGAAAGAGAATAAGCTAAAGAATGACATTCCGAAGAAGGCTGCAGTAAAAAAAAAAGTGTTTCCACTGTGACACTGATGGCCATTGGAGAAGAAACTATCCGCTTTATCTAAAAAGCCTGAAGACTAAAAAGAGAACACACCTTCAGAAGATATGTCAAATATGCCCATGATTGAATCTAACCTAATGATTTCTTCTACTTTTAATTGGATATTGGACTCTAGTTCTAGTGCTCATATATGGACTTCAATGTAGGTCTAAAAAAATATAGGAGGTTGAGGGAAGGTGACATGATCCTTCTGGTCGGTAATAGAGTAAAAATTACTACAGAAGCTATTGGCACTTATCCTCTTCGATGATCATCAGGATTTAGATTAGATTTAAAAGACTGTTATTTTGTATCTATAGCTAGTCAAAATTTAATTTTTGTATTTGTACTAGCACAAGATGATTTTGATTTCAATTTCAATAAAGATTTTTATTTTATTTATTTATAAAATAAATTGATTATATATAGTCTTTTGATTGACAGCCTTTATCACTTGCATGTTGATGTGAATATGAATATAAACGAGCAAATAGTGAGTGTCATAGGTCAAAAGGGATCTAGAGATGAAATTAATGATAAGTACTTGTAGCATTATAGGCTAGGCCATATTGGAGAAAATAGGACAAACAAACTGAAAAAGAATAGGATTCTTGACTCTTTTCATTCTGAGTCATACCTAGCTTGTAAATCTTGCCTTCGAAAAAAAATGACCAAGTTATCCTTTGTAGGATATGAGAAAAGGACTACTGAGCTATTTGTCCTGATACACACCGATGTGTGTGGACTATTTGATGTACTGGTCAGGGATGGTTACAACTACTTCATTACCTTTATCGATGATCTGTCACGATACAGATATATGTTTCTTATGAGACACAAGTTTGAAGCCTTTGAAAAATTTAAGAAATTCAAAAATAAAGTAGAGAAATAAATAGGTAAATTCATTAAGATTTTTCGATCTAATCGAGGAGGTGAATACCTTAGCCAGAAATTTTGAGATATCTTAAAGATAACGGCATAGTCTCTCAATGGACTTCTTTAGAAATATCTCAACTCAACAAAGTATCTGAAAGGAGGAATAGGACCTTACTAGATATGGTCAGGTCCACGATGAGCATTACTAATTTATCCTTATATCTTTAGGGACATACCTTATTAACTGCAATATATCTATTGAATAGAATTTCATCAAAATCCGTTCCTACCATACCATATAAGATATGGCATAGTAAAAAGTCAAGTCTAGATTATCTTAAGACTTGAGAATGTCTAATCTATGTCAGAAAATAGATGGCTTATAAATTAGAGGATAGATCTGTTATAGCTTGTTTTATTAGGTATCCAAAAGAAATCATTAGATACTACTTTTATCTTTCATAAGATCACAATGTGATTGTGAGTCGTTATGTCAAATTTTTAAAAAATTAGTTTATCGAGGAAAGAGGCAATGGGAGGTTAATTGAGCTTGAAGAGAAGGTCTCTAAAGAGCAACGAGCTATAGATCCTCAGAAATCCATTATTCATGAGCCAGTAGTTAACGTTCCTCCACCACCTTGTAGATCTAGTAGGATCTCCCATCCTCTTGAAAGATACATGGGTATGCTTATGGAGGAAGTAGAGAAAATATTCTTTATAAGAGATAAGGGTCATGCAGATGATCTTAATATCTTTGACAAGATGATGTCTGACATTGATTTCGAAAAATGATTAGATGCAATGAAGTCAGAAATTGACTTAATGCACTCGAACTAAGTATAGACCTTAGTGGATCTACCTGAGGGTATAGTATCTATTGGGTGTAAATGGATCTACAAAAGGAGAATAAGTGTCGATGGTAAGATAGAGACCTATAAAGCTAAGCTCGTGACAAAAAATTATAGTCAGTATGAAGGCATTGACTATTAAAAACTTTTTCATCTGTAGTCATACTATAATCCATCCGTACTCTGCTTGCTGTTGCAGTATTCTATGATTATGAAATTTGACAGATGGATATGAAAATTACTTTCTTGAATGGATATCTTGAGGAAGATATCTATATTGAGCAGTCTTTAAATTTTACATCCGGTGATGGTGATCATCGAGTCTGCAAGCTGTAAAGATCTATATACGGATTAAAGCAAGCTTCTCAGAGTTGGAATCTTCATTTTGATAATGCAATCAAATCGTTTGGTTTCATTAAAAATGAAGAAGAACCCTGTGTATATAAAAGGATTAGTGGGAGCACAATAACATTTCTTGTATTATACATGGATGATATTTTTTTCATTGAAAATGATATTCCTACGCTGACCTCAGTCAAAAGATGATTGTCTAAGAAATTCTTCATAAAAGATCTAGGGAAAGCATCCTATATCCTCAAAATAAAAGTCTATAGGGATAGACCTAAAAGGATGCTAGACCTATCACAAAAGCTGTATACAGAGAAAGTACTGAAGAGGTTCAGCATGAAAAACTCTAAAAGATGACTTTTACTTCTTAGGCATGGTATTTACCGTTTTAGGACTGTGTCCGACCACATTTGAGGAACTTCAGCACATGAGTAGGATTCCTTATGCCTCAGCTATAGAAAGCCTCATGTATGTCAGACTATGTACTCAACTTGATGTTTTCTTACTATGAGTGTCACAAGCACATATCAGTCAAATCCAGATGAGGAGCACTGGATAGCTGTGAAGAACATCCTTAAATACTTAAGAAGAACTAAAGATTTGTTCTTGATCTTTGAAAGAGGTTCTGAGTTACGAGTCTAGCGTTACACTGATTCAGACTTCATATTTACTCCTGATGATAGAAAGTTTACATTAGAGTATGTGTTCGTATGCAATGATGGCGCAATCAGTTAGAAGAGTTTCAAGCAACCCATCATAGTGGATTCGACCATAGAAATTGAGTGTGTCACTGCTTCGGATACTGTAAAGGAAGGCTTTTGGTTCAAGAAGTTTGTTGCGAAGCTTGAGATAATGATATCAGATACCATACCACTGTATTACGACAATAATGGAGCCATAGCACTTGCTAAGGAGTCCAGATCTCATCAAAAATTGAAGCACATCAAACAGCAGTTCCATATTATACGTGATTACCTCAAGAAGAAATATATCAAGGTGCGAAGAGTAGACTCCACAGACAACATGGTAGATTCATTGACAAAGCAATTGAGTCAGTCAAAGATAAAAGTCCACCTTAAGAAGTTAGGACTTAGATTAGTGGCCAATTGATTTTAGTCCAAGTGAAAGATTGTTGGATGTATGTCTTAAAAGCCAGTATGGCTGACACATTGTAATAACTTGAGGATAAAATTTTATATTTAAAATATTGATTTGATCAATAAAAGGATAAATTTATTTTCATTCAAGTATGATGTATCTTTAAATCATTTATGAAATTAATACTTATGATACATATTCTCAAAGTACTAAGAATTAGAGGTATGTATAATTAATTTTTAAATACTTTCGATCATAGTATCATCATGAGGATGATGATTGATCCGGATAGATCGACACATAGATCACTTTTTTTGGAGTAGACGAGTCTCTGGTGTACAGTCTAGACACCGAGCGATAAGTGCGAATAATTGTTAAAGAACAACTAGTACTGAGTGTGACCATACAAGAGATTACTTGAATTTCTACTCAAGCATCAGTGATTGTCTCGATGCTGTAGTTGTGTGAATAGTCCTTTGACCTGCGATGGCACGATTGCTCATAGTGAAGCTACTGGAGTTTGACTGACATATTAATATGGCTTTATTGAGTCCTTATAGTGGATGTTGGCGACGGTTGGTCTACTGTAGGAGTAAGATGTACATCTAGATGGAATCTATCGACCTTGATAGAGAGGAGAAGTCCTATGGAATTTGAGAAGCTAAGTTTGTGAGTTTGTGGCCATAGTAGTATGATTGATAGAAAATTTTTTTTTATGAGGATCATAATTGGATTTGAGCTAATCGAATCTATCATATTACTGATGATGAGGTTTGACAATTTATCCATGACCTACCATCTAGTCTAAACTCATGATAAAGCGATTGAATCACATGGGAACTACACCTTAAGATTTTTTTTTTTGATTCTGCTGGGTTACCACTATATACTGCTAGGTATCACTAATAGATTATGAGAGCTCACTAAAATTGTTCAGGATTGACGATCCTTATTGAGTTAGAGTGAAATCGTTCTGATCCATTGAAAAGTATTTCAATGATACTATGATAGAGATTATGATATATCTTACTATCAAATAGAATTGAACCTATGAGCTCACACAATAAAGGGATTAGATCTGGATTAAGCAATTAGGTTTATGAAGTCTCAATTAGATTTAGAGAAACTTTATTGGGTTCTGGGTAACCTTGCTAGTACAAGGTTGAACCCAATTTTCTCTTTGATCTTAAATTATTTTTTTGATAAGATTAATTCATGTTAATTACCTACTAAAGATCTAAATGAATTAGATTCATTAGGCTCCACTTGTTGGGTGCCTAGGATTTTGGATCATTTGAATTAGGGGTTCAAACCCTTAGTCAATTCCTTGACTAAAATTAGTGGGGTGCCACTTAATTTGATAAAGTGTGGGTGCACCCACTTGGTTAGTGGCATGATGGACTAGGAGGGGCTCACTCTCTTCTTTATGAGGCATGTGAGAGAGAGCCCTAGAGGAGCTAAGTGTTGGCCCCTCCTTAGTTCTCTCAGGCATGGTCAAAGATAAAGAGTTACAAGGATTCCTAATATGAGTAGGACTCACATTAAGGGGCTGTTTGATTTTGGATAGAATTCAAATCTTTTCTCTATTTAAAAGATCCTTCCCTAAGGCTCTTAGTATCAAATTTCCAGCATGCTCCAAGCCTCCTATCAGCCCCCACACCTCCCTCTCTTCTCCCTCTTGGTTCCAGTGCCCAAGAGTTGTTGGGCATCCACCATCCACATGCCCAAAGTTGTTGGGCGTCCCCTTCTACTCTATCAGATTTTCAGATCTTGGTTACTTCTGGATCAAGAGAAGAAGATGTAAAAAAGAGAAGAAAAGAAGAAGATCAAGAGTTGATCAAAGGATCTAGGCTTCATTTAGATTCGCAGGATGATCATTCTTAGAGAAAAAAGATCAACACTATAGAGGGCTGTTCCAGGCTGATTCTGAGTGGATATCCATAGAGGTCGGATACTTACACAGCTAAGAAAGAACCTACCTTCTTTTAGATCCAGATTCAAAGAAAGAAATAGTGATACCGATATGTGATTTGATTATATATTCAATTTCAACATAAAATTGAACATATATTAATTTCAACATATGAAGTAGATCTTTGTGTACTATATTTTTATGCATGCATGATTTAGATTAAAAAGGAGTTTTTAATCTTCTATTCTGCTGTATTATTTAGAAAAAAAATTTTTAAAACACACATATGCACCTCACACAAAATTCCAACAATGACATCAAGATTATGCCGAATCAAATTATGCTCTCAATATGGTAAATCAAAAATATACTCCTCTTTTTCCATCCAGACTTTTTTCCACCTGAAGTATCCTTTTGATTTTCTTCAAATTTTCTCTTTATAAAGTCTTCCTTTTTATATTCTGAGAGCCCTCCATTCAATTGATTTAGTATATCAGAATCTGATAATTTAATAGACCTCCTATATTCTTTTTGACTATTAAAAGATACTCTATCTCTTCGAAATCTGTGGATATTCAGTAAAAATTGTTGTTGCCCTCTATAACAAAATTTTCTACCATGTGACAACCATGTTGATTCTATTGGATTATAAAAAGGAGGACATGCAAGTTCACCTTTTGTACTTTATCCAAACAAGTTTGGATATGCAGGAAAATCACTGAATGTCCACAATAATGCAACATGAAGTTGAAACATCTCCTTTTTTGATGCATCATACATAAGTACCCCTTTCTTCCATAATTCATTTTGTTCCTCAATCAATAATTGTAGATAAACATCAATCTTATTGGTCGGTTCTTTTGGCCCATCAATACGCACAGAAAGAATAAAGAAAGGTTGTTTTATAGACATCTATAGTGGTAAATTATATGGCATTAGAACAATAGGCCAAGTACTATGAGCTATAGATATTGATCTAAATGGATTAAACCCATTGCTTGCTAAACCAAGTCTAACATTTCGACAATCTACAATGAAGAATGGATTCCGTTTATCAATAGTTCTCCCATCAATTGAGTCTGTGGGGTATCTTTGAACATCATCTTTTATTCGTTCATCCTTATGCCATCTCATTAACTCTATAGTTATTGATAACATAAAGAATTTCTATAATCTCGACTTTAATGGAAAGTATCGCACTTGTTTTACAGCAATCCGACTATTCTTAGCAGTATCATCATTTGAATCTTTCGTAAATTGCTTGTATCTAGAACTCTGACATATTTGACATTTATCATATCCTTCATTTTTGCCTGTAAACAACATGCAATTATTGAGACATGCATCCCATATCTCATAAGTAAAACTCAAATCCATGGTGATTTTGTTTACTTCATAATATGAATTTGGCAAGCGTACCCCTTCCAAAAATGCATCATTCAACAACTCTAGTAATAATGTAAATAACTTATCTGTCCATCCACTTAGCACTTTCAAATGTAATAATTAAACAATAAATGACAGTAACATGAATTTTGTGCAATTTGGATAAAGTGGACATTCTGCATCTTCAAAAAGTCTAAAAAAATCTTTTATTTCTTGATTAGATCCCTTGTGACCCTCATTCTCCATTAAATGATCAAATTCTATATTGTCATTTGATATTAAGATTTCAGTTGCCTCTTGTATCATTCCAACCATATCTCTTCCGTATCGAAAAAATCTCTACTTCCATAGTCTTGGTTAGACCTAGTAGAATAGTACGTCTCTCCATAATAAGTCCAAATCTTATATGTTGTCAAGAAATCTTTTGTAATAATATGTTATTTTATCATATGCCAGTCCTCAAGAAAATAATTTTTACGCTTCTTATAGGGACAATAAATCTTTGCATTATCTGTCTAATTAGCATAAACAAAGTCCAAAAGTTTATTGACCCCCTCAATGTACGTAGGTAAAGCCCTTTCTTGCAAATCAATCCAACTTTTGTCCATAACTACTATCCACTGATGCTATTGTCATTATGTATTCTCTGAAGACCATATCCAATAATTTTTTTATAAATGCTATTGTAAAATTTTTATTTCATTCAATAAATAGCGGCATTCCTTTTTAGCATGAGAAAAATTTCAAATCAGGAAAGCTCTAAGATTAAGGTGGATAAGTAGCATCCAGAGATTATAAAACAATAATGGACTTGAGTTCACTCTACATGAGTAGCATCTCTCACTACAATAATCTTTGGATACCATCTTGTAAGATGCCAAGCATCGTTGGGTAGAGGACAAAACTCAATAAGCAGCCTACACAAACTCATACTAATGCAAAACAGAAGTACATGCTACCAAAAAGAAATTTTGAAATGAACAAGAAGAATACCTTAAATATAACTCTGGTTCCCTTCAGTGGATCTTGGGTTACTCTTCCTTCATAAAGCCTGAAATGAGACTGTGACAGAAAAGAACAAAGTATTGCAGACTGGTTACACATTCAAAAACACTTAAGAAACAGAAAAGAACATGGTTATCTCTATGATTTCTAAATAATAGAGTAATTGAGCTAAAAAAAAACTATGACAGCAGAACTTGAAGAATCTTTATGGCACAATTTTGAGCTAAAACATCTTAGAGAATAGCTACAGAGAATGAGAACCAATTATGAGTAGGAAGGAAACCCGGTTGGGATGTTTCTGGACACACATTGATACACAGCAGACTGTGGCCATGCATCAATGACTCATTATAATAAGTAAAACCTAGTTTCTTCTTATGGTGTATGTATCTTTTCATCCTAATAATTGTCAACAATGGCTGCACTGATCAATGTATTACTTTGCGGCATCCTTTGATCCTTTGTTTTCCTCTTTTGTGTTTCTTAATTTGTAATTATCTTTGCGTGTACATGAATTTTAATTTACTTCTTAATGCAATCAGCCCAAGGGGCTGCCTTCTGCCTCAGCAGTATATCCTACTAGCTGATTTCAAAGTACAACTGCCATACAAAGGAAGGCAGTGCCAACTGTTGCAATTGAACTAGAGAAAATAAAGAAAAGGGCTCACTTTATTGTTGATATGCCTCTAACGTGTCAACTTGTCATTAGATAAGAAAGGTTGCTATTAACAAAATACCAACATAGACTTGCTGTGTCCTAAATTACTTCGATGCTCAAATTCGCCGGAAGTCACCATTCTGAAATGGTCTTTTTGGAGATTTGAAAAACCCATGTGAATGGACAAAGAAATAAATTAGACATGCAATTAGGACCTGACAGGTTTCTTGGATGCTTTTCAATTCTGGATCCACTGTGAACAATTGAATTGAATAATAGAGGTGGGTCGGGTTAAGAAAGACCTCAAATTCATTGAAAAATAATAGTTCTTGATGGTTTTCTTGGAGATTTTACCCAAAAAAAAAGTTATCTAAATCTTTAAATCTCAGAGAAAATTAAGGTAGATGGAGAGAAAATTGAACTTACAATCTAAGCAGGCCAGAGAAGGGTTTTGGATGCTTTCCAGTTCTTGATCTCTCGCCATCTCCCAGACTCCCACCACCTGGATCTCTTCGCCCCACTTCTCATTCCAAGAGTCAAAAGCAAGGCATTAGGGTAAGAAGCGAAATGATCAATGAGAAATAGGAGAAAGAAGGAAAGAAAAGGAGGGAGGCCAGTGGCGAATACCTAATAGAGAGGTGCCGGGCTGCCGCTAGGGGTGGAAGGGGGGTGGCCATCATTGCTATCTCAATAGGTGGGAGGTTTGGAGTGGCTTAGAGGATCATGTCGAAGAGAAGATCGGCCAAACCACCATCGAGCCACCGCTAGGGGTGGAGGGGGGTGGCCGCCACTGCTATCTCAACATGTGGGAGGCTTGGAGCAGCTGAAAGGATCATGTCGAAGAGGAGACCGGCCAAACCACCGTCGGGCCACCGCTAGGGGTGGACGGGGGCGCTAAGGAGGAAACTTAGATGTCGGCTAGGGTTTTGGAGTGGAGGAGATCGAAGTGGGGAGTTTATATCTAAACTTTTTTACTACAGTAAAATGCTATCGTAAAAGAAAAAAAATAATATAAACATAGTACCTATGATACTTTGCCATCGTAAAAATTCTAGATTATTTACCACAGTACCTTGTCATTGTAAAAATTCTATTTTTTACTATGGGATTCGATTGCCATCGCAAATAGCAATTAAAATGAATCTTTTATTTGTGAAGGTGGCTTGCCGTCGCAAATAAACTTTTTGCGATGGTAAATCAGCCATCGCAAATAGTCCCATCGCAAAAAATTCTTTTTCTTATAGTGTTCATTGTAGGTATCTAAGTACATAAGAACTCTAGTAGTCTCTCTCTCAAGTGGCTTACCAAACTCTCTAGAAACTAAAGTGAGATAGGCCTTCACCCTGCTAGTTGCCTCTTACATCTATTGAAACATCAGGGTTGGAAGGGGATGCCCTGAATCATGTGGTACATCACGACCACATCTCTCTCTAAAATAAAGTCAAACTTCCCCATCTTTGGAAAGAGAATCTGCCCTATGATGTGGTGGAGAAGCCACATCTTGATGGATAATTTGTTTGCCAAGATCTCCAAAACATCAATCTGCTGCCTCTCCAAAATCACTCACAGAGCTGCCTCTTGATCTAAAGGTCTATTGGGTGCAACTCCAATCTTGTCAACTAAAAAATTCATACAAGTTACTGCTTGCTCAAAATAATGTGGGTTTTTTTCACTAAAGACTCGATGGCTCCTAGTCCTCTACGTAAATTGCCACAAAACCCCCATACAAAATCGGGGTAGGTCAGTAGGTCAAGACTATACAATAACTCCCAATCTTGCTCTTTAATCCATCACCCAATCTCAAAGTTCTCCCACTTAAAGAACTCAAAATAAATTTTGTGGCCGGTGGTCACCATACAAGAGGCACTATAGATAGAGGGGAATGTGGTGGAGGGGAAGGAATGGACTTATGGTGGGAAGGAGTGTCATTTCAGGCTTTGGTCCTCCTTTTGTCTTGGTCTTGGACACGAGAGTGCTTCCACCAATCAGCCAATTACTTTTTTGGACCTATTTATGCTAAAAATAGAAGGAATCGAGGGAAAATGACAAGTGGAAGACTCAAAAAAGTCTAGCAAAATAGTGTAGAGGGACCTAGGCAAGTTGTGCAAGCATAAAGAAGTTTCAGGAAGGGATGGCTTGGCTTTAAACAAGTGGTCCTGATAAAGAGTTGACTCATAAATTTTGTACGAGTCGACTCGAGTTGGTGTTGAGTTGAACTTAAGTTCAGTCTTAAGCTAAAAATGTTGGCTTTTTAAAGAAAAATCAATAACTAAAGCAAAGAGATGACTCTTGGGATCACAAACTAGGAATATTCAACTTGGAATCAATCACATATGGTTCACAGGATGATTAAATTAGAAAGTTCCAAAGAGAGAAAAAGGGGCTAGAAAAATGATTAATTAAAGGGATCATACAATCTTAACTCTCTTTTAATCATATGAAACTTTTCCTATCTTAAAAGTTTTAGTGAAGATGTCAGCTAATTGTCTATCAGTGCTCACAAAATTAAATATTACATCATCATTTTGAATATGGTCTCTTATTAAGTGATATCTTATCTCAATGTATTTAATTTTAAGTACTGATTTAGATTTTTAATTAGATTTATTGTACTATATGTTATTATATTTTATAAAAAAATATTTAATTTAATATCATAATCCTCTAATTATTGTCTAGTCCATAAGATTTGAGCATAACAACTTATGGCTGTAATATACTCGACTTCTGTTATTTTTGATAATACTATCAAATTTTATTTCTTGCTAAACCAAGAGATTAAGTTAACTTTTAAAAATTAGTAAGTTTTATTTGTACTTTTTTTATCAAGTTTACTACCAGCAAAATTAAAATCAAAAAATCTAATCAAGTCGATAAAAGAATGTCTAGAGTACTATAAACCAATACTGAAAGTACCAATTAAATATCTAAAAATTTTTTCAATAGAAAATAAATATGATTTTTTAGGATTAGATTAAAATCTAGTATACATATAAATACTAAATATTATATCAAGTTTGCTAGTAATAATACAAAGTAATGATCCAATTATACCTTGATAAAGTTTGAGATCAATACTCTTGCCATTCTTATTTTTGTTAAGCTTGCATAAGGGACTCATGGGTGTGCCAATTGGCTTACTATTCTTCATTCCAAATTTTTTAAGCATTTTCTTTATATACTTGGTTTAGTTAATGAAATTATCCTCTTCAGTTTGCTTGATTTGGAGTCCAAAAAAGAAGATTAATTCTCCCATTATGCTCATCTCAAACTTTCTCTGCATTAATTTAGTAAATTTTTGATAAATATATTTATTAATAGCACCAAAAATAATATCATTCATATAAATTTGTACTACCAATAAATTATCATCTCTTTTTTTCAAAAATTAAAGAGTATCTATATTTTCTCTATGAAAATTATTGTCAAGCAAAACTTTACTTAATCTTTCATACTATGCATGAAGTGCTTGCTTCCAGCTATACAATACTTTATTTAGTTTGAAAATATAATATGAGAAAGCATGATTTTCAAAACCAATAGGTTAATTATTTACTATATTTTTTCAGCAATATATCCATTCAAGAATATACTTTTAATATCTATTTAATAAAGTTCAAAATTCATGAAGTATGTAAATGCAAGTAATAATCTAATAGCTTCTAATCTAGTAATAAGAGTAAATATTTCATCAAAATCAATTTTTTCTTCTTGATTATAATAGTTAGCAACTAATCTAGCCTTGTTTCTTACTACTATTCTATTTTCATCTAATTTATTTATATATATCTATTTTGTTCTAGTTATAGGGTGATCTATAGGTCTACTTACTAATATCCAAATCTTATTTCTTTCAAATTGATTAAGTTCTTCTTGCATTGTATCAATCTATTTAAGATTATTTTCATATTTTTCAATTATGTTTCCCAGAGATGGCAATCCAAGAAAGGGAGGAGGGGTTGAATTGGGTTTCTTAAAAAATCATTTGAAGAACTTGTATCGATCCAACAAATAAATTTGAATATATTTGTGGAGTGCTTAGCAGAAAATAAATATACAATAGAAGATTAAATATAAATAGAAATATAATTACAAATACAAAAGATTTAAAGTGATTTGATTCTTAACTCAATATCTACATCCACTTTGTAAATCAATCCACTTAAAAATTCTAACTAGAATCCCACAAGATTATAATTTGATTATTTTATGGGTTCATAATCTAATCCCATTGATTTTTTGGGTTCATAATCTAATCTAGTTGATTTTTTATATCTCACAAATCAAAACTCTACAATCGATTATTATCTTGGGCTCACAATCAGTCCAATTGATTCTTACTGGCTCACCAACTATAAAATCTTACACCATCTGATTTATGGCTCGGATCAACCCTTGAAAACCTAAGTTTCTTCTTTAAGAAACTTGTCTCAATAGTTTAAAAAAGAATATACAAGAATTTAAAATATAAATAATAAACTCTTCAAACAGTTGAAGAAGTCGATGTGGTTGAGCTCTTGAATTGCTTGAACTTCTTTTTTGAATGCTTAAGGAAGATTTGATGAAGAGTTGAATATTCTTGCTCGGTGGTTGTTGGCTCAATTCAATGCACTCTTCCTCTTTTTTAAGTTAAGTAAATATAGAAAGGTCAGAATTGAAGGCATTTCCAATTTTCTTCCTCTCTCTCTTTTTGTTTCACTCAAAAGCTTGAATATTTCCTTCAATAAATTTAATAGCTTAGTTCTCCATTTGAATTCTTCACTTTGATAACCTAAAAAATGATTGAAATTAATGCACTAGCCATTGAAAGCTCAAAAATAGTCATTACAAATAAAATAATCCAAAAAATTAATTGTTATTCTATTAGAAATTTATAAATTGGCTCACCCTAGCTCTTAGTCAGCTAATCTGAAGTACTGAGTCAACTAAGTGAAACTCAGAGACGGCTCGGGAATAGATGCAAAATTTTTTACTTTCTGTCTGTTCTGTCTATCTAAGATTGGGTCGGCTCAGATTTTTTCTTAGTTACTAACTTTCATAACTTCGTTGGCTAACTGATTTTCTAGATGGACTTAGAGAACTTATAAATTTTTACTACTTTCTATATTCTTCTATCTTTGAGATGGAGTCAGCTATCCCATTCTTGTATATTGGCTCAACTCTAGTCTTGGTTGGCTATGTTATTTTCATGGTTAGCTCAAAAAAATTTTTAAAATCTTCAATCTTTTATCTTCACCCTGAGTCTAAGACTGAGTCAACTATCCAAATAAGTGAGTCGGCTATGATCCTATCTTGGTCAGCTCATATGAGAACTTAGATCAGCCTAGGAAAATTATTTGAATTTCAACTTTTTCTATCCTTTTCTTTGAACTGAGACTGGATCGGCTAAACTTCTTTCTTAGTCTATTCAAAGGCATCCTATCTGTGCCAAAATTGATTTTTTCTAATTTTAAGTAGCCTTCTTTGTTCAAATATATTCTAGGCTAGACTTATCTTCTCAAACTTAATTTTTAAATTGTTGAGAAGTCTTTTTAGGTTAGATTTTCTTTTATCAAATTTTTTTCATGCCAAACTCAATATCTTTGCTTTTAAAACTTGAATCTTTAACTTGGGAACATAGAATCACTTAAATTTGAGAGGACTTTCTCTTGGTAATCATGATTTGTACTTAAACTTTTTTGATATTATCAAAATCAATTATAGAGCAAACAAAATTGATTTTGACTCCATTTAAGATATAAAAGCTAAATGATCATTGATATTTCTCAAAAAAGATCGTATTCTTATTTTTTATGATGGATCACCAATGATAAAATCTTATGAGTGTCCATAGGCATACCTCTATTTTTTGGATGGATTTTTATTTTATCTTTGAGTGCTTTGATGGTTTTCTTCTTCCTCTTCAACATCCTTATCATTTCCTTCATCATTTTTTGCTGGAATTTTTCTTAAAGTAAGATTTTTCATTCTTTTATCCAGGGTTTCGGTATCATCATTAACAATATCTTTCTTTCTTGAAGATATGACATTAGATTTAGCAAATATAACATGAATAGATACTTCAACAATAAATATTTTCTTGTTGAAGATTCTATATGCCTTGCTAGATGAAGAATATCCCAAAAAGATACCTTCATCCAACTTGACATCGAATTTATCGATCTTATCTTTTCTATTATTTAAAATAAAGTATTAGAAACCAAAAATATGAAATAGCTAATTTGATTTTCTTCCCTTCTAAAGCTCATAAAGGATTTTTTTAAAAAAATTAATCAGATTGAAGTATGGTTTAAAATATAACATGTTGTATTAATTATTTTACCCTAAAATTATCTTGGAAGATCACTTTCATATGATATGGTTCGGACCATTTCTTTTAAAGTCTTATTTATTTTGTACAATCCTATTTTACTGAGATATCCTAGGTGTAGAAATGTTATGTTCAATTTCTTTTTCATTACAAAAGCTTTCAAATTATTAATTTTTAAATTCAATTCTATGATCACTTTTAATATAAATAATAGTAGCTAGAATTTTTTTATTTAAAATTTTTCAATAAAATATTAAAAATATAAAAAATATTTCATCCTTTTGAGATAAAAATATAATCTAAGTAAAATAAGAGAAATCATCAACTATCATAAGTCCATATCTTTTTCTCCTAGGCTTGTGGCCTTACTAGATCCAAATAAGTCCATGTGAATCAATTTTAAAGGTCTAAAACAAGATTTTTTTTTTGATTTGAGAAAACTTTTAGTTTGTTTTTCAAATTAATATACATCATAAATTTTATTCTTTTCAAATTCATCTTTAGTAAACCTTTAACATGATCCCTTTTAATAAGCTTTGAAGTCAAATCCATGTTAGCATGTCTTATCTACAATACTATAATCAACTAGTCTCATTGACTTTAGCATCCATTATAAGTTGACATTGATTATTTTTTATGGAAAGGTCATCTAGATCAATCATGTAAATATTGCTATATCTATATCCAATGGGTACAATACCATTGTTATTGGGACTAGAAATAATACATATTAAAGATTCATAAATAAATTTAAAATTTTTATCATAAAGTTGACTAATACTAAGTAAATTATATTTTAAACCATTTACTAATAAAACACTCTCAATGTTGGTAGAAGTGATACAAGTGTTACCAATTCCAACCATATGTTATTTGTCATTATTAAAAAAATAATGTCTTGCAAGCCAATCGCATAGATGATATGGTGGGACTTTTCTATTTTATCTTCCTACTCATATATATAGCATTGATTAATAATATGAGGTTTTATGTTTAATTATATGCTGTATCTTATTATCTCATTTGTACTTAATAAGATTATGATGAACCTCATAGATTGGGACAATGATTTTAGAGTCATGATAAGATAATACTAGTAAGATCTAAAATCTTGATAGTCCCAATCTTAAATATTTTTACTTATAGGATTATTGAGTTAGAGATTAATGATACCGATAAAACTAGCACATCCTATATATGCCCAAAAGAGAGCGTGATTGATCCCACAATCACTTATGTGGAGACATAACGCCAAGGTGTAGGTACTCATTAGAGAATGAGTTCATTGAATTGATCTGTTGAGAGAACATCTGATGGAGTCTTACTAGTATGTCAATAGATAGTTCTCTGATGAAAGTGATCTTTAGATATGAGATCACCATGATATTTTGTGTATATTGATCTATATCTTAGCCCATACTTTAGCATGATTCTCTGGGTATGGTGAAGTATGTATGAAGGTTGTGAGTGATCAACAAAGAATTGGTCACTTCTTGTAAGAAGAGAGAACATCCTATATGATCTCATAGAATGATGACTCGAAAAGTCTTTAGTCAAAGTAGGATGAAAATTAAAAAAAAAAATTAATATTTCATCAATCGAGTCATTATTATCAAATCAAGATATATATAGATAAGTATTTGGGTATGACATGATTTCATGTCCATAGCTTATCTAGGATGTTATATGATCGAAAGATTGAATTACATAGCAATTATTCATAAAAGGATGTTTTGATTATTCCACTAAAATTTCACATCTTCTAGATAGTCATGATATGTTGCTAGACGTCAATCTTGACTTATAGGCTCTTATAAATTAAAGAATTTAATTCAATCATTAATTTGAAGGGATTCTAATTAATTGATGTACTTAGGATTAATATGTTTTGAGCATAATTAATTAGAAGAGTTCTAATTAAGTTAGTTGGACACGAGTCTGGGCTTGCTGTTGGCTAGATGTGGAAGCCAATAGATCACACACTTATAGAATTATTATCAAAGACTTAAGATTAGTAGCTTATTTAATTTGGGCCTTGGAGGGCCTATTTGGATAAAGTACTAAGGTTATGGATTTATATGAAATCCTAGAGGATTTTACATAAGCATGCTAGCACATGTCAAATCCTAACTAAGCCCTTAAGAGCTCGAACAGTCAAAGAGTTGATGCCAAGAGATTGGATGCCAAAGAATTTGTGTACCTAGCAAACTCTCATGTCAAAGAGTTGACACCAAGAAGACTTGATGCTCTAGGACTCTCATGTGAAAGAGTTCACATTATAAGAGGCTTCGCACCTCTTCCTTATGAAGAACCTTTTGACACCCAAGAAGAGTTCTTGGTGATGGTAAAAAGAGAAAAGAAAAGAGGGGGTGTTGAATCTCTTGAGAAGGGAGCTAGAAAAAGAGTTGAGAGAGAGATCCTTGATCAATTCTTGCATGGACTAGCATTGGAGAGCATTTGTTTGGGTGTTTAGTGGAAATCAAACAAGCAAGAAACATTCTAGGATCTTCTTAAAGGTATCTATATTCTCCTTTTTTATTTGATTGTTCTTTGATTTATATTTGATTGTAATCATCAAGTGATCTTGGTTTTGGATTTGATCTTATGTTTTCAATCATTGAATATATATAAAAATTTGAAAATCCCATCTTTTGCTGCGCATTAGAATCTTGACAATTCTGATTAGAGGTTACCACTCCAATAGCTTCAACGGTGACAAATTGTGACTTATCATCCATCATATGCCTTAAGCAGTCACTATCAAGATACAATCTTTTTTTCTTCTTTTGGTTGAAAGACACACCTACAAAAGAAAACTAATTTGTAATTTTAGGTACCTAAGCTATTTTGGATTTTTTAGGGTTGGTCATAATGGTACCTTTCAAAATTCAAATCTTTTTAACTTTGTTATTATTTAATTTTCTGAAGTCCCATTAATATGCTTTATGTCCAAGCTTGCCACAGCAAAAATAAGTAATATTTGGAGATGCAATTGATGAAGATTTCATAAAGAAATTTTTTAGAAATTTCTGTTCTTATGAGGGTTAAAACTAAGTTCAGCTTTGTTAAAAATGGCTTTTTAATTACTTAAAATTATTTAGAGCTTTTTAGAGCTAAGAGTAAATTTTTTAACAATAGGTTTAAGTTTTCAACTTCTTTCTTCAAATTTTGATTTTCTAGAAGTAAAGAAATTTTTTTTTCAAACATTCTTCCTTTTGTTTGATCTAAATATGATTGTATCTTTTAAGCTCTTTATTTTTGAACTTGATCTTTTTAAATTCATCTAAAAGGTCATAAAATATATCTTGCAGTTCATCAAATACAAAGTCAATTTTAGTTTTAGAAGTTACCTCCTCCTTATATGCCATAAGGAATAATTTTGCCACTTCTTGAGTTGTCTCATTGGAACTTGAGTCTTCACTATCGTTCTAAGTGTTCATCATAGTCTTCTACTTGATTTTCTTTAGGAATTCTTAAGGAGAGGATAGTCAATTTTGAAGTACCTAGACTTCTTGCACTCACAGCATATAGGCTGCTTCTTTTCTTTTTTCCTCTCTTTGCTAGGTTCACCTTTAAAGAAAGGCTCCTTTCTAAAGTTTTATCTCTTTTTCCTCATGAACCTTCTAAATTTTCTAGTGATGAGTATCATATCCTCATCTCCATCTCCTTCTTCCAACTCTTCACTATCATCGACATCTTTTTCTATAGATTTAAGGGCAATGATCTTCTTTTTCTTGGCTTCTTCTCTACTATTTTACTTCATGGTTAACTTATGAGTTATGAGAGAATTAGAAAGTTTTTCTACTGGCAAAAAGTTGAGGTCTTTGGCCAGTTGAATAGCTGTTACTTTGGCCTTACAAGTTGTATGATGTGATCTAGGAATTTTTCGAACAAGCTCACTGTTACTATAAGATTTTCGTAAGCTTTTAAAATCATTAATTATATTAGTAAATATAGTAAATATTTTAGTAATTGATTTATTTTATTCCATTTTAAATAATTTATATATATAAATAAATATATTTATCTTAGATTTTTTAACTTGATTGGTATCCTGATGAGTAATCTCTAATCTATCTTATAATTTTTTAGTAGAAATATAAGTAGAAATCCTATTAAATTAATTTATATTAAGTGAATAATAAAGAATGTTCATAACTTTTATATTGAGTTGAGCTATTTTCTTATCTAAATCATTCCAATCCTTTTTAAATTTAGGACTGCCAATATCATCGGCCTTGTTTGTTTGTGTATAGATCATTGATTATGACACTCTAAAGATTATTATCAAGTACTTAGATGAAGATGTGCATGCATACTTTTCAATAGATGTAATTTGTGATATTAAACAAAGAAGGTCTATTTATCGATTGCCCTTCGGCCAGCGATACATCAATTTGGACTGCTATTTGATCTTTAACTCTTGATCATTAGATTAAAAAGGATTTGAGTATCAAGCTTCGATACTACTTGTTATCTAGATAGACACTCAAGAGGAGGGGGGTGAATTGAGTTTTTCAAAAATTTAAAACTTACTATGCATAGAAATTAATCTTAGTAAAGTAATATGTAGTGTGAACTATGCAATATAACAAAAGTATGAAGATACAAATAATAAGTAATGAAGTGAAGAGACAAGACATAAATAAAATAAGAGTTTTATAGTGGTTCAGTACTAAACACCCACATCTAGTCTCCAAGCCATCCTTAAGAATTCCATTATAATCTTTTTTAGCTTACAACTTGATTATTTCTCGAGCTCACAATTAAAATCTAGTAGATTTTCTTAATAGAAATTAACTAAAGTCACTCTTAATCTTATATAACAAACCACTTCAATTCAAGACTTGAATGGGCCTATCCTTAAGTCTCAATCCTAATTGAAACTTATTTACAATAGAAAATAAAAAAATAATAGAAAGCTAAAAAAAAAGCTTCTAAAAGAGCAAAAAGAATATTGATAAAACTCTTAAAAATTATATCCAGAAAGCTTGACAGTTAATGTGCTCTTTTTTTCCTCAAAACCACTTGAAAGCTTCAAGAGTTTGGTGGTTAGAAGGTTGTAGTTCTTTCTTGAATGTACACTCAATGCACCTTGGGTTTTCTCTTTATTTTTCTCTTTCTCTTAGCTCTTCTATATGCTTGGTTGCCTTTAAACCATCTTAAAATATCTAGAAATCTTTTTTAAATTGTTAGAGACCAAAACTAGCTATTAGACATGTCCTATATAATTCTGAAACTTCTACAAGACTAGCTGTTAGAGTTGTTAGTCACAGTTGATTCAACTCAAATCAAGTAGGGGTCAACTTGAGATGATTATGAGTTAGCTTGATAAAAGAAGGGATTGACTTGAGATCAAGTTTGAAAAATATGCAACTCTATCTTCCTAAAAGAATCAACTCGATTACCAAAAGTTGACCCAAAGCTATTCAAGAGTCGACTCAAGACCAAGTAGAAATCGACTTGAGGCTAGGCTAAAAAATACAACTCCTTTTTCTATTTGAGAGAGTCGACACGATAAAAGTAGGTGTTGACTTGTAGATTGTGCCACTTGAATTTTGCATACTAGAGTTGACTCTTTGAAGCTTGGAGTCGACTCTTGATTTTCTTAACTTAATTTCTCATGATGTGCCTTCTTCAATCTACTTTCTTTGACTCCTTAATTTACCATTCACAAGAGACTTCTTGAAAGTGAACTTAGCTTCTTAAAATATTCTTAACATAGAATTCAATAGCTCATTAGTATCAAAATATATACTCAATTATTTTGTATTCATCAAAATCAATCCTTGGATTAACGATTTGTACCAATGATATTCATATTAACAGAGTAGCTCTCTCGGCAAAATCGCCTCCCCTCCTATAATTTTGTAGTTAGAGCACCATAATTCAAGATACAAATACTCCTTTTGGTTCGTCGAACTCCTATCTCCATCTAGTTATAGGATCAAGCTAATGCTTGATTGATACCCTATCTATATCAGTCTACTGTACTTTCTTCGATATCAAGGACCTTAGATCTACTAAAATTATATTTGTTTATTCTTTTGAGAAAGGATCTACATCCTCCAACATCATGCCTTTGTCCTTCTCTAAAAAGTTCAATCTTCCATCCATAATTGCCTTCTTGACGGCATCATGCTGGACAACATTGTTGGTGGTGTGATGACTCCATTTGTTATTCCATTAGTAATGTTTCTTGTCCCTTAACTCTTCTAGCGAAGAAAATATATACCCTTCGAGGAGTCGAATCTTCTAACCTTAAGTAGATGATCAAAAATTTGCTTAATCTTCATAATATTGAATGAATATTTTTGTCTCTTTTTGACTATCCAAGTGTCAGCGAATTTTGAAGAGTTGACTTTCTCAGCACCCTGCAAACATATGGTTTTCCTATGAGGATCTCTAGCACATTAATCTTGTTGTAGTCCTTCCCTTCGAGATTGCATTGCTCGAAGTCATTAGCCTCCAATGCTGAAATCTCGTAATTAGGTTATGTTTCCTTAGATGCTTTCCTCTATTCCTCTTCCCATAATATAGTTTCATCATCAACTGGATGACATCAGCAAACTTTTGCTCCAAAAATTTCTTTCTCAATTGCAAATTTAGGATACTCTATGCTATATTACATACCCGGCCTTTCTAAGAGAAGTTTAATAGAGATTTTTAGCTCTAAGCTACCGAACCAGACTAGCTAAGTTAGCCACCAATAATTTTAGCCTTAATTTGATAGAATTCTGCATGGAATTAAGACATCAAATCTTGCCAAGTATGAATAAAGTTTTCGGATAAATTTCGATGCCAAGTGAAAGCTGAGTCTATTAATGAATTAGAGAACAAGCCAAGTTTAACTTGAGAAAATCATTGCTGCCAAATTTCCTACATTGTATTGAGAATCAGCCAGTATGTTCCACTATAAACATGTTATTATCCTCTAGAAACCTCAAGAATTCTGGAACTTCATATCCTTGTGAAAATTCATATACCTAATCTATCAGTCAGTATATGGCTTTTGATATACCAATCTCAATTAGGCTAATATGTGCACCCTAGTTGATCAAAAATAAGAACTTCGTAATAAGGACTATCCTAGTTGAAATTTACCAATATGATGAGAACTACCTTTATGGTAAGAAAAATCCTTGCCTAAAGTTATAATATAAATTTTTTTTTAGAATAGACAAGTTTTACTAAAATATATTATATTATGCTCTAGGCTAGAGTATTAGCGAGGATTACCCTTGCCTAAGCTTGCAATATAAAAGCTTTGATAAAGACTATCCAAGCTAAAAGATATGTTATAAGCTGGATCATGGACTATCCCAATAGATTGTTTTGTGTGTTTTGTTTATACACACACACACAATAACATTAGGACTTGCTTTGAATATCACATATATTATAATTGACATCTTAATAACAAACCTACTTTGAATGCCATATATAATATGTTAGATGTATGTCCTAGAAGTCAATATGGCTGACACATTGTAATATTTTTAGGGTATAATTTTATACTTAATATATTGATATGATCAATAAAAGGAGCAAGTTCTTTTTCATTCAAATGTAATGTATCCTTGAATCATCCATAGAATTAGTTTCGATACATATTCTCAAAGTATTGAGAATTAGAAACATGTATTTAATTCCTAAAGGCTCTCGATCATAGGATCATCATGAGGGCGATGATAGATCTGGATAGACTGACACACAAATCACTTTCTTCGGGATAGATGGATCTCTAATCTACTGTGTAGAGACACAGGACGATAAGTGCAGGTGGTTATTAGAGAATAACTGGCATTGAACATGACCATATGAGAGATCACTTAGATTTCTATTCAATTGTCAGTAATTATCTCGATGCTATAGTTGTGTGACTGATCTTTTAACTTGAGATGGTACTGCTACTTATAGTGAGACTACTGAAGTTTGATTGATATATAAATATGGATCTCAATGAGCCTTTGTAATGGATGTTGGCGATAGTTGATCCACTGTAGGAGTGGGGTGCGCATCAAGATAGAATCTATCGACCTTGATAGAGAGAAGTAGTCCTATGGGATTTAAAAAGCTATGTCCAATAGTCTATGGCCACAGCAGTGTGATTGATGGAAAAATTTTTTTATAGAAGTCACAACTGAACTTGAGCTAATCAATCTATCATATGACTGATATTAAGATTTGATGATTTATTCATGACCTACTATCTAGTCGGGACTCACAATAGAGGTGTTGGAAAAGGTGCAGGGTTTCATCCATGAATTTCAAAATTTTTTTGAAATATAACGCAGCGAAACATGTAAATTAAATAATTTAATCTACAAATACATGTAATCAAATTACTAAACCCTACAATTAGGACCTATAACATGTCATATTATATTTATAAATTAGAAAATAAAAGATTTGGTATTGATCAAATCAATACCCTAGATCTAAAATATTTTTAGATCTAAAATCTAGATCATATCTAGATAAAAGAAGAGATCAGATCTCTTACCTTCATGCGGGTCGAGAACTCCACAGTTGATTTTTTTTGTTGCCTTTGGAGCCGCACACGTGTTCGACCTCTACAGGTGATCCACACTAGGCTACAACAAAATTGAAGGTTCATCGAACGAAGATCCGCTCGAAGTGCTAGCTTCTTGCAGATCCCTCCGGATGGTTAATCTAAAAAATATTCTTTGGATCTCTTGAACATTTCAAGAGATGAAGAATATGAGGAGGAATAAGAAAGAATTCAAACTTTTTGACCTCCCTAAAATCAAAATTAGTATTTAATAGAAAAGGGTCCTAAGAGAAGATAGATCTTCTCCTTCAGTACATCAATAATTGATATCCCGAAAACATCTCTATGCTAGGACATGAGAAGATCTTCTTCTCTTGATATTTTTTTTTAGTTTTTAGATCTTATGATATCTGATTTTTTTCATAGAAAAATCTCATGATTTATGGAGAAGAAGGGTTCTAAAAGAAACCTTAAGAAAAGACCTTCTTTTCTTCTTCTTCTTCCATCAGAATATTATCATATCATGTCCAAAATAAGATCACCATGCTCCAACTCTTTGGAGCATGAATTCACCACGCCATCCCTCTTTCTCTTTTAGATTTTTTATCATATAAAAAAAATATAAAACAAAGAGATATTAATATAAAAGTAAAAATAATAAGAGAAGACAATCTTCTCTCTTACCTTTCTCTCTACAAGACATCAACTTTTGATCTCTTGATTGAAGAATTTTCTCCAAGGATTTTGGCACCTCAAACCACCCATGTAATCCTTCTTTCTCTCTCATATTTGTATCACATAAAAACACAAAAACAAAGAGAAAAAAATAAGAAAGAAAACCAATAAGAGAAGACAATCTTCTCTCTTACCTTTCTTTCTACAAGATATCAACTTTTGATCTCTTGTTAGAGGACTCTCCTCCATGGATTTTGGTTCCTCAAACCTCCCAGGTCTTCCTCGTTCTCCTCTGGTATTTCTCTCAATTTTTCACAAATTTTTGACTCCTATATCATGGCATATGGGGCGGCCTCCTTTTATATGGCAGACTAGGTCATAAGACCTAGTCTAACAAGGAGTCCTTGGGGCATCCAACTCTTGGATGCCCCCTATCTCATTTATTTCATGGATAGCATGAAAATAACCACAAAAGAGGCAACAAAAAGGAGGATAAACATGGAGGAAGTTGGCACAAGAGAGGGAGGGAAGAGTCCTTATGAAGAGGGACTCTTTCAAAAAGAAAAATAGGCTAAACCACTTTCCACAATGAACCAAATTAATTTTTATATTGAACCAGATAAAATCTGATTCAAATCTTTAAAATAAGTGGTATGAGATTACTTTCCTTATATGTGAAAATCATAGAAAAATTATCTGAAATTAATTAGTGGGCATGGGCTTTGATTTTCTTAGGTGGCGCAAGAGAAGATGAAATCCTAGTCTAACTAGGATTCTTATTTAGATTAGGTCAAATACTTTGAACCTAATTTAAATTAATTATAACCTAATTAATGGTGATCTTAGTCTAACTAGGAGTCCAATTAAATTAGATTAAATTATATTTAATTTAAATTCTAACTTACAAGTCCTAGTCAAACAAGGATTTATTCTCCCTTGCAACTGGCTTATCCAATAAACCAATTAGACTTAATCCAATTAAATCCAAACTAATTCTAATTAAATCATATTCAATTAGAATTGATCTCAGCCTAATTGCTCAATCAGATTGAGCTAATTAGCAATCCAATTGCTAATGATCCTCCTGCAACACTTGTATTAGGTCAAACATCAATCATATTGATTGTTTAATCTTAGAACAATTCTCAATCATCGATTAACCATCTGATTAGGTTACAACCTCTTATGTGTGTGACCTTATAGGTTCGAATCTAAGCTGATAGCACAGAAACCAATTTCTATACTAGTCAAAGTAACCATTTAGTAATGGTTCCCGACGTCCAGATAGGTCGAATGTATGCAAAGCAACATTCTAAGAACCCTGACCCATGGTTATCGTATAATTCATCTTTTTGATCAATAATGCTCAAGATGACTTCGAGTATACTGTCAATCACTCATACAAGTCATCTCTATTGTGTCTCAAAATTTTGCAAATCTCGTGACTCCTCACGAAGATTACCCAGGCCTAGATTTTGCTAAATTGAAACACAGCAAGACATTCTCTTCCTGAAGTTAATCAGGAGTGGTCAATCCTATCTTGACTCACACACCGACTTCACAAGTACTTGACTGTATCCAAAAATTTTTCAAACCTATATTAAAAATACAGGCAGTCCAGCACCAAAGCATAGTGAGTTGCTTACAAGTCACCGTGGTGGTCTCAGGTTGGAGGGACACTTATACCCATTGGTCTTAGCTAACTACTCTTGATAGTAGAGTATTACATTGGTCACGTTCAATGCAGATGTACTCCTATATCTCATCTGGATGCCATACCAATGTCTCCACACCACTTGGTTATGAGGACAACCAACGTATATAGCATACAGCGACCTACACTTGATAAGTTATCGTCCTTATTAATAACTTATCATTTGATCGTGAACAGTTTAAGAACCATCCGATAAATCCTCTTTTATCGATTGATTGCGGTTCTAAGAACTTCATCATAATTTAAGAGTTCATTTAAGAAAGATAAAACTTTTATGATGAACTTGCCAAATAACTATTATTATTAGATAATTCATATACTAATTTCAATCATCTACCACTTAGATGATTGGCTTTAGGACATATTTTCCAACAACTCCCACTTGTACTAAAACCAATCAGAATGATATCAAATATCCTATCTTCCACTTGAGTTTGTAGAACTTCTTAGTTTCGAGGCCTCAGCAAATGGGTCAGTCAAGTTCTCCTTTTTCATCGATCTTCCAAAGATCGATGTCACCCTGATCTAAAATCAAAAATGATAGTAGTACAGAGTATGCTGGTCCTTCGATTCTTTAGCCAGATTTATGGCTCCAGTGCTACGATAGGACTAGACCATCGATGAAGGGTGCCACTCCAAACCTGTTAATGAAGCTCAGCAATTACATAGCTTACATGGCAGCATCATATGCTACGATGTACTCTACATCACTAACTGAATAGACTAAAGTATCCTGCTTGGAACCTTTCCAGCAGATTGCTCCTACAATTAGGGTATGATCTGATATTTTTTTGTTGTCATCTTGATCTGACTAAAATCGAAACATCTACATGTTTAAAGTCAGTATTTTCATATTTGAATCACTGGATCTTAGTATTTTCCAAATACTTAAAGATTGTCTATACAATCTTCCAGTGGTTTTTACTTAGATCAGACTGGTATCTGCTCACTACCATTAGTGGGCATACTATATCTGATCTTGAATATAGAGAAATTAGATGACACCCAAACCTTTATTCCTTCCAATGCTAGAATGCAATTTTCGATTAAGATAATTTCATCCACAGACAACACAAGGAATAACACTACAGAATATTTTGCCCACTTGTAAATGTAGGGTTCCTCTTTATTCATAACAAAGACATATGTTCAAAATGTATGTTCTAACTCTGGGATAATAGCGAAATGAGCTTTATAGGTCTCCACCTTTCCATCTGTGCTACTCTGATCCTTTTGAAAAATTCATTCACACCCAATGGATTTTATTCCTTCAGGTGAATCATCTAGTGTCCATACATTATTGATTTTCATGGACTTCAATTTGGATTTAATGGCTCCAAGCCACTTCTCAGAGTTAGACCACTGCATTTCGTTTACTTTAATGGGCTCTGAGTTTGATCTAATCCAATTCGATTTTGTAGGTTTACTAGATTATGTCGGTTCATTTTCTACCAGACAAACTTTCAAGTTCAACTTGATAGACATCAGTTCCTTCTCTAAGGAACTCCTTTCCAAAAGGAATGCCCTACTGCTGATGAGCATCTTATGTTCTTCAGCATGATAGAATAAGTAACCCTTAAACACCTATTAGACCATGAACCAAGTTTATCTGTATGCAAACCTTTGACATAGGCTGATCAACTCCAAACCCAAAGGTGAGAGAGTCTAGATCTATGCCCGATCCATATCTCATATAGGATCTGTACAACAGACTTACTCAGTATATTTTCAGAGTAAAACAAGTAATCACACAAGAGCACAATCTTGAAATAGGCAGATTAGTGAACCCTATCGTGGATTGAATCATGTCTAACAAAGTTCAACTTCTCCTTTTAGATACATAGTGTTCTGAAAAAGAATCCACTGAGAGAGAATTCAATTCTCTCCTAGATATGTCATTCTTTTCATCGTTTGAATCATTTGAACATTTCAAATGATTTGGCCAGATGCACCCATGCCCAGATAGGTCGTCTGTAATGAAATATTAATATCTTCTTCTGGCACTTAAGTTCACAGGTCTACATACATCACTATGTATGAGACTTAGAACTTTATCAGCTCCTTCACCTTTTCTATTAAAAGGTGACTTTATCATCTTTCCAAGAAGATAAGACTCACAGGCTATCAATGATTCACAATCATTGATGTCGAGATTTTTCTCTCAAGCTAACCTGTTTATCCTGTTCTTGTCAAGATGACTAAGCCTATAATGCCAAAGATAGACATTCATGACATTATCTAACTTGGGTGTGTACATTACACTTAACAGGCTGTGTAAATATCATTTTCTTATTGTCCATGTATTATCGTAACATTATTCATTATAATACCACAATAATCTTTCTTTATGAATAATGATCATCTTTAGCCAAAAGGCCAACAAAGATTATAAACAATGGACAATAGTAACAATTATTTTAAATAATAATATTTGAAAATAAGCTCTACAATTCTTAAAGTTAGGATTGGAATAAGACTTCCATTCCTAACATTCAAGAATTTCTCACCATTTTTAAATATTCTACTTACTTATAGTCCTAGCAATAAATTGCATAAAACCATCGGTATCTAATACCTAGGTAGTGGAATTACATAGAGAAACTTTAAGATGTTATCATATAGCATCCTTGATGAGCAACCCTTGCTCCTTTCTCTTGTTCAGCCTATTATGGTCAAGGAAAGCAAGATAATTCTTCTTCCTATGACCCTGTGCTTTTGCCTAATTTGGATCAATTTTGGATTAATTATTTTGACTGAACTAAGAAGTCTCAATACGAATCCATTCGTACTGCTGAATCAAATTCAACTTTCGATACTAATTAATGAAGTTGGGTCCCATAAGTCATCACTGTCTAACAGCGATTGGAGCAATTAAGGTTTAGCCTTATTTTGAGAAAATAGAATAATGACCTAATGTATATGAATTATTTTAAGCCTAGAGACTTGGACTTTAGTCTCAAGGTTCTCCCACTATTTTATTCAAATTGGTAGCCTCTACCTCCAATTCAAAAAATTACTTTAATTTTGTAGTAGGTACTAGAATCCACATAGACTACACACAAGTCCGACTTTGGTCGGCCAACCCATGTGCATCTACAGGTAGGTTCATTAACCAATTATTTCTCTAAACAACTTCTAGTAATTTAATTTTACCCCAGAAACCTAATCAGTAGGCTTTGGCCTCCACTGTAAGGATCCGGTTAGGTCCAACCATTAACATGACCATACTTGGTGTATCTAACCAACAAATGATTAAGCCCAATTTTGGTTGGCTAACCTAACCACCATTAGAGAGACACATCCAAGTTGTCATATGATGAGTGATAATTTCATTAGTCAACAAGCACCAGGCCTTTGAGTCTGCAATGATTATTGAGTTAATGGACTCATTATCAAATACCTTAATGGGAGGCTATGACTCAGTTATCTCCATAACTTTGTCATTTTAAGGATCTAATAATTTTAGAGGATTTAAAATTATAAGTGATTTGAGGATAGAAAAGACATAGATCAATTCGCTCCCATTGACTTCATCAAGTCAAGTCCTCCCACTGACTTCTCAAGTTATTAACAAGGACTAGGATCAAATTTGGTCCATGGACACCTAGATCAATCTCACTGAATGAAATTAGACTCTCTGATTTCTTATGTGACATGGGTTAGCACGAATCAATGAGCAACCTAATCAAGACCTGATTAACCACATTGGCCAGGTAAGTATGATCGATGGGAGGGTCTGCCAATGCTTGCCTTAGACACCATAAGAAATGGCTAGGTAAGCATGCTTCCAATTAAAAACCACCGGTCATGTTTACCTTAGACACCAACTAGTTTATCAATTTTGATTTGGTCTGCCTAAAGACTCGGGCTCAGCCGCTGAACCACGATCAGTGTCCATTTGTTAGATATATGGATTTTGATCAACTACAACTATTGAAGTGATCTATAGAAATGACCTAATCCTAATTAATTTTTAATTAGGTTTAATCAATTTTTTAATTTAGTCCATATTTAATCTAATCCTAGGTCTAACCCAGTAAATGATCTGATCAAAGCTAACCCATTACCCTTTAACCCATGTTTTATGAAATTGTCTTAGGATTTTTAAATCATAAACCTAGATCTTAAATAATTACTTAATTCTTTTAATTAAGTTCATAGCTGAGGGTTGGGGTTCGACATTTTGAAAAATATTTTCAACTTTTGAAAGGTTTAATACAATCTAGTGTTGTTTCACTAAATAGGTCGACTCATTTCAAAAATGGGTCGGCTTATTTCACTAACAAACACTAACAATTAAAATCAGTTAGAAATATAATTCAGTCAATTTTTCAGTTGAGCTGGTATGCTGGTCGAGCTGGCTTGCTGGTCGAGCTGGCCCAATCAGCAAATAGAACCTTCGTAAGATCCTATTCTAGGCTAATTTTAATCTATATACATTACATAAAAATTCATGAAATGAAATAGACTTAATCTAAAATATTCATGATAAGATTTATTTAAACTCTTTTAAATTTTCTAGATCGCAACGTACCAGGACAACCTTTGCACTGTAAGGGGTAAACCTTACAGCAAGACAACCTATAGTCTGTGCGATTATTATTTTATTTTTTAAATTTATTTTAATATAATTATGAATATGTTATAAAAGAACCTGGCTCTGATACCACTGTTGGCTCCTCACGAGGATTATCCAGGCCTAGGTTTTGCTAAATTGAAACACAGCGAGACATTCTCTTCCTAAAATTAATCAGGAGTGGTTAATCCCATCTTAACTCACACACCGACTTCACAAGTACTTGACTGTACCCAAAAACTTTTTGAACCTATATTAAAAATACAGACAGTCCGACACCAAAGTACATTGAGTTGCTTGTAAGTCACCGTGGTGGTCTCAGATCGGAGGGACACTTATACCCATTGATCTTAGCTAACTACTCTTGACAATAGAGTATTACATTGGTCACATTCAATGTAGATATACTCCTACATCTCACATGGATGCCATACCAGTATCTCCACATCACTTGGTTACGAGGACAACCAACGCATATGGCATACAACGATCTACACTTGATAAGTTATCGTCCATGTTAATAACTTATCATTCGATCATGAACAGTTTAAGAACCATCCGATAAATCCTCCTTTATTGATTGATTACGGTTCTAAGGACTTCATCATAATTTAGGAGTTCATTTAAGGAAGATAGAACTTTTATGATAAACTTGCCAAATAACTATTATTATTAGATAATTCATATACTAATTCCAATCATCTACCACTTAGATGATTGGCTTTAGGACACATTTCCCAATAAGAGGGACTAAATCATATGTTAACTGTACCTAGAGGTTTATTTCAGTTTTACTGGGTTGCCACTACATACTGCTAGGTGTCACTGGTAGACTGTGAAAGCTCACTAGGGTTGTTTCGGATCGATAATCCTTGATTGAGTTAGAGTGAAATTATTCTGATCTATTGAAAAAAATTTCAATGATATGATAATATAGATCATTGTATATCTCACTACCAGATAGAATTGAACCTATGAGGTCGCACAATAAAAAAATTAGGTCTGTAATAAGAAATTGAGCTTACGAAGCATCAATTGGGTTTAGAAAAATCTATTGGGTCCATGGTAACTTTGCTAGCACATGGTTGGACCCAATTCCTCCTTCTGTTAGGATTTCTTATTTGATAAATTAATTCTAACTTAATTACCTACTAATTACTTACATGAATAAAATTCATGAGACTCTAATTATTGGGTGTCTAAGATTTTGGATCACATAAATTAAGGGTGCAAGTCCCTCAAAAATCTCTTTGATAGTTATTATGGGGCACCACTTTGATTTGATCAATTTGGGCATCTCCATTAATTAGAGAGCCTTTAGTTTTCATATGGGGTGTCTCTTAGGTGCAAAAAATGGTGTCTAATTATGGGTGCAATGGCTCCAATTGTTGACACCTAATGGGCTTTCTAATGTAAGTTAGATAACTTAAGTTAATAGAAATCCTAAAGCAAGTAGGACTTGTATTATATGATTGAATAGGATTCAATCCTTATGTCTATAAAAAGAGATCTCTTCTAAGGTCTAAAGGCAATCAAAACCAATGGCCCTTCACACCTAAAGGCTCTCCCTATGCCCTCTCTTTCTCTCCCTTTCTCTTCTCTTGGGTGTTCTATACACCCCTTTCTTGGGACGGACATCCCAAGGAGTTTCACACCCAGAAGAGTTTGGATGCCTCTTTCTTGCTGATTTTTAGTATCTGATAGTAGAACATAGCAAGAGAAAACTCTAGAGAAGAGGAGAAAAAGAAGATCGAGGAGAAAGATTAAGTGTTGATCGTGATCCAGGCTTCGTTCAGATTCAGCAGGCTGAATTTTGGAGAATCAAAATTCAGATTATAGAGGACTATTCCAGACTGATCTTGAGTGGATACTCGTAGAAGTCAGACACTTGTGCAGCTAATAGATTGCCTCATCTCTTCCAAATTCAATTTTGAAGAAGGAGATTATGAAACAAGTATGTGATTTGATCATAATCTGAATTTCAGCATATATCAATTTCAGCATATGAAATAGATCCATGTGATTTTATATTTTTATGCATGTAAAATTTAGATTAAAAATATTTTAATCTTATTCTCTATTGTGATATTTAAAAAATAAAAGTTTTGAAACACATATGCATGCACTAAATCCTGAATTTCAACAGTGGTATCAGAGCCACGGGTTTTCGTATGCTAAATTTTGACATACATATTTTTAAAAAAGTTTCAAAATTAGTTTTTTCTTTGATATATGAGATGTATAGATGGATCAACTAATTTAAAATTTAATTTTAAATTTAATATTATAACATATAGATGATATGTAATTGCATGCATAGATCTGAATTTTGATTTACAAAGAGTTCTAGTCTATGTTCATGTGATACATAGATACATGCATAAAATCTAAAATTTTTTTATGATCTAAATTTTGATGCATATATGTGATATATGATTATATTTTTAGATTATAAATTTATTTTTAATCTGACCCATGATTAGTGTATGAGATATATGACATGATACTAAGATCTAAAATTTTGTTTAGATCTAATTTTACATACATATATATGATATATGTTTGTATGCTAAAATCTAAAAATTATTTTTATATTCTAAAATTTACTTTCATACAATAAATTTAGATTTGAAATATAATTTTAGAATTTAAAATTTATGTTTGTGCATGATGGTTTTAGTCATGGGAAAATCAAAAATTAGGTCATGTAATAGGATTACATCTAAGATTTTTGATTTGAGTCATATGGGTCTAATTTGATTAAGTAATTGATCAAATGAAGTCAAGTATTGATAAGAGTTAGATCAATTAAGTTAATGATCATATAATTATTATTGATCAAATCGATTGAATCTCATATGTAGAATCAATCAACCTAAGACCTAATTTGGCTCGTTGGTTTGAGCCTGATTTGCTTGAGCTAACCAATTCTATTCAATCAACCTATTGGTGTCTAAGGCAAGTTAATGTGATGTGGTTATTTAATTGGTATCATTAGCCGACCTGACCAATCTATTGGTGTCTTAGGAAGGCAACGGGGGGACCCCCACCAATCTTCACTTACTTGGCCAATTTGGAATATTGGGACTTGAATTAGGTTGCTTAGCAATCTGGTTTAGCCCATGCCACTTAGATCAGTCATACGATGACTGATTAGATGAGATCTAAACCTAAACCTCTCTACAAATATTAAGTCTATAGATCTTCCACCATTGTAGATGTGCGGGCGAGCTATCGGTGTTGACTGTTCTCGGCTGGTCACAGTGGTTCAGTTGCATCGAGAACAAGCAACCACTCTATTAGTAAAGAGTTACTCCAGAGTAAAGACTGGGTTGGGCCCAATAACTGTTAGGTGAGGGATCCAATGACGGCCTTACACCTGCTTGTGAACAGTGGGTCAGGCTTAACTAAGAAGTATGGACAATAACTGTTAGGTGAGCCCACATGACCTAGAGATCAAGTCACTGCAACATGCTTAGTAAAGCATCTGGACAAGGAGTTGTCTATGCATCGGTGTGCATGTTATCAATAACTGTTAGGTGAGGTGCATGTCATCGGTGGGACCGCAACACCCACTAAAAATTTTTATCGCATTAGGATTTTCATTTCCTTCCTGGGGAGTGGAGGGATCCGAAAAATTAGTGAGAGTCATTATTTGCATCTTAAAGTCTCCAGAAGTAAATTAAAATATTAAGTACAAAAGTCTAACTTGAATCTCTACTCTTGTAGTTAAACCATCATGTCAGCCTCAAACTCTCTAGCTCGCATCTTTGAAATCAATCGTTTGATTGATAATAATTACAAAGACTAGCTCAGAAATCTCAAAATTATTCTGACCTCAGAAAAGTTAAGCTATGTTCTCGATTAGGATCTTGTTGTGCTATCAAACCATCCTACTGCAGAGTAGAGAGCTACATTTGAGAAGTGAATGGATGAAGACAGTCGAGTCAAGTGTTATGTACCGACATCCATATCAAACGAGTTGCAAAGTCAGCATGAGCATATGCCCACTGCTCAGGCTATGATCACTCATCAGTAAGGGTTATATGGTGAGCAAAGTCATACTGTGCACTTCAAAGTGTCCAAGAGATTCTTCAACCTCAAGATGCATAAGGGACAGTCTATCCATGAGCACTGTATGATAGTGATCAAGGATATTGAGAAGCTTGAAAAGCTCGAGCTTGATATGCAAAAGAAATTACAGATGGATCTGATCCATCAATCCCTTACTAGTTCATATAGTCAATTCATCGTGAATTTTTATATGAACAAATTTGACTGTACTATTCTCGAACTTGTCAACATGTTAGTTACAACAGAGGGTACCTTGAAGAGTTCAAGGGGTACTATTCTCGTTGTGAAGCGGACTTCTTCTTTCAAGAGAAAGTCTATTGGAAGGAAGAAGGCTAAATCTGCAAAGAAGCAGAAGAGAGAGAGCAAGCCAAAGAAAGATGGTCCAAAGATGATTGAGGCAAAGGAAAAATGTTTCCACTGTCATGTTGAAGGCCACTAGAGGAGAAACTATCCGAAATACCTGGAGAGCCTGAAGACCAAAAAGGATGATAAACCTTTCGAAGGTATACTCGTAATTGAATCTAACCTTATGATTTTTTTTACTTCTAGTTGGGTATTGGACTGGCTCGAGTGCTCATATATGTACCTCAATGCAGGATTTATTAGAAAGTAGGAGGTTGAGGAAAGGTGACATGATCCTTCGGATCGACAATGGAGCAAAGGTTACTGCAGAGGCCATTGGCACTTACTCTCTCCGATTACCATCTAGTGTTAGATTAGATTTAAAAGACTGTTATTTTATTTCTGTAGCTAGTCAAAATTTAATTTTCATATTTGTTCTAGCATAGGAAGGTTTTGAAATTAGTTTCAATAAAGACTCTTGTTCCATTTGTTTACAAAATAAATTGATTGTACGAGGTCTTTTAATTGACAGTCTTTATCATTTACACCATAAATTAGGCCATATTGGAGATGACAGGATAAACAGACTGGAGAAGGATGGGATCTTTGGCTCTCTTAACCCAAAGCCATATCCAGCTTACGAATCCTGCCTTTGAGAAAAGATGGCCAAGTTGCCCTTTGTAGGACATAAGGAAAGGGCCACAGAGCTACTTGCCTTGGTACACATCGACATGTGTGGGCTATTTGATATGCAGGTCAGGGATGATTACACTTACTTCATTACCTTTACCGATGATTTATCTAGCTACGAATATGTATATCTAATAAAACATAATCTGAGGCCTTTGAAAAGTTCAAGAAATTCAGGCATGAAGTAGAGAAGCAGATGGGTAAACCCGTTAAGATTTTTTGATCTGATCGAGGAGGTGAATATCTTAGTCAAAAATTTTTGAGATATCTTAAGGACAACGGCATAGTCTCTCAGTGGATCCCTCCTGAAATACCTCAGCTCAACAGGGTATCTGAAAAGAGGAACAGGATCCTATTGAATATGGTCAGGTCCATGATGAGCTTCACTGATCTACCTTTATTTCTTTGGAGACATGCGTTGTTAACTGCCATTCACTTATTGAATAGTGTTCCTTCAAAGTCTGTTTCTACCACACCGTATGAGATATGGTTCGGTAAGAAGTCGAGTCTGGGTTATCTTAAGACTTGGGGATATTCGATCTATATCAAGAGACAGATGGTGGAAAAATTGGAGGATAGATCTATTATAGCTCACTTTATAGGATACCTAAAAAGAATCTATGGGATACTACTTCTACTTTTCACAAGATCACAATGTAATTGTGAGTCGAAATATCATGTTTCTGAAAAAATAGTTTATCCAGGATGGCAGTAGTGGGAGGTTAGTGAAACTCGAAAAGAAGATCTCTAAAGAGTCTAGAGCTATAGATTGTCAAGAACCCATAGTTCATGAGCCTATAGTTGATGTTCCTCTGCCACCTTATAGATCTAGTAGGATCTCCCGACCTCCTGAAAGGTACATGGGTATGCTTACGGAGAAAGTAAAGAAAATATTCCTTATGGAAGATAGGGATCATGATGATGATCCCAATACCTTTGATGAGGTGATGTCTAACATCTATTTCGAAAAATAGTTAGATGCTCTGAAGTCAGAAATTGACTCGATGCACTTGAATCAAGTCTGGACTTTAGTGGATCCATCTGAAAGTATTGTACCTATTGGATATAAATGGATCTACAAAAGAAAGATAGGTGTCGATGGTAAGGTAGAGACCTATAAAGTCAGGCTTGTGGTTAAAGGTTATAGTCAGCATGAAGGCATTGACTATCAAGAAACTTTCTCATCCATAGCCATATTGAAATTCATCCATACTTTGCTTGCTATTGTAGCTTACTATGATTATGAAATCTGATAGATGAATGTGAAAATTACCTTCTTGAACGGATATCTTGAGGAAGATATTTATATGGAGTAGCCTATGGGTTTCACATTCGGTGATGGTGATCACAGAGTCTGCAAGCTACAAAGGTCTATATATGGATTAAAATAGGCTTCTCAGAGTTGGAACTATCATTTTGATGAGGCAATCAAATTATTTGATTTCATAAAAAATGAAGAAAAACTTTGTGTATACAAGAGAGTCAGTGGGAGCGCAATCACTTTCCTCATATTGTATATGGATGATATTCTCTTTATTGGGAATGACATTCTGATGCTGACCATGATCAAAAGATGGTTGTCCAAAGAATTCTCCATGAAAGACCTAAAGGAAGCATCCTATATTTTCGAAATAAAAGTCTATAGAGATAGACCTAAACGGATGCTTAGCCTGTCATAAAAGCTGTACATAGAGAAGATGCTAAAGAGGTTCAGCATGAAAAACTCCAAGAGAGGTCTTTTACCTCTTAGGCATGGTATTCATCTCTCCAAGATGATGTGTCCGACCACATCTGAGGAGATTCAGTGCATGAGTAGGATTCCTTATACTTCGATAATAGGAAGCCTCATGTATGCCATACTATGTAGTCGATCTGATATTGCCCTTGCTGTGAGTGTCATGAGCAAGTATCAGTCGAATCCAAACGAGGAGCACTGGATAGCTGTGAAGAATATCTTTAAATACTTAAGAAGGACTAAGGATCTGTTCTTGATCTTTGGAGGGGATTCTAAGTTGCGAGTCGAGGGTGTATTCTTGTTCGATATATCGAAAAAGTTCTGAGTGATCGAATAATGAAGGTTGAGCATGCTGTAGATATGTAGAATATTTTTTGGTTCTATTGTTAGTTGTAGAACTAGATATCATACCATTAGATGCCGTGACATAGTACTGCAAAGACAATGGCACCATACCCCCTGCTAAGGAGCCACAGTCTCATCAGAAGTCCAAGCATATAGAGCAGTGATAAATGCGACTACCTCATGTCGAGGTGCGAAGAGTAGACTCTACGGATAATATGGCAGATCTACTGACTAAGCAGTTGAGCCAACCAAAAATGAAAATCCATCTTGAAAAGATGGGACTTAGATTTGTGGCCAATGGGCTTTAGTTCAAGTGGGAGATTGTTAGATGCATATCTTAGAAGCCAATATGACTGACACATTGTAATATTTTTAGGACATAATTTTATACTTAATATATTGATATGATCAATAAAAAGGGAAAGTTCTTTTTTATTCAAGTGTAATATATCCTTGAATCATCCATGGAATGAGTTTCAATACATATTCTCAAAGTGTTGAGAATTAGAGACATGTATTTAATTCCTAAAGACTTTCGATCATAGGATCATCATGAGAATGATGATAGATCCAGAGAGACTGGCACACAAATCACTTTCTTCGGGATAGATGGGTCTCTAATCTACTGTGTAGAGATACGGGGCGACAAGTACAGGTGGTTGTTAGAGAACAACTGAAACTGAACGTGACCATATGAGAAATCACTTGAATTTCTATTCAATCGTCAGTGATTGTCTTGATACTGTAGTTGTGTGACTGATCTTTTGATTTGAGATGGTACTACTACTCGCAGTGAGGCTGCTGGAGTTTGATTAACACATAAAAATGGATCACAATGAGTCCTTGTAGTGGATGTTGGCGACAGTTGGTCCACTATAGGAGTAGGATGCGTATCAAGATAGGATCTATCAATCTTGATAGAGAGGAATAGTCCTATGAGATTTGAGAAGCTAAGTCCAAGAGTCTGTAGCCAAAGCAGTATGATTGATGAAAAAGAGTTTCCATAGAAGTCACAACTAGACTTGAGCTAATCAATCTATCATATGATTGAGTTGAGGTTTGACGTTTTATCCATGACCTGCCATCTAGTCGAGACACATGATAGAGGGACTAAATCATATGTTAACTATACTTAAAGGTTCATTTTAGTTCTACTGGGTTGCCACTACATACTGCTAGGTATCACTGGTGGATTGTGATAGCTCACTAGGATTGTTCCGGATCGACAATCTTTGATTGAGTTAGAGTGAAATTATTCTGACCCATTGAAAAGAGTTTCAATGATATAATGATATGAATCATTGTATATCTCACTACTAGATAGAATTGAATCTATGAGGTCACATAATAAAGAGATTAGGCTTGGAATAAGAAATTAAGCTTATGAAGTGTCAATTGGGTTTAGAGAAACTTATTAGGTCCATGGTAACCTTGCTAGCACATGGTTGGACCCAATTTCTCTTTTCATTAAGATTATTTATTTGATAAGTTAATTCTAACTTAATTATCTGCTAATTATCTACATGAATAAAATTTATGAGACTCTAATTATTGGGTGTCTAAGGTTATAGATTACATAAATTAAAGGTGCAAGTCCCTTATGAATCTCCTTGATAGTTATTATGGGGCACCATTTTGATTTGATCAATTTGGGCATGTGTATTAATTAGAGGGCTTTTGGTTTTCATATAGGATGTCTCGTGGGTGCAAAAGAGGGTGTCTAATTATGGATGCAATGGCTCCAATTGTTGGCGCCTAATGGGCTTCCTAAGATAAGTTGGATAACTTAAGTTAATAGGAATCCTAATGCAAATAGGATTTGTATTATGTAATCGAATAGGATTCAATCCTTATACTTATAAAAAGGGACCTCTCCTAAGGTCCCAAGGCAATCAAAACCAGCAGCCTCTCACACCCAAAAGCTCTCCCCACGCCCTCTCTTCCTCTCCCTTTCTCTTCTCTTGGGTGTTCTATACACCCCTTCTATGGGATGCGCGTCCCAAGGAGTTTCATGCCTAGAGAAGTTTGGATGCCTCTTCCTTGCTAGTTTCTAGCATCTGATAGCAGCACATAGCAAGGAGAAACTCTAGAGAAGAAGAGAAAAAGAATATCAAGGAAAAAGATCAAGTGTTGATCGCGATCCAGGCTTCATCCAGATTCAGCAGGCTGAATTTTGGAGAATCAAAATTCAGATTATAGAGGACTATTCCAGGCTGATCCCAAGTAGATATTCATAGAGGCCAGACACTTGTGCGGGTAACAGAGAGGCTCATCTCTTTCAGATCCAGTTTTGATGAAAGGGATTGCGAAACAGGTATGTAATTTGATCACAATCTGAATTTCAGTATATATCAATTTCAGCATATAAAATAGATCCATATGATTTTATATTTTTATGCATGTAAAATTCAGATTAAAAATATTTCAATCTTATTCTCCACTGTGATATTTAGAAAATAAAAATTTTGAAACACATATGCATGCACAAAATCCTGAATTCTAACATAATATCATTTCTATGTCAACAATGCATATGTCTCAAATGTTATCATTAATTTCCATCCTAATAACAAAATACTACTAAGCAAACATACTTTAGACTTGAGAAATAAAATTTAAATGGAAACCAAATCTCCACCAAATACACATAGTCTAAATATTAAGTGTAGTGTATGCAAATTTACTCTAGAATATGAAAAACAAACTCCAAAACTAATATCAAATTTTCTTTGACATTGCATCCCATTATTCTTCATTTCACCTCCAACTCCAAATTCATTTTCATCCTATAAAAATTTGACAACAAACTATTAAATTCTATTGTCAACATGTGCTATCTTATTCTTATTCAAAGAAATGAATTAAGCACTAGCTACTAATAGTAAGTCATTTTAAAGCAATACTTTTAGCATATAAAGTCATTACAAAAGTTACTTACCTTTGACTAAGATTAAAAAAATGACACCCTTGGTGGCATATTTTGAAACATCTATTGCATATGTACTCTAAACATTTAATCAAATTATTGTTGTATTCTTTGTTCAAGTTGTTGCTTCATTCATTGTTAGATAAGTTCCCTCATTCGAATCCTCTCAGTCTCTATTGAATTACATAAATTTCTAAATTCTTCTTAAGTTCTACTATTCTTTGTTGATTTATAGGATAAGAGCTTGAAGGACCCTTAATAACTCCTCCATCACAACCTTGTGCTATGAAAATACCCTGATCTTGTATCTAAAATCTTAACTAGAATCTCATCTCAACTCATTTGAGTGCCATTTGGCTGCGACTGTTGGCTAACAAGACACTTCAAGCTTTTCTGCATTACATTATTATAGATTATAAACAATAATATAAGTGTATAATATACATTCAAACATTTCCTATAATAGTGAGGATACATACATGAACATCTATAGATTTTTCATCAGCAAATTCAATATTTTCCTCTGTTTTCTGAGTATACTCATGGTATCAAATTTCAGTTGCATTTGACATTTGTCCATTATTCTTTTTCATCTTTAATGATTAAAAAATAAGTTCACTAGTAAGTATCAACAAAATTAAGTATCTTACTACAAAAAAAATGTTAATAATTAGTATAAATATAAAAGAATGTCGCATATTATATGCATACCTCTGAAATGGAATTGGTCCCTTGTATGCTAACACCTTGCACCTATAGTTTTATGAATTCATCTTACTTTTCACCTTATAATTTCAATGTTAACAAATAAGAAAATAATGAATACCTAATAAATTTTAAATAAAAAGAAATATATATGTTTCACATGCATTTATGTTAAGTTAATATTATATAACTATAATTACAATAACTATTGAAATGATTTCTCATACTTGGTATGCTTCTGAACTGAAATGCTCCACTATTCACTTTTATAAGTTTGGAGTCAAGTCTTTGGGAAGATTTGCCAATCTCTTTTCATTGGTTTGAAATTTCTTATAGTAAGTAGGGAGCTTACCTTTCCATTATCCATATTCTTGGTGTATTTCTTTTAACAAGGAGGACCACTAGAAGGGCATTAGCTTATCTTGACTTGGAGATGGATTTGAGGTGGAGGACCTTTAGGAGGGAAGGACGGAATGGAGCTTTTTCTTTCCCAATGAGCGAAATGGGTTTAGTTACCCAAAACAACAATGGGTGTCTTAGTGTATTCAACTAGCTTATTATATAACTAATTGGAGGATTATGCTAATTGGAGGATTTGTTGCTAATTAGTGGAATAGTTAAGCATATTAATAGTATAACAAAAAATTTAATGTGCTTTTTTCAATTTACTAACTTAAGAAATTTCAAAGAAAATTGGTGCCAAAGCTCCCTAAATGAGCATCAAATATTTTGGTGAGGACATAAAAATGTCCTTATTTACAATCACTACTTTTAGCAAGGATATGTAATATCCTTGCATAAAAATTATCCTATTCAGTAGGGGCATAAAAATGTCCTTGTTTAAAATCACAACTTTTGGAAAGGATGTGTAATATCCATGCTTAAATGCCCAACTTTTGGCATGGGCAACCATGGAGTCCTTGCCAAAACAAAGGCTTTGAAACATTTGGCAAGGGCTTGACCGTGCTCTTGCCATACATGGCATCTTAGGCAAAGATTTTTTTTGTTGTTGCCATAAAGTCCTCACCAATCTTAAGATTGCTTGTAGTGTTGCCCCTAGCTCTTTATGTTAGCCTGAATTGTCTTAAAGGTTGAATGTTTTGATTGCTCTCCCCAATAGGTCGACCTACATCTTGTGGCTGGAATTATAGTTAGTGAAGCATCACCAGCATTCCTTCACATAAGATTCCAAAGATCAAGATGTTTAGGGTCTACCCTAAGCTCACTTGATGACCGTGTGAGGATTGCAACATTATTGATCAATGGGTCAAATTGATTGTTGGGAGTGCCTACTCCTAGTGTAATCTCCTCATCACCATGATCTTGAAGTTTTGAGGTCTCACCATGATAGAATATTTGGCCTTGCCCCCATCATAGGCCAAACGTTTCTAAAATTCTGATCACTATAGCAACTTGACATTCCTATATTGTGAGGATTGATGAGTCAAAACATGATTGGCCTGATTCAACATATTGCACACTAGAGTGAACATTGACAATTGAAAATGACTAGAAAGCTCCACAACAAGTTGATAGACTTGCTTTAAGATTGCAGTCAATTTAGCCTTGTTCTGCTCCATGAATGGCCTTATTGTTGTGGCCATTAGGCTGGTGACCACTTTCAAAAGGTCATACCGACCCTTTGTCATGTGGATTTTGATTTGCACAACCACATCACATAGAAAAATAGACTGAAAATGAGTCATCTCCATATGGGGAGAATGGCTCTCTTGGGCAAGTACCCATGAAGGGGTAGAATCTACATGATTATCAAAGTTTTTAGTTCTTTGTAGGAGAAAATCCTAACAGCCCCAATTGAGAATATGGAGGCTCTTTGACATGAAATGATGAACTACCTAGTCATCCAACTTTAAAAACTTTCACCTTCTTCCTTAGAGTCATGATGGCAACTACACCAATTGTCCCACTAGAAATAGTATGGCGATGACTACATAATATCCCACTAAAGATACTATGATATGATTATATAATCATTGGAAATTTGGTACCATTTGTTGTAGATTGTTGCGGCAGAAAAAAAAAGAAATAAAAATAGGACATAATCAAATACGTGGATTAGACTAAGGTCTACCTTCACAAGACATGCAAAGACTTCACTATAAAAAAAAATAATTATAAGAAAAGATCACACACTCTTAACTCTCATAAATTTTTCTCTTTCAATAAAAAGCTCTCACCTCTCATCCCTTACAAATGCTCTCATAAATTTCCCCAAGAAGACATAGACCTGCCAATCCAAGATCCTCTAATGCCCCTAGATGCTTTCTGTTTCTCTCAGCCACCACCTCAAAACACTCACTGTGGACTCAGGATATTCTCCTCACTTCATGAGCCATCAGGATCTTTTATAGGGCAAAAGCCCAATCTGGATCAGAAATAGAGCTTCAAAAGGAGTCAAACACCCTTTCCAGTCGTTGGATCTTCACCACAATGCTCCCTGGCCCTTGGATTGCACAAAAATCTTCTCAAATCACATCTCAGCCATTAGATCATGTTGTGAGCCATGATTTTTGGGTTGTGGACCAGTTCGATCCATGACGCCTACATGGACATGCCTCATCTCACGGTCCACCATGGACCATGTTAGAACCCAATGAACAGAGGCTCGTCGCATGGCGCCGCATGGATGCGTGCGCATCCTGGACCGCATGCCCGCTCCTGGGCTGTGTCTGCACTGGGCCAGTGCGTGCTTGGGCCGCACGTCCTGCAGGCCTATGGGCCAACCTGTAGGCCCGCGCACTGTGGGCCCCACCATGCCATTTCTGGGCTTCTCCGCATCATGGTTTCTCCTATGGGGTTCTCCGTCTTGGATTTTTCTCTAGTGGGTCGAATTTAAGGCATCATACAATATCCTACCAGGCATGCTAGAAAGCTTTTTCATGCCTTTTCCATCTCATTTTGAGTGATCTAGGAAACTCGAGATCCTCGGAGTGCTAGGTTGGTTGAAGTAGAGAGCAGTTCACCAAGCTTAATCAGACAAAGCTTCGATGCATGCATAGGTAATGTGACCATTGTTGGACTAACCAAAAGGCTGAAGGTCAAAGAGAGGATAGAGAATAGCATATGTTGATCTAAAGATTGATTTTGATGAGTACAAAATATTTAAGTATGATACTAATGATTACGTATTCTTGAAGTAGTTAATTTATTTTATGAGAAGAATAATGAGCTTGAATATTTAAAGAAGCATGGAGAAGCTTAGAAGAACAAACCCTAAAATTAGAGAAGTATTTGAAATGTTTGGAGAAGAATTTGAAGTGTTTGGAAGCCTTATTAGTGGAGGAGTCAATCTCAAGTTAACTATGAATCAACTCTCTTCGAAAGATAGAGAGTGGATTTTTCAGCACTATTTTTGAGTCGATTGCTACTTATCTTGAGTCAACTCCTAGTCAGTATGAGTTAGCTCCTACTTAATCCGAGTCGACTCGACTGCGATGATAGTCTAATGGTTAATTTTTCTGCAAGCTTCCAACAGAAAAATCTGACTTACAATGGCTAGTTTGATCTCTCTAATAGCTAGTGCACCTCCTCTAACTAAATTTAAGTATATTTAACATAAGAAATCAATTGGAGAAGTAGATCTAAGATGGAAGAAAGGAGAAAACCTAAGCTCTTGGTGAAGATAATGAATAATCTTGAGTAAGTCAAAGAGAGAGGAATTAAGTATAATTAATTGAGTAAGCTTTCAAGAGAATATCCTTAGCAGTCATTGAAAAGCATTTCATTGATTGAAGAAGAGCAGTCAAAGCTTCAACTAGCACTCACCATCGATTTCAACTGAGCTCCAATAAGTTTTATTTTTCTTGCTCTCTTACTCATTCTTTCCAACTTCTATTATATATTTTATTCTTTTATAAGTTTCTTGGGATAGAAACTTATGAGATAGGTTTGTCCAAGTCTATAATTGGATATTGTATTAACTAAGTCTAGGCCAAGGTGACTTAGTTGAAAAGATTTTGATTGATTTTCTATGCAAAATCAACTGGATTGATTGTAAGTCTGCTAAAATAATCAGTTAAAGTGATTATGAGTTTGGTTAAAATAATTGTGACACCCTGAATTGAGAATGTGGTGGCTTGAGGAATTTACATTTGCATTTAGCATTCATTCATATATATATATGGCATAGTATTTCATTCATGATATACTTGAGCATTTAAATTTTAATTGATTAGCATTAATGAAGTATAAATTTGTTTGATATTGGAGGAAGAAATTGATTAAGAGATTGAAGGGATAATAGTGACACTGAAGTTGAATTTTGATGACTGTTTAAAATAGAATAAGCTGATATTTTGAAAGACATCTAGGTATAAATATTGATGGTGGTGTGGTGGTGAGTCAACTCCAGTTTCAGATGAGTCGACTCATCTACAGGAAAACAGTGAGATTGGGTGGGTCCCAAATATTCTAAAGTTTTGGTTTAAAAAGGATTTTTAGGAAAATAACTCAACAGCTTTGCTAGATAAAGAAAGAGCTGAAATTTTTTTTAGCAGCACCTCAGCATGGTCATTAATTGTAGGCTTTTCATGTGTGTGACAAGTGGCAAGTAGCTCCCTTAATTTATTCCCTTCCAAACCCTAGCCACTGGCTCTTCTTTTGTTGCAGTTTTGGTTTCTTAGTTAAAACAGATAGGATAGAGAGGGAGAGGAGCTGGAGAAGATCAAATTCTTAGTTAGAAATCAAGAAGAATTCAGCAAGAAAAGATGATTTTGATTAAAAAAAAAAGAAGGATTGCTGAAATTGCTGACGATGGGAAAAGAAAGAAGACTATGTTGATTTCAGCAAGGTTGTAATCATTGGTGATAAAGATTTTAATCCCTAAATTAGATCTAAACTGAATCTTGCATAATTACAATTAGATTTGATGTTTTGAGGAGTCGAATTATGAGTTTAAACTTGAATTGGAAGATGAATTGTCGCTGCTAATTTTATTGAAATCAATCTGGAATATTTTATCAAATAGGTTGGAGTTTGTGTTGGCTAAATTTGAGAGAAATTGTGGAAATAAAATATAATTGAATTGCTGAAATTCTTGAGTTTATGTTGATGTTTAGTTAACTCTAATCACGCCAAAGCAGAATAGAGCAAAAGTAAGAGTTAAAAGGGTTAAAGAATAAGCATAAAAAAAGCATACATTCTTATATTCATGTATCATGTAAGTATCATATTAATAATTGTGTGTGTCAATTTTATAGGAGAGGAAGAGGGCTCAAGGGGTGCTATGGGTGAGTCAAGCACCAAGGTAGTGCACTAGCTCTCAAGAGGTGAGTGGGTTTTCCTATCTAGCTTTGGTGTTTTCTCTGCTATATTTTGCTATGAAAGATGTCAATTCTAAAAAAAAAAATTAAATCTCTATTATTCTACAGCTTATATATATATATACAAACATGAAAATAAGAAGTGATATTTATTTAAATGTTGTTCAAGAACATGTATGTGTATGTATAACCAATTTGGACTGCATAGCATTTTTGATTTGAAAATATTTTTGTATCAGCTTATCAGTCTATGAAAATCCATTGAGCTTTCATTTGAAAAGACTATCCAAAAGAGTGATCAACCTATTAGGGGTGCCACAGTATTAGTCTTTCAAATAGCAGCACCATAAATAGTAGAAAAATAGTATAAATTTAGCATGCCAAGTGGAGCTCAACAATATCAGTGCTATGTATCAGCTGCCAATGGGAGTGGTGCCCTATGGTGTAGTTGGTAGTAGCCCAGCAGTATTTTTTTCAGCAAAATAATTTACTACATAGTTTTATTCTTGTTTAATACATAAAAATTTAGAAGCATATTAATATTGTCAGTTATTTTCTATATTAAGTATCAAAGTTGAACTATCCTATTTCTCCAATGTTAGATAGATTATCCATTCACTGAGACTTAGGTCTCATTCTCCCTCACTTCTTTTGTTATAGACATGAAGCATTTCAGCTAGGCATAAAAGTAAAGCATCAGAATCTTTATTAGCATCCATACTAGAAGGGGGTTGGTCATGTTAGCTAGAGAGAGAGAGAAGCATATTTTGGTCTTGTCAGCTAGTGCAAGGAGCATTTTGTCATGTTAGCTAGTGAGAGGAGCATTTTGGGTTATGTTGTATATTTTGGGTTTGTTCAAATCAGAGAATGATTAATGTATTATATTTTTAAACCATAAGTGTAAAGTTCTGGAATGATGAATAAAAATATGAAATTATTTTTGAGTTATGTTGATTTGACTTGAGATTTATATTTGATTTGAATTATAGCAAGATATGGTAGATGAACAAAGTTTACTAGTACCTTATGAACCACAACATAAAGTGTTAGCAAAACTCTGCTCAACTATTATATCCTTGTACGATTTAGGGAGTGGGGTGTAGTAATAATCATACTATAATCAAGAGAATTATAATAGAATTCTCAGTTAAGGAGACTTAGAGAGTGAACGTAGTTATTGGATTTAGCAACGAACTATTATAAATTATTGTATTTGTGTTGCTTGATCTAGTTCTTGTAATGTGCCTTGATTTATCATTTATTTTGCTGCGCATACTTATCTCATCCATTATACACTTTCTTAGTTTACTTTAATTGATCACGTACCTATTTTAAGACTCTAAAAATTTTTTAAAAATCTAATTCATCCTCTTAGGTTGTTGCATCTAGACAATAATTGATATCAGAGTAGATACTCTTTTAGTTTTTATAGGCTTAGCCGCCTAGAACTTAAAATCAATGGCAGCTCTTGGAATATCTTTTGACGAAGGGTACTCTCTTATAAGACCACCTCTTTTTTATGGATGTGATTATATTTATTTGAAAGCTAGAATGAAAATTTTTATTCAAGTATAATATTATAATTTATGGAATATTATAGTACATAACCTACACACACCCACTAAAATTATAAATGAAGTTCAAATTCTTAAACATGAAAATGCATCGAATAATAAAGAAAAAATTTAGCTCAATTGAATATAAATGCAATAAATATAGCGAGTGTTTGGTTGGGGGGAGTGGAGGTCTGGAATCAGAATCGGAATGGGTGACTCCCATTCCAACCATTTGGTTAGGAGGAGTCCCATTCCGATTCTGATTTCGGGGTGGAATGGGAATGGGTCAATCTATATAGAACTCAATCCCTACTCTCCTCTATAGGTTCAATTTTTTATTTCAATTTCAATTTCGATTTTGATTCCGATCATGAATCAAATACTTCGGGGGTTTTGGCCATTCCGATTTCGATTCTAAGTCATTCCGATTCTCATTCCCATTCTGATTCCAGTTATGAACCAAACACCCCCATACTTTATTCTGCTATTGCTAAAATCAATTTATAATAGAATATGTTCATGTTCTTTTGCTAAAGAAATTTGAGATATATTGAAAATAATTTATGAATATACAAATAAAATGAAAGAATCAAAATTAGTATGCAAGCACATGAATATGAAATATTTAAAATAAAATTTTTTGAATCTATTTTTGATATATTTTCAAGATTTATAAATATCATTAATGATTTGAATTTATTGAAAAAATCTTATACAAATGTTGATCTTATGAGAAAAATTATTAGATCTTTATCTAAAAGTAAAAATGACAGGTGTTCAAGAGGAAAATGATCTAAATCAACTATCTTTGGAGGAGCTCTTGAGTTTTCTCATGACTCATGAGCAAATCATAATGAATCAAAAAGAAAAGAATAGCAACAAGAGAAAAAAAATTTAGCAATCAAGTCCTCAAATCAAGAAGATAACAAAAAAATTGAAGAATCCAGTGACAAAGATAAAGATTTATCATTAATTACTCAAAAATTAGAAAACTTCTTAAAAATGAAGAAGAAGAAGAAGCAAAAAAGAAAAAAAAAGCCCTAGCTAAAGAGGACTAAGCAAGAAAAAGAAAAAGAAAGTAACTTAGAGTGACAACACAGATTTCAGCTCCAAAAAATAAGAATGAAAGATAAATAATTTATATTTTATAGCACAAAAGGGTGAGATATTAAGAATCCCACTGATTTTACTTTTGATGAATTATAAGAAGTATTTTGTGAGTTGATAAATGATTGGTGAAGGCTAGGATATAGAAATAAAGAACTTAAAAAGGAAAATCAATTTCTTGCTAAAGAAAAAGAAACATTTCAAAATGAGAAGAATATTTTGATTAAAGAAAATAATGAAATAAAAGAAGTTCATAAACTAAAATCTATAATTAATAAATTTACTTTGAGTTTTGAAAAATAATAAATGATTTTGAACGATTGAAGAGTTATTTTTAGTAAATCCAGACTTAGATTTAATCCTTTTCGAAAACAAAAATTTTTGAAAAATATATTTATCAAAGCTTTTTTTGAAAATTTTTCAATAACTTATTTCAAATGCAATAGATTAGACTTTATTTTATGATTATAATATCAAGAAATAGGCAATACCATAACTAAAAATATTTAGGTTCCAAAAGAAACTATGTCTACTAATCCCAAAAGATCCAAGAAAACTTGGGTACTTAAATTAGAAAAATAATTATTTTATAGGTATACCGAGCATCCCATGTATCAAAGAGGAGATGATACTTGGACAATAGATGCTGGAGGCATATAATGAGAGATAAATCTCAATTCATCACTCTTAAAGCTAAAGACTGAGAGATAGTAACATTTGATAGCAATGGTTAAGGGAAAGTCATTGACATTGATAATCTTAGAATTATCCCTTCTATATTTATTAAAAATGTTATGCTTGTAGATAATTTGAAACATAATTCAATCTAAATTGAAATAAAATAGATTTTTAAAAATGAATGAATTTATAAATAGGTTAGTTAATACTAAAAGTACTTAATGCTCTTGCATATTGCAATGGATTGATTTTGATGAATCTCTTTATGATACTTTTTATACTCTTTGTACTCAATACTTTGATATATGTTATCATACCATGATACTTGTGGAAGCATAATTCAACCTAAATTAGAATAAAATAGAATCTTAAAAATGAATGAATTTATAAATAGTTTAGTTAAAACTGAAAGTACTTAGTGCTCTTGCATATTGCAATAGATTGATTTTGATGCATCTTTTTGTGATACTTTTTATGCTCTTTATACTCAATACTTTGATACATATTGTAATCCTATGATATTTAATGAATTTTATCAATATTATCTTTATATCAGATTTCAACTTTACTTTTATAAAATTTCTAATATTTTTTTGAAGCCAATATGCTCTTATGCTTAGAAATATATATTTCTATGTTTTGTTACTTTAGTTTATTATAACTCTATTTGTAATAAAAAAATAAGAAAAAGAGTAAGGGGAGAAAGAATTAAAAAAAAAAGAAATTAAGTGGCACATATAAAGGGAAACATTAATTGTAAAGATAAAGGGGAAGTAATTGAAAATTTTATTGATGTATGTTATATATGTATACTTTTTAGTATTATATTGCAAGAATGCCAAATTAAAAATGAGTGAAGATTATAAAACTCATTGGTGTTAAGTTAACAACTATATCTATTTGAACTTATGATGCATAATTAGTACTTTCTTATATCAAGTCATATCCAAATTGAAATTTGCTCTGATATTCTTTGTAAAACTTGAGTTTGCTATTTGCTTGATATATCATATGCTTTAACACTTCCCACTAGTTGCTATAATATTTATCTTAATCATATTATAAATTAAATTATAACTTTTATATTTGATGTTTTTAGTGTCAATACAATTTATCTGGAATAATCCCAATTTAATGAAAAAAGAGATAAAGAGTTGGCTCAGTATATCTAAAGTGACTAAGTCTATTTTTTTTTAAGAAAATTAGCTCTAGATCCAAAGTGCTTTGACAATTCATTTTGAAAAGATTAAATGCTTTGAATTTGATCTTTTATACTTGTATCCTTAAGCTCCTCAATTACTCTAAAATTTGATTGGCACAAATAGGGTTTTCTGTAATTTTTTTAATATACTTTGAATATTAAAATATAACTTTTGATGCTGTCAAAAATAGGGAGATGTTAAATTGAATATATAGTTTAGTGCTGTATTGAGTATGTTAATCATAAAGTATGTTCTTAGTGATGTATCTATTTGCTTACTTCATATTAATTATGCATAAATCGGTATCAATCTTAGAATCACACTGTACTTTATTTTATAGATATCAAATTTTTGTCATCATAGGAAAAGATTGTTCGCCCAAAAACTTATTTTGATGAGTATAAAATATTTATTATGATACTAATGATTGTGTATTTTTGAAGTAGTTAATTTATTTTATTAGAAGCATAATAAGCTTGAACGTGTAAAGAAGTATGGAGAAGCTTAGAAGAATAAATCCTAAAGTTGGAAAGTATTTGGAGTGTTTGGAGAAGCATTTGAAGTATTTTGGAAGCCTTTATAGTGGAGGAGTCGACCCTAAGTTAACTATGAGTTGACTTTCTTAAGAACACAGAGAGTGGATTTTTGGCATTAGCCTCGAGTCGACTCCTACTCTAGATTCAAGTCTGCATGAGTCAACTTTTATTTAATCTAAGTCAACATGATTGTGATGACAGTCTAACGACTATTTTTTTTGTGAGCTTCCAAAGGATAAATTTGACTTCCAATGGCTAGTATACCTCCTTCAAACAAATTTAAATATATTTAACATATAAAATCAATTAGGAAAGTAGATCTAAGAGGAAAGAAAAGAGAAAAACCTAAGTTCTTGATGAAGGCATTAAATAATCTTAAGCAAATCAAAGAAAGAGAAATTAAGTATAATTAATTGAGTGAGCTTCTAAGAGAACATCCTTAGCAATCATTAAAAAGTCTCTCATTCATTAAAGAAAAGAAGTCAAAGCTTCAATGAGCATTCATCATCGACTTCAATCGAGCTTCAACGAGTTTTATTTTTTTTATCCTCTTACTGATTCTTTCTTACTTCTATTGTATATTTTATTTCTTTGCAAGTTTCTTGAGATAGAAATTTATAGGATAGGCTTGTCCAAACCCATAATTGGATATTGTATTGATTAAGTTTAGAGATGACTTAGTTGGAAAGATTTTAGTTGATTTTCTACGTAAAATCAACTAGCTAGATTGATTGTGAGCCCATTAAAATAATTGGTTGGAATAATTATGAGTTCAATTCAAACAATCATACTATAATCAAGAAGATTATAGAGAAAACCCAAGTAGAGAGACTTAGAAAGTGGATGTAAGTGTTGGAATTGATACTGAATCACTATAAATTATTGTATTTGTGTTGGTTGTTCTACTTCTTATGTTGTGCCTTGATTTATTATTTATTTGGCTATGCATATTTATTACTTCCACCATATACATAGTTCACTTTAATTGATCATATATTTATTTTGAGACTGTAAAAATTTTTGAAAAATCAAATTCACCCCCCCCCCCCCGCCTCCTCTCTTGGGTTGCTACATCTGGGCAATAGCATGGGTCTAGATGTTGTTGCCTAGTAAGACAACCCAAGAGGGAGAGGATAAATTGGATTTTCTAAATCTTTTTATAACATAAAATAAATATGTGCACAACCAAAGATTCACCTATAAATCCTTGTTAGAGTGTTTAAAAATAGGTTACTAGCCATTGGGAGCCAAGAACTAGCTATTGGAGGGGTTTTGAGCAATTTTATAGCTTCTAAAAAATTAGTCATTAGAATTGTCAGCTGCATTAGAGTCGACTCCAGTAGATTTAGGGTTGACTTAAGATTTCTTCCAGTCGACTCAAAGTTTCCAGGAGTCAATTCGAGCACTATTCATAGAAAACTATCTCTCCATCTTTCTTGATAGAGTCAATTCGAGCTTTTTGAAAGTCAATTTGAGGTTTGTGTCACTTAGTGCCAGCATGTTGGAGTCAAATTGAAACCTCCAGGAGTTGACTCTAAGTCTTCTTTTCTTAAATTTTCATGTTGTGGCCTCCTTGAATCTTGCTTCTTTAGATCTTCAAGATAGATAGCATGGGATTCTTTGAAATATAGTTCTAGCTTCCTAAAATCTCTTTCAAATATTTAAAAAACTTATTAGTATAAATTATATACTTAAATATTTTATTTTTCATCAAAATCAATCTTAGGGCCAATAGGTGTCTTGATCTTTTTGGATTTTCATCACCATCATACCATAATTCGAAGAAGATGGAGATGGATGAGAGTATAGTACTAAGCTATGGTAGGATTTGGTGCTGAGCTACATAGAGATGCTATACTATGGTAGAAAGCTAAATTATGCCTACCAGAATGAATGAAAAAGATAAAGGTAAAGTTAAGGTAAATAGATTGAATTGATTGTTAAAGAGTCTAGATACAGAGTACAATTCTAATATTTATATAAAGATAAGATAATTGAAGTATAACTGAGGAAAAATAACCACAGTATAGCCACTAGACCCTATAACTATCTCTATAGCTATGATCTCTAGTGGTTAAGGTTGGAAATAGGCTTGGACCGACTCGATGGGCTCCAGGCCGGCTCAACTATAAGTTAGGCTTCAAGCTAGATCCAAACAACATCAAGTTGGGTTTGGGCTTAGGTATAGAGCCCATTTCATTTTCAGGTTGGGCTCGGACCCATCATTGGCCCATACTGAGCCTGGCCCGAGCCCAAGCACAACTACAAGTTTGGGATGGCCCAACTGTAGCCACTGAAGCATGTCAGCATTGATCAATCATTTGATCTCCAAGTGAAGGAGGGGCTTGCTCTTGTTAATGGCACTATCATGAGGGTGGTGGTGAAGGCAATAGTATGCTATGATGCCAACATTTTGGTCATACTCCTGATAATCTTGTCAGCCATGTTGTGCAAGGCAATGCAAAGGAACCCAGAATTTGCCGACCCGCTGACCCACAAGCTGAAGCATCACCAGATCGAGTCACCAGCTATCATGAAGTACCTCCTGGATGGCAATGACTACATGAAGGAGGCCTAGCTTTAGCACGAAAGGGAACCATTAACAAAATTGAAGCAAGACTGCTACACTCTCTGGACCTCCCCTTAGTGGCTCGGACCACAAATCGAATTAATTCGAATGGTGATCCACTTGATCAAGCGGGATATCAACTCCGTCAATGACAAACCCTTGATCGATGTCGCTCGCAACATCGCCCTCCATGGCAGCAACTTCCAGGTGACCTGAAAGAGAGAGAGAGAGCTATGGAAGTTTCAAGAGAGAGAGGAAGGAGAGAGAAAAAGAGGAAAAGGAGGGGGTTTTGCCAGGTCTTAGGCTCGGGCCTGGGCTCAGGCCTTAAATTTTAAATATTTTTAAGCCTAAACCCGGCTCAAACCCCAAAAGAAATATTTCGAGCTAGGCTTGGGTAGGGGTGTGGCATGGCCCAGCCCCACCCATTTCCATCCCCACTAGTGGTTTTGATGCTTCACTTCCCTAGTTCCTTCCATGATCCCAATACTATAAAACCACAAATCGGGATACTTCATGCCTCTTAACTAGACCTGATCATGGGCTGGGCTTGGGCCCAGAAAATGTGAAATTTTATATAGGCTGGGCCCGAAGCCCGATTTAAAATGAATAGAGTTTTGGCCCGAGGTCCGACCGATGATCAACTCTATCTTGACCTACGATCCATGCCGATCTAATTCCAAGTCTTCAATCTACTCATTTACATTCTGGCTAACTCATTCATTTGGTCTTTTATTTCAAAGTGCAATACATTACAACCAACTCCAACCTATCTGGCAAGAGTCATGTGCCTTTCGCTTATTCGACTTCCTTGAATCTGATCCTTGTGGTGTTGGCTATCAACTGCCATCTAGATTGTTGAGATGGGGAGTAAACAATGGAACATGGCAACATAATGTTTCTCTATTTGGAACCTAGACCTAAATACATGCAAGGACCATCTTGCCAATTTAGGATTCAAAGGGATTTCACCAATCACATTACTTAGATAGTGTTTTGTGTTATCATAATCATAATCATCCAGCCTTTTCCCAGATGTTTGGGATTGGCTTGATGGATCCTCTTTTGCCAAGTATTCCTTAGTGTTTTGCGCATTTTCATTAAATGTTAATTAATTTATGGCCTTCAATATTCTAGGTTTTAGTTGGTTTATCCAAAATGAAATGTCTAGAGTTCACTTGAGGTGGGTGGACAATAATAGAAACCTTGTGTGTAGCAGATTCTAGAAACAAGCATCAATTGTATGGGATTACTCATAAATCATTTGTTTTCATATTCATAATTTTTCTCTACATAAGAAGTATATATGCTTGGAAGAAAGCAGGATTTCTTGTACCTAGGTTAGAATGTTTGAGATTCCTCTCTAATACTTAGGTAGGGTTAGCACATGTGTTTCACCTTCTTTTCTTCTACTTTTATTTTTATTTTTATTTTAATGTAGTTCTCCAGCTTTGTGTATAGTTTTGTGCTACCTCTATTCATAATCTCTCTCTAGTTCAATAATTCTGCATGATAAACCTAGAATGTGTTTTCAATCATGGTGCTAGCAACCCAACAATAACCCTGCACACGTCCATAATGAAAAGTGCCAATGCAGTCACCAAATGGCTACCATTTGTACTTTTATGATCATGCTAAAGGAATTTTAGAACTTTTCACTTGCTAGACGACAAATAACTGGTTGCTCCTCCATTCTGCTCCTTCACTCATTGAGATCCATAATCTTCATAAACTCTGGGATGTGCAAGTTATTATCCCCAAACAACAGGAGCGTGCTTTTTAGGCCCTTAGGGAAAATGATGTGCATCCTCCCAGGCGATAGGTATCCATCCTTGCCTATAAAATCCAAATTCCCTGGGACCCTCCAGGTTGGTGGAGACTTACTCTTGCATGCCCTCCTTCAGAGACTGGTTCCATATAAATTGGATTCATCTCTTCCACAAGACTCTTGAGTGTCTATAATTCCATCAGGACATTCCCCAAGCTCCATACGACATCCATCGAAACTCCACACTCCATCTCAAGCCTTATTGCACCTCATGCTCAACTCCAAATTGTCACTAATTTTTTTCTAAGAGCTCAAACCTCTTCTATTTGCTTCTATGAAGAATTGACTTAGGCATTGAAGGGTCCTCCACCGAGAAACTTCTCTTAGCATAAGGACTTCCTTGTCTTTGATGGTTTTGTAGGATCCGGCTCATGGAAATGGCTTAGGACTATGTGCTGGCATACACACCTCTTAAAGGTCCCGTCTAGCCATCCAGAGACCACCACATCATCTCTTCTCAATTCTAGCTTAGTGGCCTAGGCCAAATTATCCTTACGATAGTAATAGATTGGTGCTAGAGGAAGGATCCAACCCATATTTGAGATCTCGAGTTTCTCTCCCCTCATCGATCGAGTATAAGGGGCAAGAAGACTATGGCGGCACCTTCCACCACTTTCCCAGAAGTATTGATGGAATCCACCATCTTCGATTAGGGCCATTGAGATCCTAATGTCTTGGAGGTGTCAACTCCTCCAGCCATCACTTCCAAGCAATTTCAATAGCTCTTGTTGTAGGTCCAGGCACTCACTACCATCGTACAAGATTTGCAATAGTTGACTCACCAATCCATCCCTACTCCGAGTGATCATCCGATGCTAGCACACCCAGAGTTTTCTCTTCCCTCTAGGAGTTTATGGTGGAGCAACTGTTCTCACCCCATTAGCCTAGAAGGAGTGCCCTGGGTCACTTGATCTGCCCATCAGAGCCTTGAGCAAGTTTCACTTCACTATCAACCTTACCCCTCGAGCGATGAGCAAGGTAAAGAGGATGAGCCTACTCTTCTCTCATCTTTTTCACCTTTCTCTTCCTCGCAAGATTCATCTACAAGTGGGTCTGTGAGTCACCGACCCAAGAGGAGGATCGATCGACATGATGAGTTGGATCAAAAGATCTAGGAAGTGGACTGCTATATTGAGGTCCTCCACTAACACCAGCTAGCTTTGGGAGGAGAGCCTCTATTTACAACTCACCCTCCTTTCATGGAGCAAATCATGGAGGAACCGATCCCTTATTATTTCAAAGAACCATCTATGGGGGTTTATGACAGCACCATGGGCCTCTATGACCATTTGGAGAGCTTCAAGGCCCTCATGATACTACAAGGGGCCTCGGATGTGCTGTTGTGCAAGTCCTTCCCTGCTACTCTTCAAGGTTGTTGCCCAGCTATGTAACCCAAGAGGGGGGGTGAATTGGGTTTCTAAAAATTTTAAACTTAACTTACACCTTATGAAAATTATTTAACAATAGCAAGATAAGTAAGGAGAGTGTAATTGATTCAAGGCTAATGGTTGAATGCAAGAATGCAAGAGAATAACAAAATTCTAAAAGGAGAGTAATTAAGCACAATACAAACAAGAGAATTTATAGTGGTTCGGTGCCAACCTTGCACCTACATCCACTCCCCAAGCTCCTACTTGAGAATTCCAATCCACTAACTTGTATTCAACCTGAATACACTTGTCGGAAACTCCGACTCTAGCTATCCCAAGCTAGTCCACTTATTTCTCGGGTACAAGCCAACCCAATACAACATCGAAACCTCCGACTCTAGCTATTCCAAGCTAGAACACTTGTTTCCTGGATACAAGCCAACCTAATACAATCCGATTCAAGGTTTGGATCAATCTTTTCATGTTTTGGAACTCTTCTAAAATAAAAAATAATGACTCAAAAAGAGTATTATAGTTAACAGCACAGAAATACAAATGAAGCTCCTTTAATGAGCGAATAAAGCTTTAAATACACTTTACACAATTAGAAGGAAGCTCTTTCTGATTTCCTCAAGGTGGTTGGAGACTTGAATGAGCTCTTGAGGAGTTGGTGAACTTGAAATGAAAGCTTCTTTAACTTCAAGAGAGCTCTTTGCTTAGGACTGAAATATATGCTTGAAATCCTTTTCAAAACCCTTCTCTTTTTTTTGAATCCCTCCTTTAAGTCCCTTTATATAACTTCAAATAATGGTGGAGAGTAATCTGGGCTGAAATAGAGCCGTTAGTGCACATTTAATGAGCATTAAATGTAGTTGAAACGGGTTAAAAACTAGCCGTTGTGGAACTTTTTCATCATAGGGGTCGACTCATAGGGTCGACTTATGCTCATGGGTCGACTCATAAGGTCGACCTCTGTGGAATAGAACAGAAAATGACTATTCTGTAATTTTGACCTGCAAAGCAGTAGAGGTCGACTCATAGGATCGACTCACAGAGAGTGCCAGCTAAAATTTCAGCGTGTCGTTCAGCTCTTTAAACCATGAGTCGACTCATGGGGTCGACTCAAAAATAAAAATCTAGTTTTCTTGCAAAATATACTTCCAAAAATATTAAAATTTTCTTTAGTAGACTGCACATCTTTTGTTCTTGCTCTTGAGGCTTCTGAATCAGGTATTGATAAAATTATGATTTTGCCCCTGAAAAGCAATGTCTTTTTTCAATCCAAGATCATTAGTAATCCCCTTAAATACTTTGTAATCATCAAAATCAATTCAAGGAGCAACAATCTCCCCCTTTTTGATGATGACAAAATACTTGAGCAAAAGCATATATAAAGCATTGAACATGAATTTCAAATTTATAAAGATGCATCACTTAAATATCATAGCCAAGTATTGGAATGAAATGCATCATAAGCAGTTTAAAGACAGATTTAAAATTTACTATAAATTTAAAATTTGCTTATAAATTTGAAATTTGCTTATAAATTTGAAATTTGCTTATAGTTCAATCTCTTATTGCTCAATCTCGATTTTAATTTTTGAATTTTTTTGCTCAATCTCAATCTTAATGTTCAATCTTTGCTGCTCTTATTGCTTTTCTCAATCTCATCAATCTTGATTCTCTACTCTCCCTTTTTGACAGCATCAATTGAGATTCTCTACTCCCCTTTTTGAATATATTTTCTATTCCTTCCTTTTGATGTGATCAATTTTACTTCTTTAGCTTCTTTATTTAATTGCTTATTTCTGTATTGCTTATTATTTTACTCCCCCTTAATATAGCAATCGTAAAAGATAAATCAATTTGCTCATTTAAAAGATATTGCTATTCAAGTTTTTCATAATTTAAAAGTAATTCAAGTTGATCACATTCAGAGATATTCATTCAAAGTCAAAGTGTATATATATATTTCCAAAAGATGAGTGAGTACAAAGATGTTTCAATACATAAGTGTTGACTTAGAGTACAAAAGACATGGATAGAAACTATCCAAGAGTCAAACAGTCAACATTGCATTACATGGCCTACAAGATAGATCCTAGACAACAACTAAAGAAAAGACTGACTACACTCAATCTAGTAGCTATCATGATTGGATGGATCAGAGTCTGATGAATCCGAGATGGGGTGAGGAGATGAAGGATCACGTCCATGGGCTCGACCTCGATCGCGTCTGCCTCTGCCACGGGTAGAGGTGCCAGCACGAGTGGAAGGGTGAGAGGATCCTGAAGGCTGAGAAGCAAAGGACTGAGCTACTAGTGATAGTCTGATGGTGTCCAGGAGGTTTAAAGCTCTCAAAATAGATTGTAGCAGTACAGTAACTGAGTGGAAGCATGCTCACTAGAGCCCCTGATCTCTCTCCTCAGAAAGTCAAAACCACTCTCTAAGACTCCTCGCAGTCTGGCTGCCTCCGCAGATAGGTCTGAGACCTCAGTGATGTCCTCATGTGGCTATGGATGGGCTAGAGCTAATACTTATCTCTACAAGTCAAATACTCTGCCAGTCAGCCTCACTATACAACCCTCAAGCTGCTCGATGCATACTGACTGATCAGAAATCATTTGAAACACCGTGGAGATGTGGGGGATCAGTGTCTGATCAGATACATCATGAGATGTCGATCCCTGAGCAAAAGCTGAAGTATCCATCTGACGAGATAGTATGGAAGCTACGTGCTGAGATATCATCTCTATCTGATCATCAGCCAATCTGATCTCTGAGGGATGTGCTCTGCTGTCCGACTGCTGGACTGAAGTGTGCCTCCTCATAGACTCTGATGGCCCAGCCTCGTGGTCAGAAACAAACTGAATGTCTGGAGATACAGCCCTGTGATCATGGAGAGGTGATGATGGTCCTTCCTCCTCTGCTCTGTCCTCAGCTCTCTCTTCCACACCTTTTGTCCAACCACCATCAGTCTTGGAAAATCCCATGCGGTGCAGAGTATGGTGGTTGATAGTGTCGGAGTGAGAAAACCTAGCTACTACCTCTCCCTCAAAGCTAACTCCAAACCTCTTAAATACTAAAGTGAGAGCCATACCGAAAGGCAAATGTGCCTTGGACCTATTCAAGGTCTCTCTCATAGCTTCAATCATCAATACCGGGAGGTTCAGGGGGGTTTAAGTAATAACATGATACATAATGCAGATGTCCCGTCCAGAGAGGAGATCATGTCTACCACTTCTAGAGAAAAATAACTTAGTTACCATTTGGTGTAGTAGCCTCATCTCAATGGAAAGGATCTTGGTCTCTAATTTGTTTAGGCTTCCCGTGAAGGTTCTTCCTAGAATTACATTTATTCCCTCCTTAACTGGGAGTTCCAGTTTGTGTATTCCTCACAGGGTAAATGAAGGATTTCTCCCAAAAGAATAGGATCTAGGTCAATTTCTACACCCTTTACTATGGAATTTACTGTTTCATTGCTGTAGCTCAAGTTCAAATAAAATTCTCTAACAAGATCCACATAGGTATTTTCTTTAAGTGAGCAGTAGAATTCCAACCTTGGTCCTTAATTTTTGATCCGATAGAGAACCCTTCCTTTTCGAAAAATCTGAAATCAATATTTTTGTCGGGCTCTACCTTCCTATTGGAGAGGGGTATCTTACTGGGGCTAATTGGAGACCGAGATGTAGCTGGAGCAGATGCAGGAGCAGGGTCTGACGCTGATGTGGTCTCGGTTGCTTGTCTCTTCTGGTGCACACTTTCTTCCAACCTGCGAACTGATTTCCTTCTCTATGGAAGCTTCATCTTCGGAGCTATTTGCATAATCAGAGCTAGCAAGAAACTTAGGAGAGCGAATGTGGGGAGAGATAAAGGATTTTTAGAGAAAGAGTAAGGATTTTGGAGAAGAGGAGTGCCGATTTGGAGAAGACGGGTAGAGTCTAGGGCTAGCTCGCCTCGCTCCAAATGAAGAAGAAGAAAAGGGAGGAGCTTGGTTCCAAGAGGGTGATTTTAAGAATGAGAGATGGTGGGAGAAGAGTTTTTGGGGAAGAACTTGAATTTGAGGAAGAAGAGGGGGAGTCTTTTGGCTTGGTGGAAGGAAGAAGATGAAGAGTTGGGTCGGCTCAAGGGAGGATTTCAAACAAAAAGAAGTGCCCGAAAGATTTGATCAAAATTATAAGTTTGCCCTAGGGTCGACCCTGGGGGTCGACTCATGGCACAGAGAAATTCAAAAAAATGATGAAACAATTTCAAAAAAATTTGAAATATTAGGAGAAGAATGTATACCCAAAAATTGATTATGAGAATGATTATTTTGGACGTTTGAGCTCAAAAGATGAGAATTAAGCTAAAAGAATTTTTGATATTGATACCTTGAAATCAGAGAGACACCTAAGCAGATGGATCAAGGATTCCTAGTTCTCTCCTAATTTCATAAAATCTATCTTCACTTAAGGCCTTGGTAAAGATGTCAGCTAATTATTTTTCAGTACAAATATAGTCAAGAATTATATCTTTATTTTGGACATGTCTCTTATGAAATGATGCCTGATTTCAATATATTTTGATCTAGAATGTTGAATTGGATTTTTAGTGAGATTTATAGCACTAGTGTTATCACATCTTATGGGAGTTTCATTAAGTTTGATACCAAAGTCTTCGAGTTATTGCTTAATCCATAAGATTTGAGCACAACAACTTCCGGCAGCAATGTATTCAGCCTCGGCTATAGACAGAGCTATCGAATTTTATTTCTTGCTAAACCAAGAGATTAGGTTAACTCCAAGAAATTGGCAAGTTTTACTAGTACTTTTTCAATCTAATTTACATTCAGCAAAATCGACATCTGAATATCCTATTAAATCAATTAGTGAGTCCTTAGAATATCATAATCCTAGAGTTTGTGTACCATTTAAGTATTTAAGGATTCTTTTAACTACATTCAAGTGTGACTCTTTTGGATTTGATTGAAATTGAGCACACAGGCAAACACTAAATATGATATCAGGTCTACTAATAGTTAAATATAATAGAGAACCAATCATGCCTCTATAAAATTTTAAGTCTACACTCTTACCTTCTTCATCCTTGTCAAGCTTACATGTTGGGCTCATGGGTGTGCCAATCGGTTTGGAGTTCTCCATTCCAAATCTCTTGAGTAATTCTCTTGTGTACTTGCTTTGGGTGATGGAGATTCCTTCCTTTGTTTGTTTGATTTGGAGTCTGAGGAAGAATGTAAGTTCTCCCATCATGTTCATCTCGAACTCCCCCTGCATGAGCTTTGCAAAATCTTGACAAAGAGTTTCATTAGTAGACCCAAAAATAATATCATCAACATATATTTGTATAACTAATATATCATCTTGATTTCTTTTAATGAAAAGGGTTGTGTCTACATTTCCTCTTGAAAAATTATTATTAAGTAGAAATTTGCTTAACCTTTCATACCAAACCCTAGGTGCTTGTTTCAAACCATATAAAGCTTTATTTAATCTAAAAATATGATTCGAAAAAGCATGATTTTCAAAATCTGGAGGTTGTTCTACATAGACTTCTTCAGTAATGTATCCATTTAAAAAGATACTTTTGACATCTATTTGGAATAATTTAAATTTCATAAAGCAAGCATATGCAAGTAGAAGTCTAATTGCCTCTAATCTAGCAACAGGTGCAAAGGTCTCATCAAAATCAATTTCTTCTTCTTGATTATAATCTTTTGCAACTAATCTTGCCTTATTTCTTATCACATTTTCATGTTCATCCAATTTATTCCTATATACCCATTTTGTGCCAATTATTGAGTAGTTTTTAGGTCTTGATACTAAGGTCCATACATTATTTCTTTTAAATTGATTAAGTTTTTCTTGCATTGCATTAATCCAATTATAATCTTTTTCAGCTTCGTCTATAGTTTTAGGTTCAAGATGAGAGACAAAAGCATAATGATTGAATGCATCTTTAAGAGAAGAACGAGTTCTTACCCCATGTGTAGGATCACCAATGATTAGTTTCTTGGGGTGATTGTGATCCTACCTCCATTCTTTAGGTAGATGGTTTGTACCTTGAGGTTATTCTTATCGTTCTTCTCCTTCCTCATCTTGTTTGTCTTCATATTCTTCATCATCTTGAATTGTTAAATCTTTTAGAGTGATCTCCTTCATCCTTTCTATAAGAGGATCTGCATCATCAAAACCTTCATTCTTCCTTGAAGGAAGATCGTTAGTTTCATCAAAGACAACATGTATTGACTCCTTTACTACTAAGGTTCTTTTATTAAAAACTCTAAAGGCTTTACTAGAAGAGGAGTAACCAAAAAAAATTACTTCATCGGATTTTACATCAAATTTTTCTAGTCTTTCTTTACCATTATTTAATACAAAACATCGGCAACCAAAAATATGAAAATATGCAATGTTTGGTTTTCTTCCTTTCCAAAGCTCGTAGGGAGTTTTCTTTAAAATTTATCTAATTAAGGCACGATTTAATATGTAACACACTGTGTTAATAGCTTTCGCCCAAAAGTATCTTGGAAGGTTGCTTTCACATAGCATGGTACGGGCCATTTTTTTAAGAGTTCTATTTTTCCTTTCTACTACCCCATTTTGTTGGGGTATTCTAGGTGCTGAAAAATTATGGCCAATTCCTTTTTCATCACAAAACTTCTCAAAATCTTGATTTTCAAATTCGGTTCCATGATCACTTCAAATATTTTGAATTGAAAATCCTTTCTCATTTGTGACTTTTCGATAAAATTTAGAGAAAACATGAAAAGTTTCATCCTTATGTGCCAAAAAGAAAATCCATGTAAAATGAGAGAAATCATCAATAATTACAAAACTATATCATTTTCCTCCTAGACTAGTAGTTTTGGTAGGTCCAAATAAATCCATATGCAATAATTTTAATGGCCTAGAAGTTAAAACAATATTTTTAGATTTGAATGAAACTCTTGTTTGTTTACCTAGTTGGCATGCATCACAAATTTTATCATTTTCAATATTTAATTTGGGTAAACCAATAACCAATTCCTTCTTAATGAGTTTTGAAAGTGAGTGCATGCTGATATGTGCAAGCCTACGATGCCAAAGCCAACTAGTCTCATTAATCTTGGCATTCAAAGCTACTAGGCATTGCATATTTATTTTGGAAGGATCATTCAAATCTACCATATAAACATTACCATGTCTGTGCCCAATAAATTTAATGCCTTCATTAATAGGACTAGTTACAATGTAGACTAGTTTCATATATCAAATATATGTAGTTTCAGATCTAAATAAAAATGCATCACATATACATCAATTTTCAGATCTAAAACTAAATTTACACATATCAAATATATATATATAATTAAATCTAAAATAATAATTAAAATATTTTAAAAATATCTTTTCAAAAATTGATTCACATCAAACTAGGACAACCTTTACAATATAGGGGGTAAACCCTATATCAGGACAACCTTATATCAGTTTGATGTAAATTTTTAATCATTCTAATTTTAGAACTAAACTTAAATTAAATATATCAAATATGCTAATTTTTAGATCTAAAAGATTTGATTTAATTATGAAGATTCAAAAATGACTTTGTATCATTTATCACAAAAATGATTGTGCTTAATAAATTATATTTTAAACCATCTACTAATAAAATATTTTTAATATACTTAGAGGGAGTGATACCAATGTTACCTATACCAATGATCTTTCCTTTGCCATTGTCTCCAAAGGTGACTATTCCTCCATTTTTAGCAACAAGTGTGATGAATTGAGATTCATCATCAGTCATGTGTCTTGAGCACCCGCTATCAAGATACCATCTCCGGTTTGCTCCTTGGGATGCAAGACACACCTATACATAAGAATCAAATTTTGACTTTTGGTACCCAAATTTTCTTAGGTCCTTTTTGGTTAGTCACAATGGTTCCTTTTGGAACCCATATTTTTTTTACATTAGAATTTATGAATTTGTTAGAGAAACAAGTGTATGACTTGTGTCCTACTCTACCATATTTGAAGCAAGTAATGTTTGAAAACTTGTTGCTTGAAGAGTTTACATAAATATTTTTTAGAAACTTTTGTTCTTTAAGGGGTTGTAGCCAAGACCAGCTTTATCATAAACGGCCTTTTGATTTTCAAGTATCATATTAAGTTTATTTGAACTTAAGGTGAATTTTTCAACCATTGATTTTAGCTTGGCAATCTCATCTTTTAAGTTTAGATTTTCTTGAGACAGGATTGATTTTTCATTAGAAATACTCTCATTTTGTTTTAGTAAGTATTGATTCTTTGATTTTAACTCTTTGTTCTTTACCCCTAGCTTCTTTAGTTCATCAATTAAATCATAAAAAGCTTCATGAAGTTCTTCAAAGATAAAGTCAATAGGAGTTGCAGAATTTATCTCATTTTTATGTGCCATAAGGCACAAGTTAGCTTGTTCATTTGAGTCTTCTTCTTCGGAGCTTGACTCATCACTTCCACTCCAAGTAGCCATTATGGCCTTCTTCTTGTACTTCTTGGGACCTTTCTTCAATTGTGGGTATTTAGACTTAAAATATCCCGATTTCTTGCATTCGTAGCAAATAAGTGGTTGTTCTTTATCCTTTTCTTTGCTATATTCCCCTTTTATGGGTGGCCTCTTCCTCATTCCTTGTTTCTTTTTCTTCAAAAATTTTTTAAATCTTCTAGTAATGAGAGCCATTTCTTCATCCTGCTCTTCATTTTTCGTATCATCAGTTTCTTCATCAAGTTGAGCCATGGATTTGAGGGTGATTGTCCTCTTCTTTTTGACTTCTTCTTCTTCTTGATGTTGTTTCATGCTCAGCTTATGTGTCATCAGTGATCCTAGAAGCTCTTCCAAGGGTAGAATGTTCAGATCCTTGGCTTCTTGGATGGCAGTCACTTTGGCTTCCCAAGTTCTTGATAATGACCTAAGAATCTTCCTCACGAGGTCACTGTTAGAATAAGACTTACCAAGACTTTTCAGACCATTTATAATATCAGTAAAATGGATAAACATTTCAGTTATAGATTCATCATGCTCCATTTTAAAAAGTTCATATTTATGCACGAGCATGTTAATTTTGGATTTTTTCACTTGATTAGTTCCTTCATGAGTTACTTCTAATCTATCCCATATTTTTTTAGCAGACATGTATGTTGAAATATGATTGAATTCATTAGCATATAGGGCACAATACAAGATATTCATGGCTTTAGCATTTAGTTGGGCCATTTTCTTATCAACCTCATCCCATTCTTTTTCAGATTTGGTTGATTCCACGCCATCAATAATTTTAGTGGGTGTGTGTGATCCGTTTACTATGATACTCCACATATCATAGTCAAGTGCTTGAATGAAGATTTTCATCCGAGCTTTCCAATATGTATAGTTTGACCCATTGAAAAGTGGAGGTCGGTTAGTGGACTGCGCCTCGGTTAGAGAAGTGCCAACTTGAGTTGCCATAGATCTTTAGCTCTTTGATGGTTAAATCAAAGTAGGACTAGAGCACCGAGCTCTGATACCACTTGTTGCCCAGCTATGCAACCCAAGAGGAGGGGTGAATTGAGTTTCTAAAAATTTTAAACTTAACTTACACCTTATGAAGATTATTTAACAATAGCAAGATAAGTAAGGAGAGTGTAATTGATTCAAGGCTAATGGTTGAATGCAAGAATTTAAGAGAATAATAAAGTTCTAAAAGGAGAGCAATTAAGCACAACACAAACAAGAGGATTTATAGTGGTTCGGTGCCAACCTTGCACCTACATCCACTCTCCAAGCTCCTACTTGAAAATTTCAATCCACTAACTTATATTCAACCTGAATACACTCATCAAAAACTCCGACTCTAGCTATCCCAAGCTAGTCCACTTGTTTCTCGGATACAAGCCAACCCAATACAACATCGGAACCTCCGACTCTAGCTATTCCAAGCTAGAACACTTATTTTTTGGATACAAGTCAACCCAATATAATTTGATTCAAGGTTCGGATCAACCTTCCCACATTTTGGAACCCTTCCAAAATAAAAAATAATGACTCAAAAAGAGTATTACAGTTAACAGCATAGAAATACAAATGAAGCTCCTTTAATGAGTGAATAAAGCTTTAAATACACTTTACACAATTAGAAGGAAGCTCTTTCTGATTTCCTCAAGGTGGTTGGATACTTGAATGAGCTCTTGAGGAGTTGGTGAACTTGAAATGAAAGCTTCTTTAACTTCAAGAGGGCTCTTTGCTTAGGGCTGAAATGCATGCTTGAAATCCTTTTCAAAACCCTTCTCTTTTTTTTGATTCCCTCCTTTAAGTCCCTTTATATAACTTCAAATAATGGTGGAGAGTAATCTGAGCTGAAATAGAGCCGTTAGTGTACATTAAATGAGCATTAAATGCAGTTGAAATGGGTTAAAAACTAGCCATTGTGGAACTTTTTCATCACAGGGGTCGACTCATAGGGTCGACTCATGCTCATGGATCGAGTCATAGGGTCGATCTCTGTGGAACAGAATAGAAAATGACTATTCTGTAATTTTGATCTGCAAAGCAGCAGAGGTTGACTCATAGGGTCAACTCATGACAATGGATCGACTCACAGAGAGTGCCAGCCAAAATTTCAGCGTGCCGTTCAGCTCTTTAAACCATGAGTTGACTCATAGGGTCGACTCAAAAATAAAAACTTGGTTTTCTTATAAAATATACTTCCAAAAATATTAAAATTTTCTCCAGTAGACTGCACATCTTTTGTTCTTGCTCTTGAGGCTTCTGAATCAGGTATTGATAAAATTATGATTTTGCCCCTAAAAAGCAATAAGTCTTTTTTCAATCCAAGATCATTAGTAATCCCCTCAAATGCTTTGTAATCATCAAAATTAATTTAAGGAGCAACAAAGGTACTATCCGAGCTTGGTATACTTGGCTCCAACCAAACTCCATCTATTCTTTCGAGGAGTTTGGCCACTAATTCGCTACCCAATTTCAGAGAAGCCGTAAGCCAAGGAAGGGCATTAAAGTCCTCTTCTCCATCAAGCAAAAAGATGTGAAACCTCTCCAAATCTATATGAGTCACTTCAAAGCGATCCTGTTGGAAGTCCGCGATCTAGATCACTCATTTACAATGTCAACTCTTAAGAAGGAGCTGAAGGTAAATAGTTTCTACTTCTCCCTCTCTAAGAAGTTCCTTTATGACTTCTTCAAACTCTTCACCCAGGCTGATAAGTACATTACCAAAGAAGAAGGGATGGTGGAGAAGCGAAGGGAGAAGTCATACCAGAAAAGGATTAGGGAGGACCACTCAGCTCTCTAGCCAAAAAAGCAAAAGCTCAATGGGAAGCCACCCCGTCGCTCTCAGAGCCCTTAGCGATTCGAGGACTTCACATCTTTGGACATGTCTTTGAGGTAAATTTTGATGGAAATAAAGAACCAAGACATCCTCCGATGGCCTGAGAAAATGAGCTAGTGAACTTAGTCTTGATGTGATCATTTGAAGTATCGCCACTTTCACAAAGATCACAGTCATGACATGGAAGACTGCTACCAACTCAAGAGGGAGATAGAAGCCCTCATCTAGTGAGGCTACTTGCCAAACTTCATCAACCATCGGAAGGATGCTGAGCTTCCAAGCCATGATCCTCTACCCCCACTCGAGCCACCGGTCGATGGTAGACCCATCATCAAGGTCATCCATACCATCACTGATGGACCTGTTACTAGAGACGAGAGCTCATATATGAGAAAGGCTTATGCTATGCGGCCCAAGCTGGGGCCCCTGCATTGAAGCAACAGAGGTCAGATAATGTCATCTCCTTCTCAGATGTTGATGCTGAAGGCATCCAGACTCCTTATGATGTTATTGTAGTTGTTTCCATAACCATTATGAATTACAATGTAAAAAAAAAAATTATGGATAATGGAAGCTCTGCAGACATCTTGTTCTATAATGTCTTTTGTAAGATAAATCTACTTGCAAATTGACTCTGAAGGATCAACTCTCCCTTGGTTGGCTTTTCAGAGAATTCTGTCCCCATTAAAGGAGTTGTGGCCTTGTCCATCATTGCAGGGCAGTCCTTAAGACAAGCCATGGTCATGCTTGACTTTCTAGTTATGAAGGTTGCCTTGGCTTACAATGCAATCCTCAAAAGGTTTGGCCTGAATACCCTTCAAGCCATCATTTCGACCTACCATTTGTTGGTTAAGTTCTCCATCGCTCAAAGTGTAGGTGAACTCCAAGGAGATCAAGCCCTAGCTAGACACTATTATGTTGCCTCCCTCAAAGGAAAGAGGCCAAAGGAAAAGATTCAACACTGCTAATGGAGGAAGGCGGCAATGTAGGGAGCTGCCCAAGCAGCTTATTTTGGTCCCCCTACAAGAGTCAGACCCGAGCAGAATGGTTCACATTGGATTGCAGCAGGATGAAGCCTCCTATGCCAAACTCTTAGACTTCTTGCGAGCTAACACTGATGTCTTCACATAGTCAATCGAGGATATGTTGGGGGTCGACCTAGAGGTTATGGTGCACCATCTACATGTCGACTCATCGCATCAGTCTGTGTAGCAGCAAAAGTGAAGCTTCACCCTCAAGCATTAACAGGTCATCAAGAAAGAGGAGGATAAAGCTTCTGGCAGCTAGTTGCATCATGAGGTGGATTACCCTGAATGGCTAGCAAATGTTGTCCTTGTCAAGAAGGCAAACGGCAAGTGGCAATTATGTATAGACTTAATTGATTTAAATAAAGCTAGCTCAATAGATAGTTTTTTCCTTTATCCAGGATAAACCAGCTCATTGATGCCACCATAGGATACCAAATGCTCAGCTTCATGGATAACTCCTCTGGATATAATCAAATCTGAATGGTGCCTAAGGATGAGGAGAAGACATCCTTCATCACAGACCAAGGGTTATACTACTACAAAATTATGCCTTTCGATTTGAAGAACACTAGCTCAACTTATCAATGCCTCATCAATAAGGTCATTAAAGATCAGATCAGCCACAACGTAGAGGTCTACAAGGATGACATGCTAGTGAAAAGCCATCAGGTGAAGCAGCACATATCAAACCTTGGGGAAACCTTCTAGACCTTGAGGAGTTATCGGATGAGGCTCAATTCGAGCAAATGCACCTTCAAAGAAGCATCGGATAAATTCTTCAATTTCATGGTTACCCACAATAGAATCGAAGCAAACCCAGAGAAGATCTGAGTCATCATGGTGATGTCACCACCAAGAACCCAGAAGGGAGTGTAGTGTCCCACGAGACAAGTGGCTACACTAAACAAATTCATGGCCAGGTTGGTGAAGAAGTGCCTTCTATTCTTCAAGGCCTTAAAGTAGATCAAGGACTTTCAGTGGATGGTGGAGTATCAGGCTGCCTTCGATCAACTTCGAAAGTACCTCACCTCAATCCCACTCTTGACCTGACCATCCATTGGGGAAATGCTGTACCTATATCTCATCGTTTCCTTTATGGTGGCCATCAGCTCGATTCTCATCCATTAGGAAAAGGAAGTACAGAAGCTTATCTACTATACGAGCAGGGTGTTGAGAGATGCAGAGACAAGATATACCCCATGGTGAAGAAGATTATCTACACCCTAGTGATCTCAGCTTAGAGACTTTGACCTTAATCTAGGCACACAGTATTGATCGATTAGCCCCTAAGATAGGTGATCGCTGTCGTAGGCGGTTAAGAATAAAAACTAACTCAAACTATATAGATAGGGTGAGTAGAGATCTTTTCCACAGGGATCTAGGACGATTATCTTTTTCTTTTAAGAAAAAATAAAAAGAGAATTGATTGTAGAAGGATTAACAAGAAATAGAATAGCAAAAAAAAATCAAAAGTGTAAATTAAATTATGAAAGAAAATAATTTAAAAAAATAATCCAGGAATTCTAAAACCACCATGCAAAGAGATTTATTTTCTTCTTTTTTTTTATGTTGCAATATTATTTCTTGTGATTAAGATATTAGCATAGCTTATCTCTAAGGGGTACAAACTGTATCAGTAGATCACAGCTCGTCCTGTTGAAGTATAAACTATCTAAATTTAATTACAAGATCTAAGATTTTAATCTAGCATACCACGATCTATCTCTTCCAAGCACGTATCGTATCCAGGGATCACGGCACGTCAATAGAGGGTATAGGCCGTGTAGGCTGGATCAATACCTCAAAAAAAAAAAAAAGATATGAAATAAAAGCATAATTTTATTGCATAAAAATTAAATACAAAAAAAAGAAAATAAAAACCCATTTACAGGCTTCATCATATTCCTGGATTGAAGGGATTTAGCCACGCATCAAACTCTCTAGCTCCATAATCTCCTAATATTTGATCCCTAAAGCTCTTTGAATTTTTTCTCTATTTTTTCCTTGCTTTTTCTCTGATTTTTTCTCCTTTAAAGCTTATTCCCAGACTCCCTATTTATAGATAATTTTTTCATATTTTTCTGATCACAAAAGGAGTCCTAAAATCCTTAGAAAACGTATTAATCTTCTAAAAATTTTTTTGGCCATCGGATCAAGCTTGGACCGCCCAGATTAGCTCAAAAATTAGAGTTATAATCCTTATCAGGGTCGGATCAAATGTCAGTCGTCCAATCTGGGTTTTGATGAAGTTCTGACTGTCGGATCGTGCAAAAGAGTCTTTAACACAGTCGGAAGTGATAACAGCCATTGGATCGCGTGATGGATTGCTTCTGGGCCATTGGATCGCGCAAAAGAGTCCTATTCAAAGTCAGCAATGAGTCTGAACCATCAGATCTGGATCAAATTAAATCTCAGTCATTGGATTGCGCCCAGGATCTTTCTTTCGCTGTGAGCCGCACCTGTGGACCGCATAACTATTCCTGTGGACCGCGCCCTGGCTCTGTGGACCGACCGACCGGTCCACCGTACACCGGAGGTAATATTTTTTATTTTTTAGGATATTTTAGCTCTATTTTTGCTCTAATTTTTCACCTAAAAAATTAAAAAAAATATACATTAAATTTTTCAAAAATTTCTCTTCATTTTGGTGCTTAAATTGCTCAATTAAATTAACATCTATTTTTTTACAAATATATCTAATTTCATATTTTTTTCAAAATCACTTATTTTTTAAGAAAATTCAATAAATTCATGAAATTAGGGTTTTTAAGAAGATGTTAGCACCATAAATTATCAAAAATACCTTCAATAAATATAAAAATATACCACTTATCACACTCTCCAACTTGAACTTTGCTCGTCCTCGAGTAAAGAAAGAATTTAGAATCAAGTACCTTTAAACTTAAAATCTCAAATTTTACCAAATAATTTTTCAAAAAGACCACTGATGTTCAGTAGAGTATAAATGAGGTATGTCATTGGGGTATTAATACTAGTCAATATGAGAGTTAAACTAAGAATACTAAACTTTTTCTGAACTTTTCCAAATTATCCCTACCTTTATCTCTAAATCATTAACCCTCATATGGACAAGTATATTGTTACTTCTGTCCTTCATTTATTGATTAAATTTTTTTTTACTAATTTTTTTTAATATTATACCGCTATTGAGTGTCTTAACCCCTTAAGCTTTCTGTTTGACCCATGTAGCGAGTTTTCAGTCAATGACTCCCAAACCAGATGGTTTTAGGGCACTAGGTATAAAGTACCCCTCGAATCTACTTGCTCAAATCAAACAGGCTACGAGTTAAAACGACCTTTACAACAAAGCTTCTTTACCCTTCATACCTTTTGACGCGAAACTCAATGCTTGCTTAGGCAAAGAGGCCCGGTTACTCAGCATGAAGTACTTGAAATTTTTTTTTTTTAATATATGAAAAAATGTATAGTTACCCTACATAAGTCCATAAGAAGTAAACTCTTCTTTGATGCTGGTAGAAAAATTTAGAAATACACAAAGAAAACTATTTAAGTTCTAAACTTAACTCTTTATTGAGTTTTCTTAATACTTGTCCCTCGATATCTCATAACTCTCTAGTCTGTACATCAATTTTCTTTTAAAATATGCTTGGTTTAACTCAATTCTTAAATGTAATCTGGTGCTTAAATGCTAAATACTAACTTACTTGAGGACTTTTGAAAATATATATATATATATTTTTAAAATATTTTAAAAATATTTTTCTTTCCAACTTAATCGACATTGTCCTCAATAGAGTAGAAAAAATGAAAGGTGCATAAAAAGAGAAAGAAAAAGGAGGGATGTCACCAGATCCAGAAGCTTTTTTCAAAATTGGTGCTTCCCCTATCTTAGCCAATATTGCCTTCAAATTCATACAAAGCAAGCCTTGATAAACCTGAACAAAATGCAAAAGAAAGTAAAAGCAAAAACTAAAAACTAGGTTGCCTCCCAGAAAGTACTAAGTTTTAAGTCTTCAGCCAGATCAGATTATTGATAGACTCTTCCATACAGAGCGGTCCTTTATTCTTAAAAAAAATGAAGATCAGTTAAAATAAAATAAAAGAAATTTGGGTTGCCTCCTAAAAAGTATTAAGTTTAACATCTTCAGCCAGACGCTAAAAGAGTGTTTATCCTATTCCTGCTCGAATCTTAACATGAGTCTGTAATTTTCTACATGATTCAGGCTCTTCCTTAAGGTATTTCCTACTTGGGACCATTATATGACTCATTCTCCTGATAACTAACAATTATTCCTTTATAATTAGATCTAGGTATAACTTAAGTACTAATCGGGGTTTTAAGAGATCTAGATCTATATACTCGATGTGCTGAGGAAGTGTTTCTGGATCTCCTATTGTCACCTCTTCCTTTTTAAGTAGAGGTTCAACTAGTGTTATGAGGGGTTCAACAATTAATTTTGGGTTTAGCTGAGTGTAATGGTCACTAGGTATGGATACCTCATTATTATCAACTTCAGGTATCTCCTCCAGTTCCTTAGACTTGAATGTTCTCAATTGATTGAACTGATCTTTGAGTTCTAGACCATTTTGAGCTCTAGGGTCATCCTCTAGTTGGCTTGATAATTTACCCTCTTCTAGTTTACTAACCACTATAGTTGACTGGTCCAATTGTTTAAATAATTGGTCAGTAGTTTGCATGAAATTATTGAGGGTATTTTTAATGTTTGAGGTTGATTGCGCTAAGATATCTAGACTCTTTTCTAACGTGTTGACTCCTTCCTCAGGATCTGATTGATCATTCAGTGTTTGGTTGGGCCATAGATAAGGTTGATAAAAATTATGGGCTCCTAATGTTGCATCTTATGACCATATAAAATTGGGATGACTTTTAGACCCTGGGTTATAGATTGGTGCATAAGGTTCATTTATGTAGCTTTTATTGAATGCACTCTCCTATATGAGCTCAGTTTGGGTTGGGTTCATCAAATAAGGACACTCCTCCACAACATGATCTGGTGCATCACATCCAATGCACATGGGTGCTAGCACTTGATTAAATTGGATATGTCTTTCGAATTCTAAGGCTTCAATTCTATTGGTCAAAATTGCAATTCTAGTATCTTCAAATTCTCTTGAATAAATGTATGTATTTTCAATTTCAGTGGATGTAGGATGCATGTTAATCATTTGAGAACCAATTATAAAATTGTTAGTTGAGGATCTAATTCTAGACGGTTGGACAGAGCTAATCGAATAACACAGGTCCAACAGAGTTCTAGGTTGTCTATTGGAATCTATTTCTTCCTCAGTAACCTTATAGGCTTGTAGATTTTAGATTGTGTCTGGCAATTTTCATTTTATCCCAATAGAAAAAAAAATTTAAATTTTTTTTTAATATATGAGAGAAAAAAAAAGGAGAAGAAGAAGAGTTCTAGTGATGAGAGTCCTAAGGAGTCCTAAATCTAGAGATGTTAGAGAAGAGTATTTTAATTAGGGTTAAAGTTTGTAGGTTAGTAATCACATTATGCAATCAATCCTAGCTAAGGGTAACCCTAGATCTAAACAGCTCCTAACTGTCAAGGTTGCCTTTGAGCACTCCAGGTAAAAGACTAGCTACTCAACTGGCCAGGTAAGTGTAAGATCGGTGGGGGTCCCCCCGTTGCTTTCCTTTGACACCAACTGAGTTGGCCAGGTAAACGAACGGAACTAATTAAATAACCACTTTCCTTTAGGACGTAGTCCTTGAACCACTTTTCTAGACACCAATCAAACTGACTAACCCTAACCCGATCTTACTCTTAGGATCCCTTGTCCTATTGAGCTCGAAAGTCCTTAGGGGCCAATGTCTAATTAATTTTAAATTAAGATTTAGGCCAATGAAATATGCAGGATGGTGGTTTGTGGGCCAAGGAAGGGTGATGAAATCCCCACCTTATCTTGTTTAGGATTTGTGCCCTTAAGATGTTTTATGGATTTATGTAATGCAAGAAGAAAAGATGACCAGATTTGATAGTTAGTTAAGAGTAAATTGATTTGTTTTATTTTTTTAGGTTTTGTGAGTAAGTATCTAATTCCTTGAGTAGATTATGTGGTGTCAATGTAATTTTTTTTTTTTAAATAATCATACCTAGATCTCCGACAACGACACCAAAATTTGATTGCTGTCGTAGGCGGTCAAGAATAAAAACCAACTCAAACTATATAGATAGGGTGAGTAGGGATCATTTCCATGAGGATCTAGGGCGATTATCTTTTTCTTTTAAGAAGAAATAAAAGGAGAATTGATTGTAGAAGGATTAACAAGAAATAGAATAGCAAAAAAAAAAATCAAAAGTATAAATTAAATTATGAAAAAAAATAATTCAGAGAAATAATCTAGAAATTCTGAATCCACCATGTAAAGAGATTTATTTTCTTTTTTTTTATGTTGCAATATTATTTCTTGTGATTAAGATATTAGCATAGCTTATCTCTTAGGGGTACAAACTGTATCAGTAGATCATAGCTCATCCTGTTGGAGTATAAACTATCTAAATTTAATTACAAGATCTAAGATTTTAATCTAGCATACCACGATCTATCTCTTCAAAGCATGTACCGTATCCAGGGATCACGGTACGTCAATAGAGGGTATAGGCCGTGTAGACTGGATCAATACCTCAAAAAAAAATAAAAAGATATGAAATAAAAGCATAATTGTATTGCATAAAAATTAAATACAAAAAAAAAAATAAAACCCATTTACAGGCTTCATCATATTCCTGGATTGAAGGAATTTAGCCACGCATCAAGCTCTCTAGCTCCATAATCTCCTAATATTTGATCCCTAAAGCTCTTTGAATTTTTTCTCTATTTTTTCCTTGCTTTTTCTCTAATTTTTTCTCCTTTAAAGTTTATTCCCAGACCCCCTATTTATAGGTAATTTTTTCATATTTTTTTGATCACTAAAGGAGTCCTAAAACCCTTAAAAAATGTATTAATCTTCTAGGAATTTTTCTGGCCATCGGATCAAGCTTGGACCGCCCAGATCAGCTCAAAAATCAGAGTTATAATCCTTATCAGGATCGGATCAAATGTCAGCCATCCGATCTGGGTTCTGATGAAGTTCTGGCCATCAGATTGCGCAAAAGAATTCTTAACACAGTCGAGAGCGATAACAGCCGTTGGATCGCATGATGGATTGCTTCTGGGCCGTCGGATCATGCAAAAGAGTCCTATTCAAAGTTGGCAACGAGTCTGAACCGTCAGATCTGGGTCGGATTAAATCTCAACCATTGGATCGCACCCAGGATCTTTCTTTCACTGTGAGCCATGCCTGTGGACCGCATAACTATTCCTGTGGACCGTGCCCCGGCTCTGTGGACTGGTCGACTGGTCCACCGTGCACCAGAGGTAATATTTTTTATTTTTTAAGGATATTTTAGCTTCATTTTTGCTCTGATTTTTCACCTAAAAAATTAAAAAAAAATATACATTAAATTTTTCAAAAATTTTTCTTCATTTTGGTGCTTAAATTGCTCAATTAAATTAACATCTATTTTTTTATAAATATATCTAATTTTATATTTTTTTTAAAATCACTTATTTTTTAAGAAAATTCAATAAATTTATGAAATTAGGGTTTTTAAGAAGATGTTAGCCCCATAAATTATCAAAAATGCCTTCAATAAATGTAAAAATATACCACTTATCACACTTTTCAACTTGAACTTTGCTCATTCTCGAGTAAAGAAAGAATTTAGAATCAAGTACCTTTAAACTTAAAATCTCAAATTTCACCAAATAATTTTTCAAAAAGGCCACTGATGTTTAGTAGAGTGTAAATGAGGTATGTCATTGGGGTATTAATACTAGTCAATATGAGAGTTAAACTAAGAACACTGAACCTTTTCTGAATTTTTCTAAATTATCCATACCTTTATCTTCAAATCATTAACCTTCATATGGACAAGTATATTGTTACTTCTGTCCTTCATTTATTGATTAAATTTTTTTTTCTAATTTTTTTTTAATATTGTACCACTATTGAGTGTCTTAATCCCTTAAACTTTCTGTTTGACCCATATAGCGAGCTTTCAGTCAATGACTCCCAAATCAGATGGCTTTAGGGTACTAGGTATAAAATATCCCTCGAACCTACTTGCTCGAATCAAACAGGCTACGAGTTAAAACTAGCTTTACAATAAAGCTTCTTTGCCCTTCATATCTTTTGATGCAAAACTCAATGCTTGCTTAGGCAAAGAGGCCCGGTTACTCAGCATGAAGTACTTGAAATTTTTTTTTTTTAATATATGAAGAAATGTGTAGTTATCCTACACAAGTTCATAAGAAGTAAACTCTTCTTTGATGCTGGTAGAAAAATTTAGAAATACTCAAAGAAAACTATTTAAGTTCTAAACTTAACTCTTTATTGAGTTTTCTTAATACTTGATCCCTCGATATCTCACAACTCTCTAGTCTGTACATCAATTTTCTTTTAAAATATGCTTGGTTTAACTCAATTCTTAAATGTAATCTGGTGCTTAAATGCTAAATACTAACTTACTTGAGGATTTTTGAAAATATACATATATATATATTTTTTAAAATATTTTAAAAATATTTTTCTCTCCAACTTAATCGACATTGTCCTCAATGGAGTAGGAAAAATGAAAAGTGCATAAAAAGAGAAAGAAAAAGGAGGGATGTCACCAGATCCATAAGCTTTTTTCAAAATTGGTGCTTCCCCTATCTTAGCCAATATTGCCTTCAAATCTGTACAAAGCAAGCCTTAAAAAACCTGAACATAATGCAAAAAAAAGTAAAAGCAAAAATTGAAAACTGGGTTGCCTCCCAGAAAGCACTAAGTTTTAAGTCTTCAGCCAGATCAGATTATTGACAGACTCTTCCATACAGAGCGGTCCTTTATTCTTAAAAAAAATGAAGATCAGTTAAAACAAAATAAAAAAAATTTAGGTTGCCTCCCAAAAAGTGCTAAGTTTAATGTCTTCAGCTAGATGCTAAAAGAGTGTCTATCCTATTCCTGCTTGAATCTTAACATGAGTCTGTAATTTTCTACATGATTCAGGCTCTTTCTTAAGGTATTTTCTACTTGGGACCATTATATGACTCATTCTCCTGATAACTAACAATTCTTCCTTTATAATTAGATGTAGGTATAACTTAAGTACTAGTCGGGGTTTTAAGAGATCTAGATCTATATACTCGATATGCTGAGGAAGTATTTCTGGATCTCCTATTATCACCTCTTCCTTTTTAAGTAGAGGGTCAACCAGTGTCATGAGGGGTTCAACAATTAATTTTGGGTTTAGCTGAGTGTAATGGTCACTAGGTATGGATACCTCATTATTATCAACTTCGGATATCTCCTCCAGTTCCTCAGACTTGAATGTTCTCAATTGATTGAACTGGTCTTTAAGTTCTAGACCATTCTGAGCTCTAGGGTCATCCTCTAGTTGGCTTGATAATTTACCCTCTTCTAGTTTACTAACCACTATAGTTGATTGGTCCAATTGTTTAAATAATTGGTCAGTAGTTTGCATGAAATTATTGAGGGTATTTTTAATGTTTGAGGTTGATTGCGCTAAGATATCTAGACTCTTTTCTAATGTGTTGACTCCTTCCTCAAGATCTGATTGATCATTCAGTGTTTGGTTGGGCCATAGATAGGGTTGATAAAAATTATGGGCTCCTAATGTTGCATCTTGTGATCATATAAAATTGGGATGACTTTTAGACCCTGGGTTATAGATTGGTGCATAAGGTTCATTTATGTAGCTTTTATTGAATGCACTCTCCTGTATGAGCTCAGTTTGGGTTGGGTTCATCAAATACGGACACTCCTCCACAACATGATCTGGTGCATCACATTCAATGCACATGGGTGCTAGCACTTGATTAAATTGGATATGTCTTTTGAATTCTAAGGCTTCAATTCTATTGGTCAAAATTGCAATTCTAGTATCTTCAAAATCTCTTGAATAAATGTATGTATTTTCAATTTCAGTGGATGTAGGATGCATGTTAATTGTTTGAGAACCAATTATAAAATTATTAGTTGAAAATCTAATTCTAGACGGTTGGATAGAGCTAATCGAATAACACAGGTCCAACAGAGTTCTAGGTTGTCTATTGGAATCCATTTCTTCCTCAGTAACCTTATAGGCTTGTAGATTTTAGATTATGTCTGGTAATTTTCATTTTGTCCCAATAGAAAAAAAAATTTAATTTTTTTTTTAATATATGAGAGAAAAAAAGAGAAGAAGAAGAGTTCTAGAGATGAGAGTCCTAAGGAGTCCTAAATCTAGAGATGTTAGAGAAGAGTATTTTAATTAGGGTTAAAGTTTGTAGGTTAGTAATCACATTATGCAATCAATCCTAGCTAAAGGTAACCCTAGATCTAGACAGCTCCTAACTGTCAAGGTTGCCTTTGAGCACTCCAGGTAAAAGACTAGCTACTCAACTGGCCAGGTAAGTGTAAGATCAGTGGGGGTCCCCCCGTTGCTTTCCTTAGACACCAACTGAGTTGGCCAGGTAAGTGAACGGAACCAATTAAATAACCACCTTCCTTTAGGACGTAGTCCTTGAACCACTTTCCTAAACACCAATCAAACTGACTAACCCTAACCCGATCTTACTCTTAGGATCCCTTATCCTTAGAGGCCAACGTCTAATTGATTTTAAATTAAGGTTTAAGTGAATGCAATATGCAGGATGGTGGTTTATGGGCCAAAGAAGGGTGATGAAATCCTCACCTTATCTTGTTTAGGGTTTGTACCCTTAAGATATTTTATGGATTTATGTAATGCAAGAAGAAAAGATGATCAGATTTGATAGTTAGTTAAGAGTAAATTGATTTATTTTATTTTTTTAGATTTTGTGATTAAGTATCTAATTGTTTGAGTAGATTATGTGGTGTCAATGTAATTTTTTTTTTTTAAATAATCATACCTAGATCCTCGATAATGGTGCCAAAATTTGATCGCTATTGTAGGCGGTCAAGAATAAAAACCAACTCAAACTATATAGATAGGGTGAGTAGGGATCGTTTCCACGAAGATTTAGGGCGATTATCTTTTTTTTTAAAGAAGAAATAAAAAAAAAATTGATTGTAGAAGGATTAACAAGAAATAGAATAGCAAAAAAAAATCAAAAGTATAAATTAAATTATGAAAAAAAATAATTCAAAGAAATAATCCAAGATTTCTGAATCCACCATGCAAAGAAATTTATTTTCTTCTTTTTTTTTATGTTGCAATATTATTTCTTGTGATTAAGATATTAGCATAGCTTATCTCTAAGGGGTACAAACTGTATCAGTAGATCACAGCTCGTCCTGTTGGAGTATAAACTATCTAAATTTAATTACAAGATCTAAGATTTTAATCTAGCATACCATGATCTATCTCTTCAAAGCACGCATCGTATCCAGGGATCACGGCACGTCAATACAGGGTATAGGTCGTGTAGGTTGGATCAATACCTTAAAAGAAAATAAAAAGATATGAAATAAAAACACAATTTTATTACATAAAAATTAAATACAAAAAAATAAAAATAAAAACCCATTTACAGGCTTCATCATATTCTTGGATTGAAGAGATTTAGCCACGCATTAAGCTCTCTAGCTCCATAATCTCCTAATATTTGATCCCTAAAGCTCTTTGAATTTTTTCTCTATTTTTTCTTTGCTTTTTCTTTGATTTTTTTCTCTTTTAAAGCTTATTCTCGGACCTCCTATTTATAGATAATTTTTTTATATTTTTTTGATGACAAAAGGAGTCCTAAAATCCTTAGAAAATGTATTAATCTTCTAGAAATTTTTCTAACCATTGGATCAAGCTTGGACCGCCCAGATCAGCTCAAAAATCAGAGTTATAATCCTTATCAGGGTCGCATCAAATGTCAGCTATCCGATCTGGGTTCTGATGAAGTTCTGGCCATTTGATCGTGCAAAAGAGTCCTTAACACAGTCGGGAGCGATAACAGCCGTTGGATCGCATGATGGATTGCTTCTGGGCCGTCGGATCATGCAAAAGAGTCCTATTCAAAGTCGGCAACGAGTTTGAACCGTCGGATCTGGGTCGAATTAAATCTCAGCCATTGGATCGCACCCAGGATCTTTCTCTCGCTGTGAGCCACGCCTGTGGACCACGTAACTATTCCTGTGGACCGCGCCCTGGCTCTGTGGACCGATCGACCGGTCCATCATGCACCGGAGGTAATATTTTTTTATTTTTTTAGGATATTTTAGCTCCATTTTCGCTCCGATTTTTCACCTAAAAAATTAAAAAAAATATACATGAATTTTTTCAAAAATTTTTCTTCATTTTGGTGCTTAAATTGCTCAATTAAATTAACATCTATTTTTTTATAAATATATCTAATTTCATATTTTTTTCAAAATCATTTATTTTTTAAGAAAATTCAATAAATTCATGAAATTAGGGTCTTTAAGAAGATGTTAGCACCATAAATTATCAAAAATATCTTCAATAAATATAAAAATATACCACTTATCAATAGGTCGTCTAGAAGTTTGATGTTTCAAAAAGATTGACCAAGTGGGCTGTGAAGCTTGGGAAGATCGATATTCATTATTGATCCTAACCATTAATTAATGCCCAGGTTCTATCCGATTTCTTTGTATAGTGTACACTTTCTGAAGAAATCAAGCCCCCATCAGAACTCCCTACCTCAGCACTATTGTGATATCACTTGCTCTTATGCCATTTGTTGCAGATCTGGTACCATCCATTGTGGTAGGAAAAAAGAAGAAATAAAAATTGAAACCCACAATCAAGTACGTGGCATAGCCCAAGTGCTACTTCCACAGGGCATGTAAGCTTTACTATGAAAGAGAAAATAAGTACAATAGGAGTCCTCATTCTCTCAACTCTTCGTACACAAATCTCTCTCAACTAGAAGCTACCCTCACAAAAGTTCTCTCAAAATCTCTCAAGAAGATCCTCTTATAGGCCTGCCAGTACCAAAGTCCTCGACGCCCTTAAATGCCTCCTGTGGTGCAAACCACTACATCATGTGTCTGTAGCAGCTCTGCCTGATGCTTTACTGGCTCTATCTACATCTGCTCTGCTGGCTGCTCACTCTCGATGCTTGTCGAACTCTTCTCGATGGCTGCCAATGCCTCCTCTCGATTTTTCCTTTCGATTCTATTGCCACAGGGCCTCTTAAAGCCCTAAATCCAAGTCTAGATTAGAGACTAGACTCTGAACAGCACTCAAACTCACCTCTGAACTACCAAATCACATCCAGCATCAAACTCAGCCATCCGATCACACAGTTACCTGAGGAAACGTGTGCTAAATGCCTCCGATCCATAGTGGACCATAAGAAGCATGAGGAAAATAGACTCACGATCCATGCCTCCTCCCATGGATCGTTGGTCTGTGGTGGATCGCGGTACACCATCACGGGCCATGTGCTCACGCACCCACGTGCGTGCCTGCCTGGGCTTGGGCTATGTGCCCGTGGTCGATTGCACTCTGTTGGGCCGCACTCACGGGCCTAGGCCCCCTGTCCTTATTTCTGTCCTACGCACTATGGGCCCCATGAGTCCGTGCGCTGCATGCCCCACTACACTGTGTTTCTAGGCTCCTCGTGATGAACTCTTCAAGTTGGACTTCTCTGCATGTGGATTTTCACTCCTATAGGTCAAATTTGAGATATTTTTTCAAACAATCTTCACCTCGACTCGACATTCGGCCTCCACCTGACTTTGAGAGCTTTTGGATCATTTTGCCCCCCCATCCTGGGGTAAATGCCTGCTACTCATGGATGGACAAACATGAAAATCAAGCTAGATTGCTCGATTTTATCTCCATCCTGCATGACCTGAGATCTGCTTGGAATAGCCACCTGGAAACGTCGCTCATCATCCTCTTAAGTCTTCTGTCTCATGTCCGATCCATCTCCACTTGGAGCTCCACCTTGTACTGGGCTCCCATTGGCATCCTCCATGTAAACGGCTCCTCCTTACACAAGAAAGCATCAATCAACCCTTCATGATTGATCTCCACCTTGAGTGTATCTTTCTTCTCCATCTTCAATCTTGATCACCACCACCGCAACCTACACTTTGGTACCAACCCAACTCTAATACCAATTATTATGATATCACTTGCTCTGATACCACTTGTTGCAGATCTAGTACCATCCATTGTAACAGGAAGAGAGAAAAAATAAAAATAAGAACACACAATCAAGTACATGGAATAGCCCAAGTGCTACTTCCACAGGGCATGCAAACTTAACTATGAAAGAGAAAAAAAATATAAGAGGAGATCTTCATACTTTCAACTCTCCATACATAAACCTCTATTAACTAGAAGCTATCCTCACAAAAGTTCTCTCAAAATCCTCCAAGAAGATCTTCTCACAAGTCTACCAATACCAGCATCTTCTATGCCCCTGGATGCTTCTTGTGGAACAAACCGCTACATCATCCTCTACAGCTGCTCTGCCAGATGCTCTACTGGCTCTACCTGTGTCTGCTCTATCGGCTGCTCACTCTTGGCACCCATTGAATTTCTCTCAATTTTTTCTCTTGGTTTTGTTGCCACAGGACCTCTTAAAGCCCTAAATCCGAGCCCAAATCGAAGACCAAACTCTGAATAGCACTCAAACTTGCCTATGAACCACCAGATCATGCTCGACATCAAACTTAGCCATCTGATCATGCAATTACCATAGGAAATGTGTGTGAAATACCTTCGATCCATGATGGACTGCAAGAAGTGTGAAGGAAATGGGCTCTGTTGCTCCTTGAATTGATTTTGATGATTACAAAGTATTTGAGGGGGTTACTAATGATTTTGGTTTGAAAAAAAAATTATTGTTTATCAGGGGCAAAATCATAATTTCATCAAGTCCTAACTCGAAAGCCTCAAGAGCAAGAACAGAAGATTTGTGATCTATTGGAGGCAATTTCAAAATTTTTGGATGTGTATTTTGAAAGAAAATCATGTTTATAAAATTGAGTCGACCTCATGAGTCGACTCATGTCAAAAGAGGCTGAACGGCACACTGATTTTTTGGCTGGCACATCCAATTGAGTCGACCCCATGAGTCAACCCCTGTGCATGAGTCAATCCTATGAATCGACCTCTGTTGCTGTGTACATCAAAATTACAGAACAGTCATTTTCTGTTCTGTGCCACAGAAGTCGATCCCATGAGTCGACTCATGTGCATGAGTCAACCCCTGTAATAGAAAAACTTCGCAATGGTTAGTTTTCAGCTCATTTTGGTTGCATTTAATGCTCATTTAATGATCTCCAACGGTTCTATTTCAGCCCAGATTTCTCTCTATCATCTATTGAAGCTATAAAGATACTTAAAGGAGGAAAAAAGAAGTAAGATTGAAGGTTCTTCAAGCATTCATTTCAGCCCTAAGCATAGAGCCCTCTTGAAGTTAAAGAAGCTTTCATTTCAAGTTCACCAATCCCTCAAGAGCTCATTCAAGTCTTTAACCACCTTGAAGGAAATCAGAAAAGCTTCCTTCTTATTGTGTAAAGTGCATTTAAAATTTTATTTACTCATTAAAGGAGCTAAATTTATATTTTCGTGTGATTAACTCACATACTCTATTTTGTCTTGATCTTTAGTTTTGGAAGGGTTCCAAAACTTAAAAAGATTGGTCCGAACCTTGAATCAAATTATATTGAGTTGGCTTATACCCGAAAAATAAGTATTCTAGCTTGGGATAGCTAGAGTCAGAGGTACCGATGTTGTATTCTTGTTAAATATGATTTAGTAGATTTGAATTCTCAAGTAGGAGCTTGGAGAGTGGATGTAGGTGCAAGGTTGGCACCGAACCACTATAAATCTTATTTGTTTGTATTGTGCCTACTTGCTCTCTTTCTAAATTTCTTTATCTACTTGCGTTCTTGCATCTAATTTCTACACCTTGCTTAAATCACTCTTTACATATATCCTGCTCATTATTATTTAATCCTCATAGTTCTAAATTAATGTTAAATTATCTAAAAACCCAAGTCATCCCCCCCTCTTGGGTTGCATAGCTAGATTTGGTGCTCTAGCCCTACTTTGATTTAACTATCCAGGAGCTAAAGATCTATGGCAACTCAAGTTGGTGCTTCACTTGCCGAGGGACAGTCCACAAACCGACCTCCACTTTTCAATGGGTGAAACCATACCTATCGGAAAGCTCGGATGAAAATTTTTATTCAGACACTTGACTATGATATGTGGAGTATCATAGTTAATGGACCATACACACCCACTAAGATAATTGATGGTGTAGAATCGACCAAATTCGAAAAAGAATGGGATGAGGTTGACAAGAAAATGGCTCAACTTAATGCTAAAGCCATGAATATTTTATATTGTGCTTTAGATGCTAATGAGTTTAATCGCATTTCAACATGCATGTCAGCTAAAAAAATATGGGATAGATTAGAAGTAACACATGAAGGTACTAATCAAGTTAAGAAATCAAAAATTAATATGCTTGTGCACAAATATGAACTCTTTAAAATGGAGCATGATGAATCAATAACTAAAATATTTACTCATTTTATGGATATTATTAATGATCTAAAAAATCTTGGTAAGTCTTATTCTAACAGCGATCTTGTGAGAAAGATTCTTAGGTCTTTACCAAAAACGTGGGAGGTCAAAGTGACCACAATCCAAGAAGCCAAGGATATGAATATTTTACCTTTGCAGGAGCTTCTAGGATCGCTAATGACACACAAGCTAAGCATGAAACAACATCAAGAAGAAGATGTCAAGAAGAAGAGGATAATCATCCTCAAGTCCACTACTCAACTCGATGAAGAATCTGAAGAAACTGAAAATGAAGAGCAAGATGAAGAAATGGCCCTCATCACTAGAAAGTTTAAAAGATTCTTGAAGAAAAGAAGATAAGGGATGAGGAAGAGGCCACCTACAAAAGGAAAATATAGCAAAGAGAAGGATAAGGAGCAGCCCCTTATTTGTTACAAATGTAAGAAGTCAGAGCACTTCAGATCTGAATGTCCACAACTTAAGAAGGGCCTCAAGAAGTACAAGAAAAAGGCTATGATGGCTACTTGGAGTGATAGTGATGAGTCAAGCTCTGAAGAAGAAGATTCACATGAGCAAGCCAACTTGTGCCTTATGGCACATAAAAATGAGGTAAATGCTGAAACTCTTGATGACTTTACTTTCGAAGAACTTCAAGAAGTATTTTATGATCTAGTTGATGATCTAAAGAAGTTAGGGGTAAAGAACAAAGAATTAAAATCAAAGAATCAATCTTTACTAAAAGAAAATAAAATAATTTTAAATTAAAAAATTGGTCTTGACACAAGAAAATCTAAACTTGAAAAATGAAATTGGTAAGTTAAAACCTATGATAAAAAAGTTCACTCTTAGTTCAACTAAACTTTAAATGATACTTGATAGTCAAAAAGCCGTTTATGATAAAACCGGTCTTGGCTACAACCCTTTAAAGAAATAAAAATTCTTGAAAAACATCTATGCGAACTCATCAAGCAATAAGTTTTCAAATACTACTTACTTTAAATGTGGTATAGTAGGACACAAATCTTATACTTATTTTTCTAATAAATCTGAAAATTTTGATGTGAAGAAAATATGGGTTCCAAAAAGAATCACTGGAACTAACTGAAAAGGACCCAAGAAAGCTTGGGTTCCTAAAGTAAAAACTTGATTTTTGCATGCAGGTGTGTCTTGCATCCTAAGGAACAAATCAAAAATGATATCTTGATAGTGGGTGCTCAAGACACATGACTGGTGATGAATTCTAATTCATCACACTTGATGCAAAAGATGGAGGGATGGTCATCTTTGGAGACAATAGCAAAGAAAAAATCATCGGTATAGGTAACATTGGTATCACTCCCTCCAAGTATATTAAAAATATTTTGTTAGTAGATGGTTTGAAATATAATCTATTGAGCATTAGTCAATTCTGTGACAAAGGGTATAAAATCATTTTTGAATCTTCATTATGCATAGTAACTAGTCCCAATGAAGAAGGCATTAAATTTGTTGGGCATAGACATGGTAATGTTTATATGGTAGATTTGAATGATCTTTTCAAGATAAACATGCAATGCCTAGTAGCCTTAAATGTCAAAATTAATTAGACTAGTTGGCCTGGGCACCGTAGGCTTGCACATATTAGCATGCATTCACTTTCAAAACTTATTAAAAAGAAATTGATTACCAGTTTACCTAAATTGAATTTTGAAAAGGATAAAATTTGTAATGCATATCAACTAGGTAAACAAACAAAAGTATCATTCAAATCTAAAAATATTGTTTCAACTTCTATGCCATTAGAATTATTGCACATGGATTTATTTGGACCCACTAGAACTACTAGTCTGGATGAAAAATGATATGGCTTTATAATTATTGATGATTTCTCTCATTTTACATAGATTTTTTTTTTGACACATAAGGATGAAACTTTTCATGTGTTCTCAAAATTTTATCAAAAAGTTATTAATGAAAAAAATTTTTAATTCAACATATTTGAAGTGATCATGGAATCGAATTTGAAAATCAAGATTTTGAAAAGTTTTGTGATGAAAAAAGTATTGACCATAACTTTTCAACACCCAAGATATCCCAACAAAATGGGGTAGTAGAAAAAAAAAATAGGACCCTTAAAGAAATGGCCCATACCATACTATGTAAAAGTAACCTCCCAAGGTACTTTTGGATGGAAGTAATTAACACGACATGTTACATATTAAATCATGCTTTAATTAGACCAATACTAAAAAAAATACCTTATAAGCTTTGGAAAGGAAGAAAATCAAATATTGCATATTTACACATTTTTGGTTGTCGATATTTTATTTTGAACAACGATAAAGAAAGATTAAAAAAATTTGATGCAAAATCTGATGAAGTTATTTTTCTTGGTTATTCCTCTTCTAGTAAAGCTTTTAGAGTGTTTAACAAAAAAACTGTAGTAGTAGAGGAGTCAATACATATTATTTTTGATGAGACTAATGATCTTCCCTCCAGAAAGAATGAAGGTATTAATGATGTAGATCCTTTTATAGAAGGGATGAAGGAGCTCACCCTAAAAGACTCAACAATTCAAAATGATGAAGAACATGAAAACAAACAGGATGATGAAGGTGAAGAACAACAAGAACAACCTCAAGATACAAATGATCTACCCAAAGAATGGAGGTATGATCACAATCACCCCAAGAAAGTAATCATTGATGATCCTACACATGGAGTAAGAACTCGTTCTTCACTTAGAGATGCATACAATCATCTTGCATTTATTTCTCATCTTGAACCTAAAACCATAGATGAAGCTGAAAAAGATTATAATTGGATAAATGCAATGCAAGAAGAACTTAATCAATTTGAAAGAAATAATGTATGGACTTTAGTATCAAGACCTAAAAATTATCCAGTAATTGGCACAAAATGGGTATATAGAAATAAACTGAATGAACATGGAAATGTAATTAGGAATAAAGCAAGATTGGTTGCAAAGGGTTATAATCAAGAAGAGAAAATTGATTTTGATGAGACCTTTGCATCTGTTGCTAGATTAGAAGCAATTAGACTTTTACTTGCATATGCATGCTTTATAAATTTTAAATTATTTCAAATAGATGTCAAAAATACTTTTCTAAATGATTATATTGCTGAAGAAGTTTTTATAGAACAACCCCCCGATTTTGAAAATCATACTTTTTCTAATCATGTTTTTAAATTAAACAAAGCTCTATATGGTCTAAAGCAAGCACCTAGGGCTTGGTATGAAAGGTTAAGTAAATTCTTACTTAACAATAATTTTTCAAGAGAAAATGTAGATACAACCCTTTTCATTAAAAGAAATTACGATAATATCTTAGTTATACAAATATACGTTGATGATATTATTTTTGGGTCTACTAATAAAACTCTTTGTCAAGATTTTGTCAAGCTCATACAGGGAGAGTTCGAGATGAGCATGATGGGAGAACTTACATTCTTTCTCAGACTCCAAATCAAACAAACAAAGAGAGGGATCTCCATCACCCAAAGTAAGTACACAAGAGAACTACTCAAAAGATTTAGAATGGAGAGCTCCAAAGCAATTGGTGCACCCATGAGCCCATCATGTAAGCTTGACAAGGATGAAGAAGGTAAAAATGTTGACTCAAAACTTTATAGAGGGATGATTGGTTCTTTATTGTATTTAACTGCTAATAGACCAAATATTATGTTTAGTTTTTGTTTATGTGCTCACTTTCAATCAAATCCAAAAGAATCACACTTAAATACAGTTAAAAGAATTCTTAAATATTTAAAAGGTACACAAACTCTAAGATTATGGTATTCTAAAGACTCATCAATTGACTTAACAGGATATTCAGATGCCGATTTTACTGAATGTAAATTAGATAGAAAAAGTACTAGTAGAACTTATCAATTTATTGGAGTTAGCTTAATCTCTTGATTTAGCAAGAAGCAAAACTCGATAGCACTGTCTACGATCGAGGCCGAATACATTGCAGTCGGAAGTTGTTGTGCTCAGATCTTGTAGATTAAGCAACAACTTGAGGACTTTGGCATCAAACTCAATAAAACTCTCATAAGATGTGATAATACTAGTGCTATTAATCTAACTAAAAATTTAATTCAACACTCTAGATCAGAACATATTGAAATTAGACATCATTTCATAAGAGAACTTGTCCAAAATAATAATATAATTCTTGATTATGTATGTACTGAAAAATAATTGGCTGACATCTTTACCAAGGCCTTAAGTGAAGATAGATTTTATGAAATTAGGAGAGAACTAGGAATCTTTGATCCATCAGCTTAAGTATCTCTCTGATTCCAAGTTCTTAATGCCAAAAATTCATTGAACCAAATTTGTTGAGCTCAATTCTCATCTCTCTTTTTTCTTAAGAGCTCAAAAGCTCCAAACTATCCTTCACATGATCAATCTCTGGGTAAACACCCTTCTCTCAAAGTTTTAATTTTTTTTTCGAAATTTTTCCATCATTCTTTTGAATTTTTTCGTGCCATGAGTCGACCCCCAGGGTCGACCCTAGGGTAAACTTGTAATTTTTGACAAAATCTTTCGGGCACTCTCTTTTTATTGAAAATTTTTTTGTTGAGCCAACTCTTACCCTTTCTCTTCTTTCTCCCACCAAATGAAAGCTCTCCCTCTCTTCTCTCTCAAACTGAAGGTTTCTCTCAAAATCTCTCTTCCCATCAATCTTCACCCTTCAAATCGCCCATTAAGGAACCAACTTTCTCTCCTCTTTCTTCCTCGTTTGGGCGGTTCGAGCTTGTCCTAGATTCAACCCCTTTTCTCCAAACTGATGATTTACCTCTCCAAAATCCTTGCTTTTTCTTCTAAAATCTTTTCCTCTCTACCTCTCATTTAGTCTCCTAAGCTCCTTGCAAGTCTCTTTTGTCCTAATGGCTCCCAAAATAAAGCTATCGCAAAGAAGAAAATCAGTTCGCGAGTTGGAAGAGAGTGTGCGCAAAAAAAGAATGGCAGCCGAGCTCTCTCCTGCTCCAATCCCAACTCCAGGTCCTAGTTCAACTTCTACATGGTCTCCAATCAGTCCAAGCAAGGTACCTCTCTCTGATCGAAAAGTGAAACCTGGGAAGAATATAGATTTCAAATTTTTTGAAAAAGAAGGGTTCTCTATTGGATCAAAGATTAAAAATCAAGGATGAAAGTTTTACTGTCTATTGAAAGAAAATACTTATGTTGATTTGGTCAGAGAATTTTATTTGAACTTAAGTTACTTCAATGGAATAGTAAAATCTACAATGAAAGGTGTTGATATTATTCTTGATCCATTGTATTTAGGACAAATCCTGTACTTGCCTTGTGAAGGCTATACTAATATGGAGCTCCCAATCAAAGAAGAAGGAATTAATATTATCTTAGGGAGAACTTTTACTGAAAGTTTAAATAGATTAGAAGCCAAGATACATTCAGTGGAAATGAGGCTTTTGCATCACATGGTGACCAAACTCTTTGTCCCTAGAAATGGTAGGCATGACCTCTTACCCAGTAGGGATATTTGCATCATGTACCATGTGATCACCCAGACCCCCTTGAACCTTCCTGCTTTGATGTTTGAGGCCATGAGGGAGATCCTGAACAGGTCTAAAGCTCACTTGCCTTATGGTATGGCACTCACCCAGGTCTTTAGGAAGTTCGGAGTCTGTTTTGAGGGGGAGACAGTCACCAAATTGTCACACTCTGACACCATCAACCGCCACACACTGCACCGCATGGGTTTTTCAAAGAATGATGGTGGTTGGTCAAAGGGTATTGAGGAGAGAGCAGAGGAGGAGAGACTATCTTCACCTCCTCATGATCACAGAGCATCTCCTGATATTCAGTTCATATCTGATCACAAGGCTGGTCTCTCAGAGTCAATGAGAAGGCATACTTCAGTTCTACAGTAAGGGAGTAGGGTACATCCTTCAGAGTTCAGACTTGCAGATGATCAGATTGAGCTGATGTCCCAACGTGTTGCCTCCATTTTATCTCAGCAATTTGCCACCTCAGTCTTTGCTCAGAAGTCAACATCTCAGGCTGACTTAGACCAAACTTTGATCCCTTATATCTCTACTATTTTTCAGATGCTCACAGCTCAGTCCGTACGACTTGAGGAGCTTGAGGGATGTGTTCTGAGACTGACGGACAGAGTTCTAGATTTGCAGAGGTAAGTATTAGTCTTAGCCCATCTCCAGTCGCATGAGGACATCACAGAGGTCTCCAACCTATCTACAGAGGCGGCTAGACTTCGAGGAGTTTTGGAGGGTGGATTTGACTTTTTGAGGAGAGAAATCAGGGACTCCAGTGAGGCTGTCTCTACTCAGTTTAGTACCCTGATGCAGTCTGTGTCGAGAGCTTTAGATCTTCTGGATACCATCAGACTTTCTCTTCTAGCACAGTCCATATCTTCCCCAGCTCTAGGACCTTCTCGCTCCTCTACTCATGCCGATACTTCAACCCGTGGCCGAGGCAGATGTGGTCGAGGTTGTGCCCATGGATTTGATCCTACATCTCCTCATCATATCTCAAACTCTTTTGATTCTGATGCCTCCAATCATGATATATATTAGATCTAGAATAGTTAGTCTTTTATGTATAGGATCTATCTTATGGCCTTTATATTTGTTGTCTGATTGACTCTTAGATAGTTGTTATCCATGATTTTTGTATTTTGAGTTGACTCATATGTATTGGTACACCTATGTATTCAGTCATATTTTGGATATATATATTTATATGCTTTGAATTTCAATGAATATTTATGATTGGAATCAATTGAATTGTCTTAATTATGAGATATGAAAAATAACTCATATTTGTGCTATGAAATATTATGAATAGCAATATCTTCTATATGAGCAAATTGATATATCCTTTATGATTGCTATAATGAGGGGGAGTAGAGAAATAAACAATCAAAGAGGGAGAGTAAAGAAATAAAATATGATATCAAAAAGGAAGAGTAGAGAAAATATATCCTTTATGTTATCCTTTTTTTTTCTCTCTTCAAAATCTCTTAAGATCTTAATTGATGCTATCAAAAAGGGAGAGTAGAGAATCAAAAATCGAGATCGAGCAATAAGCAATAGAGAAATAGAATCGAGAGCAATAAGCAAAATTGTCAAAGCAAATGTGTCAAAGAACCAAAATTGTCAGCAATTTTTAATTTAATCTTCAAAGCAAATGATCTTATAAGCAATTTTAAATTGATCTTCAAACTACTCATGATGTATTTCATTCAAATAACTGGCTATGATATTTAAGTGATGCATCTTCATAAATTTGAAATTCATATTCAATGCTTTATATATGTTATACTCTACTTTTGCTCAAGTATTTTGTCATAATCAAAAAGAGAGAGATTGTTGCTTTTTGAATTGATTTTGATGATTACAAAGTATTTGAGGGGGTTACCAATGATTTTGGCTTAGAAAAAAATTTATTGTTTATTAGGGGCAAAATCATAATTTCATCAAGTCCTAACTCGAAAGCCTCAAGAGCAAGAACAGAAGATTTGTGATCTATTGGAGGTAATTTCAAAATTTTTGGATGTATATTTTGAAAGAAAATCATGTTTATAAAATTGAGTTGACCCCATAAGTTAACTTATGTCAAAAGGGGCTAAACGGCATGCTGATTTTTTGACTAGCACACCCAATTGAGTCAACCCCATTAGTCGACCCCTGTGCATGTGTCGACCCTATGAGTCGACCTCTGTTGCTGTGTATGTCAAAATTATAGAACAGTCATTTTCTATTCTGTGCCACAAAAGTCGACCCCATGAGTCGACTCATATGCATGAGTCAACCCTATGAGTCGACCCCTGTAACGAAAAAACTCCGCAATGGCTAGTTTCCAACTTGTTTTGGCTACATTTAATGCTCATTTAATGATCTCCAATGGCTCTATTTCAGTCCAGATTTTTTTCTACCATCTATTGAAGCTATAAAGGTACTTAAAGGAGGAAAAAAGAAGTAAGATTGAAGGTTCTTCAAGCATTCATTTCAGTCCTAAGCAAAGAGCCCTCTTGAAGTTAAAGAAGCTTTCATTTGAAGTTCACCAACCCCTCAAAAGCTCATTCAAGTCTTCAACCACCTTGAGGAAAATCAGAAAAGATTCTTTCTTATTGTGTAAAGTATATTTAAAGTTTTATTTTTTTATTAAAGGAGCTAAATTTATATTTTCATGTGATTAACTCACATACTCTGTTTTGTCTTGATCTTTAGTTTTGGAAGGGTTTCAAAACTTGAAAAGGTTGGTCCGAACCTTGAATCGGATTGTATTGGGTTAGCTTGTACACGAAAAACAAGTATTCTTATTTGGGACAGCTAGAGTCAGAGGTATCGATGTTGTATTCTTGTTGAATACGATTTAGTGGATTTGAATTCTCAAGTAGGAGCTTGGAGAGTGGATGTAGGTGCAAGGTTGGCACCGAACCACTATAAATCTTGTTTGTTTGTATTGTGCTTACTTGCTCTCTTTCTAAATTTTTTTATCTACTTGCATTCTTGCATCTAATTTCTACACCCTGCTTAAATCACTCTCTACATATATTCTGCTCATTGTTATTTAATACTCATAGTTTTAAATTAACATTAAATTATCTAAAAACCCAATTCACCCCCCCTCTTGGGTTGCATAGCTGGGCAATAGGCTCACAGTCCATGTCTCTTCTAATGGACTATCGGTCTATGGTGGACCGTGGTACACCATCATGGGCCGCATGCTTGCACGCCCATTTGGGCCTAGGCTGTGCCTGAGCATGCGCCCACCTGGGCCTGGGCCATATGCTCGTGGCTGGCTGCATAATCGCTGTCGTAGGGGGTCAAAAATAAAAACCAACTCAAACTATATAGATAGGGTGAGTAAGAATCGTTTCCATGGAGATCTAAGGTGATTACCTCTTTTTCTTTTAAGAAGAAATAAAAAGAGAATTGATTGTAGAAGGATTAACAAGAGATAGAATAGCAAAAAATTAAAAGTATAAATTAAATTATGAAAAAAAATAAGTCAGAGAAATAATCCAAAAATTCTGAATCCACCTTGCAAGTTAGATTTATTTTTTTCTTTTTTTTATGTTGCAATATTATTTCTTATGATTAAGTATTAGCATAGCTTATCTCTAAGGGGTACGGACTGTATCAATAGATCACAGCTCGTCCTGTTGGAGTATAAACTATCTAAATTTAATTATAAAATATTAGATTCAATCTAACATACTATGATATATCTCTCCAAAGTATGTACCGTATCTAGAGATCACGGCACGTCAATAGAGGGTATAGGCCGTGTAGGCTGGATCAATACCTCAAAAGAAAATAAAAAGATATGAAATAAAAGTATAATTTTATTATATAAAAATTAAATACAAAAAAAAATAAAAATCCATTTACAGGCTTCATCATATTCTTGGATTGAAGGGATTTAGCCTCACATCAAACTCTCTAGCTCCATAATCTCCCAACAATTGATCCCTAAAGCTCTTTGAATTTTTTTCTCTATTTTTCTCTTGCTTTTTCTTTGATTTTTTCTCCTTCTAAAGCTTATTCCCAGACTCCCTATTTATAGATAATTTTTTTATAATTTTTTGATAGAAAAAGGAGTCCTAAAATCCTTAAAAAATGTATTGATCTCCTAGGAATATTTCTGGCCATCGGATCTGGATTGAACTGCTCAGATTAGCCCAAAAATCAGCCTTTTACTCGTTATCAGGGTCGGATTCAATTCTAACCATTCGATCATGCTTCAGATGAGATCTGGGTCATCGATCAGTGCTTCTGATCTCCTATTCAAAGTCGGAAGCATTCTCAGCCGTTGGATTGCATGATGGATCGCTTCTAGACCATTGGATCGTGCAAAAGAGTCCTCTTATAAACCGACAATAAAAAGCAATCGTTGGATCTAAGTCGGATTGAATCTCAATCATTGGATTGCGCCCAGGATCTTTCTCTCACTGTGAACCATGCCTGTGGATCGCGTGAAGTTTTCTGTGGACCACGTCTTGGCTCAGTGGATCGATCGATCGGTCCACCATGCACTGGAGGCTATTTTTAAGATTTTTAGGATATTTTGGCTCTATTTTTGCTTCGATTTTTGCCTAAAAAATTAAAAAAAATATGCATTAAATTTCTCAAAATTTTTTCTTCATTTTGGTGCTTAAATTACTTAATTAAATTAACATCTTATTTTTCATAAATATATCTAATTTTGTATATTTTTTTAAATTATTTATTTTTTAAAAAAAATTAATAAATTCATGAAATTAGGTTTTTAAGAAGATGTTAACACCATAAATTATCAAAAAATATCTATACTAAATATAAAAATATACCAGTTATCACACTCCCCAACTTGAACTTTGCTCATCCTCGAATAAAGAAAGAATTTAGATTTAAATACCATTTAACTTGAAATCTCAATTTTTATCAAATAATTTTAAAAAGACTATTGATATATAGTAGAGCGTGAGTGAGATATGTCATTGGAATATTAATACTAATCAATATAAGAGTTAAACTAAGAACACTAAATTTTTTCTAAACTTTTTCTAAATTATTTTTACCTTTATCCCTAAATCATTAACCTTCTTATGGACGAGTATATTGTTACTTTCATCTTTCATTTATTATTATTTTTTTTTTTTTCTTTAACGTTGTACCGCTATTGAGTGTCTTAATCCCTTAAGCTTTCTGTTTGACCCATGTAGTGAGTTTTCAGCCCATGACTCCCAAACCAGATGACTTTAGGGCACTAGATATAGAATACCCCTCGGACCTACTTACTCGAATCAAACAGGCTACGAGTTAAAACTAGCTTTACAACAAAGCTTCTTTGCCCTTCATACCTTTTGATGCGAAACTCAATGCTTGCATAGGCAAAGAGACCTAGTTACTCAACATGAAGTATTTAAAAAAAATTTTTTAAATATATAAAGAAATGCATAGTTACTTTACACAAGCCCATAAGAAGTTAACTCTTCTTTGATGCTAGTAGAAAAAAATTTAAAAATACTCAAAAAAAATTATTTAAGTTCTAAACTTAACTCCTTATTGAGTTTTCTTAATACTTGATCTCTCGATATCTCACAAACTCTCTGGTCTGTACATCAATTTTCTTTTAAAAATACTTGGTTTAACTTAATTCTTAAATATAATCTGGTGCTTAAATGCTAAATACTAACTTACTTGAGGACTTTTGAATTTTTTTTTTAATATTCTCTCCCCTGACTTTATCGATATTGTCCTCAATGAAGTAGAAAAAATGAAGGGTGCATAAAAAAAGAAAGAAAAAGGAGAGATGTCACCAAATCCAGAAGCTTTTTCAAAATTGGTGCTTCCCCTATCTTAGCCAATATTGCCTTCAAATCCATATAAAGCAAACCTTGATTAACCTGAACATAATGTAAAAGAAAGTAAAAGCAAAAACTAAAAACTGGGTTGCCTCCCAGAAAGCACTAAATTTTAAGTCTTCAGCCAGACCAGATTATTGACAGGCTATTCCATACAGAGTGATTCTTTATTCCTAAAAAAAATAAAAATCAGTTAAAATAAAGTAAAAAATTTGGGTTGCCTCCCAAAAAGTGCTAGGTTTAACGTCTTCAGCCAGACGCTAAAAGAGTGTCTATCCTATTCCTGCTCGAATCTTAACATGAGTCTGTAATTCTCTATCCTATTCTCTTCTTAGGACCATTATATAACTCATTCTCCTGATAACTAACAATTCTTCCTTTATAATTAGATCTAGGTATAACTTAAGTACTAGTCAGGGTTTTAAGAGATCTAGATCTATATACTCGATGTGCTGAGGAAGTATTTCTGGATCTCCTATTGTTGTCGCTTTCTTTTTAAGTAGAGGTTCAATTAGTATCATGAGGGGTTCAACAATTAATTTTGGGTTTAGCTGAGTGTAATGGTCACTAGGTGTGGATACCTCATGATGCGTAGTCGTTGATAGTACCAAAAATAACTCTACTCACTACGTAGGTAGGATGAGTCAAGATCATATCCTCAGGGACCTTGGGCTAAGTTGAGATTGTAAAATAAAAGAAAGAAACGTTGTTTTGATTTAAAAAATAAATTATCTTAAAATTGATGTAATTAAAAAATAAAGAGCTCGAGAGTTTTGAATTAATTTTGTACTAGTAGAGTTGTATCTCTTTTTTTATATTTAAATAGATGTGAATAATCTTAGAAAAAATACCTATCTTTCTTTGACACGCCCCGTACCCATAGATCACGGTGCGTCTCCAGAAAGTACTAGGTAAATAACTCTTCTTTCCTCGGCACGCCCCATACTCGTAGATCACGGCGCATCTCCAGAAAGTAAAAATTGTTCCTAATATTAATCTAACAGGAAAGCATAAATAAAAGCATATGAAAGAGAGCAAATAAAGAACTCATGACGATTTAAATAAAAAAGCATAATCTTTATTGCATATAAAGAAATACAAAAAAGTTTAGAACAATAAATCCGCTCTATGTCATTACAAAATTTCTTCTCCACTCCCGAGACTGCTAGCTTAGCTGCTCATGAAGTAGTCCCTTTCTATTCCTCTATGCAAGGCTTTAGAAGAATTTCTGGGCTCCCCCTCCAATGAAAGTACAAAAACCTTTTTATAGGTGTTAGGAGGGAGGAGTTTTATATGATTTTCTGATGTGGGACTAAAAAAAATACTAAAGACTAAAAGATGGATGGATGAGATGAAAAGATCACAAGCAGATAAAGAAAATACAAATTCTTCCTCTTAAAATATTTTCAAGTATTATATTCTTTCCTTTAATTTTAAGATCCCTCTGTTTGCCACTGTGTCCGCCTTGCCAAACTCCCCGCGAACCCGCGCGCCCACCTTGCCACGCCCGATGCCGTGCCCGATGCCGCGCCCGCACATCCGCCCACGTGCTCGCCCGTGTGACCGTGCACTGCTTCCGCGTGAACCCACCGCGTGACATTAGCTTTTTACGCTCCAAATTACAAAAAGAAACTTTTATTTCTTTAAAATGATGTCTATATCCTTTTTGGTTCCTTGCATAGTATCTTCATTTTCTATAATACCGTATGTATCCTTCTTTTATTTAAATTTTATTTTAAGTCTAATTTTCTTCAAACTTGAGTCTTTTTGATCTACAAATCGAACTCTTTGTATCGACGATCACCTTTCCTGTAAAATATAAAAAGAAGCATCAAATTTTTAATAAATAAAATAAATTAAATATAATTTTTTACTTTAAATGACCTAAATTAAGTATTTATCACACCCCCCAACTTGAATTTTACTCGTCCTCGAGTAAAATAGATATATCAGCATTGTGTACCGACTCAGTCTTGAATAAAAAGTTAGGTTAGGCATCCCAAAAGGTAGATGATACCTGGTCAGACCATTAAAGAGATACTTCATTGGATTATCAATTTGACCCAATTAGTGGCTGAGTATTAATTAAAAAAATTTCAAGAGCTTTTCTTTCACCAACTCCCAACTTTACTCTTTAAATCTTCTAACTTAATGTGAGAGGGGTTTATTATCTTCTTGCAATTTAGTCCCCTTATTATCCTTTTTTTTTTTAACATTGCCCATTTTTTTACGCGAACCACAACACTTAGGCGAAGGGGCCCGATTACTCAGTAGGAAACCAATATTTTTTTTTTAAATAAAAAAATATATTTTAAGGAGAATTTTTGCATACTTCGATCTTTCCACCCAATCTCTCATGAAGCAGATTCTTTATTGAGATCAGTAAGAAGAGGGTTGTAGAATCACTCCTAAAATTTGATCTAGTCTAAACCCTACCATTCATTGGATTTTCTTAATAATTTATTCCTCAGTATTTCTAAAATTATTTTGATCGTTAATCATTCATTGTTTAGAATGCCTAATTGACTCTTAATCAAAATAAAATTCGGATACACAAAACTAATTATTTCTGACCATACTCGAGGATTTGATTAATTTTCTCCCCCCCCCCAACTTAATCTACATTGTCCTCAATGGAGTAGGAAAGCAAAGAAAATAAAATGAGAGAGTGCACCTGGGATAATTTTGCTTCGGAAGTTGAATATAGCTTTATTGATTAATAGACTCTTATTCTAAATTCCTACAGCTGCGGTAAAGTAAAAAAATATGAAATCGTTGGGTTGCCTCCCAACAAGTGCTAAGTTTAAAGTCTTCAGCCAAACTGAATTGAGTATTATGGCAGTATTGAATCCACTAAATCAACAGATTCAATTAATTCTCCATCACTAATTCCATCTATGTAAGATTTCAATCGCTGACCGTTCACTTTAAAGGTATTCCCCTGTTTAGGATTTTTGAGTTCTATAGCTCCATGAGGAAATACCTAAGTTACAATGAAAGGTCCGTCCCAACGTGAGCAAAGTTTTTCAGGAAACAGACATAACCTAGAATTGAAGAGCCAAACTTTTTGATTGGGCTCGAATATTTTTCGTGCAATGAATTTATCGTGGTATGCTTTAGTTCAATCCTTATAAATTTTGGCACTCTCATACGCTTCATTGCATAGCTCTTCAAGTTCATTTAATTGAAGTCTCCTATTGGAACCTGTATTTTTCATATCAAAGTTAAATTGCCGTATGGCCCAAAATGCACGATGTTTCAATTCCACCGGCAGATGACAAACTTTTCCAAATACAAGTCGATAAGGAGACATTCCTATGGGTGTTTTAAAAGCAGTACAGTAAGTCCATAATGCATCATCTAAGCGTGCTGACCAGTCTTTTCTATCGGGTCTTACCATTTTTTCAAGAATATGCTTGATCTCCCTATTGGAGACCTCAACTTGGCCACTTATCTGGGGGTGATAAGGTGTGGCAACTTTATGAGTTATTCCATATTTTTTCATTAGCATGTCGAAGTGCTTATTTGTGAAGTGTGTACCCCCATTGCTAATTATGGCTCTTGGGCATCCAAATCGACTAAAGATGTTATGTTGAATGAACTTGATCACGATTTTGTGATCATTGGTTCGGGTTGCCATAGCCTCTACCCATTTTGATACGTAGTCCACTGCTACCAAAATATACTCGAATCCAAATGAGGAGGAAAAGGGTCCCATGAAATCAATTCCCCAAACATCAAAAATTTCTACTACAAGTATAGGGGATAGGGGCATCATATCTTTTCTCGAAATATTTCCTGTTTGCTGGCATCGCAGGCAATTACGACTGAATTTATGTGCATCTTTGAATAGTGTCGGCCAATAAAATCCACTCTGTAACACCTTTGCTGCAGTTTTCCTTCCACTAAAATCCCCCACATGCTAGCGAGTGGTAGAAGTTAAGAATACTTTGGACTTCACTCTCAGGGACACAACATCGAATTACTTGATCTGGACAATATTTGAACAGTTCAGGTTCTTCTCAGAAATAATATTTAATTTGTGAAAAAAATCGATCCTTTTCTTGTTTTGTCCAGTGAGAAGGTACTTGTCCTGTTGACAAGTAATTGACAATATAGGCAAACCATGGAGGACGGCTAGAGGAGATTGCAAAAAGTTGTTCGTCAGAAAATTTCTCTTTGACCTCATCTATGCCTATCGTGTGTTCAACTAAGATCCTGGAGATGTGATCAGCTACCACATTCTCAGAACCCTTCTTATCTCAGATTTTCAAATCAAATTCTTGTAAAAGAAGGATCCATCTGATCAAATGCGGTTTAGTATCTTTCTTTGAGAGGAGATGTTTCAGAGCTGCATGATCAGAGTAAACTAGAACCTTAGACCCTAACAGATATGAGCAAAATTTTTCAAGGGCGAACACTACTGCTAATAGCTCTTTTTCTGTTGTGGTGTAGTTTAATTGGACATCGGAAAGAGTCTTGCTAGCATAATAGATCACACATGGCTCCTTATTGATTTTTTGGCCTAAGACGGCACCTATTGCAAAGTCAGAGGCATCACACATAATCTCAAATGGAATGGACCAGTCAGGGGGTTTTATTATGGGTGCTGTTGTCAGGGCTGTTCGTAATGTGTTGAATGCTTTCAAACAGTCTTCGTCAAAGACGAATGGTGTGTCTTTGGCCAACAGATTGCACAGGGGTCTTGAAATCTTGCTAAAGTCTTTGATGAAGCATCTATAAAATCCGGCATGACCTAAGAAGGATTGTATTTGTCGGATCGAAGTAGGGGGTGGTAGTTTTGAAATGACCTCAACTTTGGCTTTATCTACCTCGATCCCTCTTTCAGAAATAATATATCCTAATATAATTCCTTTTCGCACCATAAAATGGCTCTTTTTCCAACTTAAAATTAAATTTGTCTCTATACATCGTTGAAGAACCTTGGTTAGGTTCTGAAGACAATCATCAAAGGTAGAGCCAAATACTGAAAAATCATCCATGAAGACCTCTAGAAATTTATCGACCATATCAAAAAAGATGGCCAAAATGCATCGTTAAAAAGTGGCTGGTGCATTGCAGAGACCGAATGGCATACCTCTAAATGCAAATGTTCCATAAGGGCATGTGAAGGTAGTCTTTTCTTGATCAGCAGGAAATATCGGGATCTGATTATATCTTGAATATCCATCTAGAAAATAGAAGAAACTTTGTCCTGCTAGCCATTCTAAAATTTGATCAATAAAAGGCAAAGAAAATTGATCTTTCCTAGTAACGGCATTCAGCTTTCGGTAGTCCACACATACTTGCCAACCAGTTGTTGCATGAGTAGGAATTAACTCACCCTCATCATTCTCTATTACGATAATACCTGACTTCTTAGGTACTACTTGCGTTGGACTAACCCACTGACTATCTGAAATTGGATAGATAATTCCAGCATCTAGCCATTTCACTACTTCCTTTTTCATGACTTTCCACATATTCGGATTCAATCTTCGTTGCATGTCCCTATGTGGTTTCGCCTCAACCTCGCAATGAATATGATGCATGCAAATAGAAGGATCTATACCCTTCAAATCAGCAATTGACCACCCTATAGCCTCTTTATGCTTTTTGAGTACCCCGACAAGTTTGTCTTCCTGGTCGTTGGTTAGGTCAGACGCAATGATCACTAGAAGGGTATCATTGGATCCAAGAAATGAATATTTCAGCATGGTAGGAAGAGGCTTTAGCTCTAAAGTAGGTGGTGCTTCTAAGGATGGTACCAGAGGGCCTGATTGAATTGGTAATTGCTCATACTTTACAGTCCAAGGGGGATTGGTGCTAAAATTGGGAGGTTCTAGCAAAGCATGTATTTCTTCAGTGTATCCATCAATATCAAAATTATCCATTCCAAAATGTGTTAGGCATGCCTGTAAAGGATCTGAGTTGAGCAAGGCAGGAGCTTTATCTTCTATAACTTCCTCTAACAAGTTGATCTCATTATGGTCGTACACAGGTGGTCCCAAAGATGCATTAAAAATATTCAACCTTAGCTTCTTATTTTCGAAAGATACATCCATAACTCCGGTCCTACAATTTATACAAGCATTAGCGGTTGCTAAGAAGGGTCTACCTAAGATGATTGGTATTTGGTTGGGGTTGCTGCCAGATTCCATATCCAGCACAAGAAAGTCAATAGGAAAGTAAAATTCATCTACTTTCACCAATACATCTTCCAGCATTCTACGGGGTACCTTAATGGATCGGTCTGCTAGTTGTAAGGTCACTGTCATGGGTTTTAACTCTCCAAATCCAAATAGGTCATATACAGAGCTCGGGAGAAGGTTGACACTTGCACCCAAATCTAATAATGCCTTCTTAATCGTGAGGTTCCCTATGACACAAGAAATAATTGGGGTACCTGGATCTTTCAGTTTGGATGGGGCAATTTGCTGGAAAATTGAGTTGGCCTGCTCAGTTAGGTGGATTTTTCTTGGTATTTGTGCCTTTGATTTTTGTTTCTGTGTACACAGGTCCTTTAGAAATTTGGCATAGGTCGGAACTTACTTAATGGCATCGAGAAGAGGTAAGTTTATCTGGACCTGTTTAAATAGTTCCAACATTTTATTTATTTTTATACCCTTATTATCAAGAGGCAGAGAGGATTCTAAAGCACTGGAAAATGGAGCTTTAGGTGTAGGTGCTGGGTTCACAGGTTCTTTCCTCTCTTCAGATTTCTTCTTTTCTGTTGTAGCTGGAATTGGTTGCTCTTGTTGTTGGATTGCTTCAGGTTGATTTAAGATTTTTCCACTTCTAAGGGTCATGATCGATTTGGCATGTTCGAAAAAAGTTTCAAGACCAATGGAGCTTTCAGCCATGTACTGACCTTTTGGGTTATTAATAGGCTGACTAGGTAATTTGCCTTCTTCCCTCCTACTGAA